>NW_006204759.1:2361746-2396640 GCF_000334495.1 Tupaia belangeri chinensis
TTTCCCTTCACACATGTATTCCCAATACCTGAAATACTTTCCTCCCTACTCTGCCTGACTAAAACCTATTGATCCAAGCCAGGTGGTGTGGTGGCTAAAGTACTGGACTCCTACACAGCCAATCAAGGTCCTGGTGCCTTGAGAATCACACTGGGCACATGTGCATGCATGCCCAAAATACCAGGAGGAAAAGGGACTGTCCTGTGGCCATCCTCCCAGAAGGGTGATTTCTTTTTTTTTTTCTTTTAAAATTTTTTTTTTGAGAGATTTTTGCTATAGGGCACGTGCGCTCGCCAGACAGACAGAGACAGAGAGACAGAAAGCGAGAAATCACCCCCCAAGGGGGATGACAAAGCAGCAATCCCTTCTACGTTCTCCTCTTGGGATCTTGGACACGCACGCACATGCGCCTGGCGTGAATTTAAGCCACTGGGTCCAGGACATGAACCGTGGTCGACCACATGGGAGTCCAGCGACATAGCCATTACGCTAATTGCTGGTCCCCCAGAAGGGTGATTTCTCATTCTCTGTCTTTCTCCAGCAAGCACAGGTGCCCTATAACAAAAGCCTAAATGAAAGGGATGTGTGCAGGGAGGATCAGCAAGTGATGTGAGAGTTGAGGTGCTAGACTCCCACATGGCTGACCATGGTTTGTGTCCTGGACCTGGCAACTTGAAGATCACACTGGGTATGTGTGCATGCCTGCTCAAAATTCCAGGGGGAGAGAGGAGGAGAAGGGATTGGAATGTGGCCATTCCCCCTGGGGGCTGATTTTTCACCTTCCCTTTCTGTCTCTTGAGTAAGCACATGTGCCCTATGGCAAAAACTTGAAAAAACAGCAAACCAACCAAAAAACCTACTAATCAATCCTATGGTTGCAACATAAATCTCTTTTTTTTTTTTTTAAGAATTATTTTATTTTAACTTCATTTATTTATTTATTTACTTACTTACTTATTTGGCTGGAGAGGGACAGAGTGAGATAGAGCAAGGGAAAGTGAGAAACAAACCACCAGGTCCAGGACTTGAACCATGGTTGGCCATGTGGGAATTGAATGCCCTTAAGCACCACACCACTTGCCAGCCCCCCCCTTTTTTTTTAAGAAGTTTTAAAAATTATTTATTTAGGGCTTGGCAGGTGGTGTGGTGGTTAAGGCACTGGACTCCCTCATGGCCAACGATGGTTTGAGTCCTGGACCTGGAGACTTGCTCTCCTACTTTCCCTTTCTCTGGTCAAATTAAACAAGAATTATAATAAATGAAAGAAAATAATTCTTAAAAGATTATTTAATTAATTCTTAATTAAATAATTCTTCAAATTATTTAATAATTCTTAACAAATTATCTAATTATTTATAAGGTACTAGACTCCTCCATGGAGTCTAGTACCTTAGCCACCACATCACCTGTTGACTCCTTAGGTTGTCACTTAAATTTCAGTTCACCATAGAAGCCCTTATTTAACCTCCTTACCTGATCTAAGTAAAACCCTCCAGTATAGTACCCTAATAGCACCTATCAAAATTTATAAATACATATTTATTTTTACATTATTTATTACACATCTGCCCATTATATTGTAACTTTGTGGAGGTAATTCTGCTTTTCTAATATTCCCTCTACATAAAACAGTACCATATAGGGCCAGCAGGTGGCATGAGGTTAAGCGCTGGATTCCCACTAGATTCCCACATGGTCAACTGTGGTTTGAATCCCAAACCTGACAGCTTGTTTTCTCATTTTACCTCTCTTTCTCTCTCTCTCTCTCTGATGACCACATGTGCTCTATAGCAGATTAAAATATAATAATGGGGCCAGCAGATGGTTTGGTGGTCAGGGCACTGGACTCCCACATGGTTGACTATGGTTTGAGTCCTAGACCTGGTGACTTAAAACTGACACTGGGCATATGTATGTGTGTTTGCCCAAAATCCCAAGAGTAGAAGGGATTGCAACATGGCCATGTTCCCAGAAGAGAGAGGAAAGGGTTGTTTTATAACAGAAGAATAGATAAAATATAAGAATAATAAAGTTAATAAATAATTCTTTCTTTTTAAAGTACCATATAGGAAATGCTCAGTATTTGTTAACTGAATGAATAAATGAATGAACAAATCACAGATAGGAAGGCTATTTAGACATATCAATATACAACTTCATGCTAATAAATTCAAAACAGAAGATTTTGCCAACAAGTATAAATTATTAAAGTGGATTCAAGAGATGACAAATCCACATAAACAATAACTATGAAGTCACTGAAAAAGTTATCAGAGGTATTTGTTAAAGTAAAGACAAATTGTTTGCAGATAGCATGATTATCCCACCATTCTCTTTCATGTGTGAGAGAGAGAAGGAAAGGGACAGTGTTTCTCCAATGTCTTGCCAGAATTGTAATCCTCCTGCCCGAACCTCCTAATTAACTAGGATTATATTAACTAGGATTATAAGTGCATACAACCACACTTGCCATGTTCAGGTTGGCCCGGAAATTGGCATAGTTCGTAGCATACTTGTGTTGGACTGTAGTGCTGGAAGCCATGGAGCCAACCAAAGGTTTGGATACTTGGGTCAGCCTGAAAATACCCTGGATGTATATACACACTTACCCAAGATCCTAAGGCACCAAAAGGCAGAGGAAAGGGGATCACAGCATGCTGGACCTCCTCAAGGGTTCTCCTCTTTCTCTGTATCTGTGCATAAGCTCTGTCAAAAAAACAAGGATGGAATGGGTAGAATCAATTATAAAATCATTAGATCTAACAAGATAATCTAGGAAAGTATCCTATTACATGATAAATACACAAAAATTACTAAATGTTATACATTTCATTAGTAAGTAATTTAAAAATCTGATGGGACCAGCAGGTGGCATGGAGGTTAAGGCACTAGATCCCACATTACCATTGAACTATACAGTTCTAGTTTCTGTCCTGGCAACTTGAATATCACATCAGGGCCAGCAGATGGCAAGGGGTTAAGGTGATGGATTCTGACATGGCCAACTGCTGTTCAAGTCCTAGACCTGGCAACTTGAAAAATCACACCAGACAGGGACCAGCAGTTAGCATAATGGCTATGTCGCTGAACTCCCATTTAGCCAACCCTAGTGATTCAAGTCCAGGACCGGGTGGCTTAAACTCACGCCAGGCGCATGTGCGTGCATGTCCAAGATCCCAAGAGGAGAATGGAGAAGGGATTGTGGCATGGCCATCCCCCTGGGAGGGTGATTTCTCACTTTCTATCTCTCTGTCTCTGTCTCTTTCTGGCTAGCGCACGGGCCCTATAGCAAAAACCCCTCCAAAAAAAATGTTTGCATGGTCAAAATCCTAAGAAGAGAATAGAGGTGAAGAGATTACAATGCGGCCCATCCCTTCTTGGGGTTGGGGGGGACGGTGATTTCTCACTTTGTTTCTCCCTCATTCTCTTTTTCTCCCCAGCAAGTATACACATCCTATAGAAGAAAAAAAGATGTTACCATTGGTCCATTTCCCCTGGGGAAGTGCTTTCTCACCCTCTCTGTCTCTCTCTGGATAGCTTAAATGCCGTATTATAAACAAACAAAAAAATTGTCTGCAAATATCTATGAGCCTAGAAAGATACAGCACCAGAGGTTACATAATAATTATCTTTGGGTAGGAAGGTTGGTAATTATTTTGGGGTTCTTTTTGCATTTCTGTGTTTTCAGTTTAAATTGTTTTACTATTAAAGATGAATAGCTTTTGTAAGGAGGAAAAGTTAACACTCCATATTCAAGTGCTGTAATAAAACCAGTAGGAGGCCAGCTTATAGCCTAGGGGTTTTAGGATCCAGATCTTACATGGCCAACTGCAGTTCAAATTCCAGCTCCACTGGCTATAAAAACATGCTGAGTATATGTGCATGCATGCCCAAATGGAGAAATGGAGATTGCAACATGACTGCATCCCTTTGAAGGGTGCTTTCTTCCTTTCTTCCTTTTTCTTTATGACAAGCACATACACCCTCTTGCGATTTTTTTTTTCTTTTTTTAAAAAGGAAATAATAGTTATCAAAAAGTGTAATCATGGGGCCGGCAAGTGGCGTGATGGTTAAGGGCACTTGACTCCCACATAGCCAACTGCAGTTGGAGTCCCAGACCTGGCAGTTTACCTTCTCACTCTCCCTCTCTCTCTCTCACTGTCCTCTCTGATCAAATTAAAATAAATAAAGTTAAATAAAAATTATTTTAAAAAAAAGATTATAGTCATAAAAACCTTAAACTGAGGCAAATGGAGTAGGAGTAAAAGTATTTGCTTTAATCTTTTAAAGTTTGTTATAGGCCCCATCTGCTTGCCAGAGAAACAAAGAGAATGAACCCCTGGTATGTGTGTGGGGGGGAACAGGGGGCATAATGCAATCCCCCGTCTTCCATTCCCCTTTTGGGATTTTGGGCACATATGCACAAGTGCCTAGCATGTTTTCCGAAGCCACCAGGTCTGAAATTCAACCATGCAGCTGACCAATGTGGTATCCAGTCACCTTAACCACCACACCACTGGCTGACCCTGCTGTGATTTTTAACTGTCATATATGTATCAAAAACACAGATGGAAATAGAAAATTAACAAGATTTTTTTTAATTTGCCAGAGGCGTGTGTTGGTTTTTTTGTTTGTTTTAATTTGCCAGAGGGCATGTCCATTCACAAAAGAGGAACAGTGATAAAGAGGGAAAGTGAGAAAGCATCCCCCATGGGGAATGGCCCTACTGTGGTACCTTCTCTCCCTTCTTTCAGTATTTTGGGCATGCTCACATGCCCAGCATAAACACACCAGAGAGAGAGGAAGAGAAAGCACCCTCCAGTGGGGCTTGGTCATGCCACAATACTTTTTCTTCCATTTCTCTGTCCTGTCGGGATCTTTGGCACAGATGTGCATGTGTGCACATGCATGCTCTTTCCAAGCCACTGGGGCCAGGATTCAAATCTTAGCTATGTGAGATCTGGCTCCTTATGCAGAGCACTTAACCATTGTGCTAAGTGTCAGCCCTGTACATCTTTATTTTAATTTAATCTTTCATGAGAGAGAATTGGTGGGCGGACACCCTTGACAAGGTCTTGGCACCTTCCCTCAGCCCTCCAGCTACTTAGGATCTTTGGCACGTGCATTCATGCCCTGTGCATTTTAGGGATCCAGACCAGCAATTGGTCATGTGGCTTCTAGCACTGTAGGTCACTATGCCACCAAAGCTGGACTCACAGTTAATTTATTAAAATGTTAGTGATTAGGGCGTTGGGCTCCAATATAGTTGACTATGGTTCAAGTCCCAGACCTGACAGCTTACTTTCTTACTTTTTCTCTCTCTGGTGAGTACACATGCCCTACAGCAAATTTTAAAATAATAATAAATTTAGGGGGACGAGCAGTTAGTGTAATGGCTATGTTGCTGGACTCTCATGTAGTCGACCGCGGTTTGCGTCCCAGACCTGGTGGCTTAAAAAACTCACACCGGGCGCATGTGCATGCAAGCCCAAGATCCCGAGAGGAGAACGGATTGTGGTGTGGCCATCCCCCTGGGGGGTGATTTCTCGCTTTTTGTGTCTGTCTCTGGCGAGCGCACGCGCCCTATAGCAAAAACCTCTTGAAAATAATAATAATAATAAATTTAATTAAATAAATATTTTTAAAAAAATAAAATGGGGGCTGGTAGGTGGTATGGTGGTTGAGGTGCTGGACTCCCACATGGCTGACTATGGTTTGAGTCCTGGACCTGGTGGCTTGCCTTCTCACATCTCCTCTCTCTCTCTCGGTGTGTCTCTGATCAAATTTAAAATAAATAAGAGACCAGCAGATGGTGTACTGGCTACATCGCTGGACTCCCACGTAGACGACCACGGTTCAAGTCCGGGACCCGGTGGTGAAGGGACTGTGGAGTAGCCATCCCCCCTGGGGAGTGATTTCTTGCTTTCTATCTCTTTCTGGTGAGTGCACATGCCCTATAGCAAAAACCTCTCCAAAAAATAATTAATTAATTAATTTAATTAAATAATAAAATAAAATAATTCTTGGGGCCAGCAGGTGGCATGGTGGCTAAGGGCACTCGATTCCCACATGTCTGACCATGGTTTAAGTTTCAGACCTGGCAGCTTGCTTTCTCACTTTCTCTCTCTCACTCTGTCTCTTCTCTCTAGTCAAATGAAAATAAATAAATAAATTTAATTGAATAAATATTTTTGAAAATAATAATAATTCTGGGGCCAGCAGGTGGTGTGGTGGTTAAGGGCACTGGACTCTCACATGGCCAACCACAGTTGAACTCCTGGACCTGGCAGCTTGCTTTCACTTTCTCTCTTTCACCCTCTGGTTAAATTAAGTAAATGAATAGAGTTAAGTAAAATATATATTTTTTAATGATAATGATTCTTTAAAATAAAATACAATAAAATGTTAGTATTATAGGCAGTTTTTAAAAACTTTTTTGCCGGGGCCAACAGGTGATGTTGTGGTTAAGGGCACTGGACTCCCATATGGCTGACCTCTCTCTCTCTCTCTCTCTTTGGTCCAATTAAAATAAATAAAGTTAAATAAAATAATTTTTTTAGAATTAATTTTATTTATTCACTCATTTATTCTCATTTGACCAGAGAGAGAGAGAACATGAGAAAGTAAACCACCATGTCTGGAACTCGAACAGTGGTCAGCCATGTGGGAGCATCCAGCCCATTAACCACCATGCCACCTGCTGGTCCCCTAAAATAATTCTTTAAAAATAAAAATAAATACATTTTTTTGGGACCAGCAGTTAGCATAATGGCTATGTCGCTGGACTCCTACGTAGTCGACCGTGGTTCAAGTCCCAGACCTGATGGCTTGAACTCATGCCGGGCGCATGTGCATGCGTGACCAAGATCCTGAGAGGAGAATGGAGGAGAAGGATTGCGGCGTGGCCATCCCCCCTGGGGGGTGATTTCTCGCTTCCTGTCTCTGTCTGTCTGTCTCTGCCTGACGAGTACACGTACCCTACAGCAAAAACCTCTCCAAAAAAAATTTTTAAAAATAAATAAATAAATACTTTTTTTTGCTGCAGGACCAGCAGATGGCATAGTAGTTAGGGCGCTGGACTCCCACATAGCTGACCACAGTCTGAGTCCCAGACCCAGTGGCTTGAAACTAACACCAGGTGCATGTGCATGCATATTCAAAATCCTGAGAAAATGGAAGAGAAGGGATTGTGGTGTGGTCATTCCCTCTAGGGGAAGAATTCTCACTTTTTTACTCTCTGTCCCTGCAGCAAGCACACATGCCCTGTACCAAAAATCTTTTTTTAAAAGCCCTTTGTTCAAATAAAATGCTTTTTATTAAGAATTGTTTTATTTAACTTTATTTATTTATTATTTTTATTTGACCAGAGAGGGACAGAGTGCATGTGCATGCACATGTGTGTGTGTGTGTGTATGTGTGTGTGTGTGAGAGAGAAAGAGAGACAGACAGACAGACAGAAAGCAAGCCACCAGGTCTGGTACTCAAACTGTATTTGGACATGTGGGAGTCCAGCGCTCTCAACCACTATGCCACCTGCCAGTCCCCCCCCAAAATTTTATTTTTCAAATGTTAAGAGTTCATTTAAACACAGGGGTGCCAGCAGGTGGCGTGGTGGTTAAGGGCGCTGGACTCCCACATGGCCGACTACGGTAGGAGGCCCAGACAAGGCGACCTTGGTTCTTACAGACCTGGTGGCTTGCTTTCTCACTTTCCCTTTCTCTCTCACTTTGTCCCTCTCTGGTCAAATTAAAATAAATGAATAAAAAATAAAAAGCTTTTTTGCCAGAGGGCACATATGCTCACCAGAGAAAGACAGAGAGAAGGAGAATGAGAAAGCATCCTCACAATGGAGAATGGTCATGTTGCAATCCCTTTTCCTCTGTTTCTTTCTCCTTTTGGAATTTTGGGCATGCACAGCGTATTTATCCAGCTGCTGAGTCTGGGACTCAACCTGTGCAGTCAGCTCTGTGGGATCCAGCCACCACACCATGGGCTAGTCTGACATTTTTTTAAGTAATTTTTAAATATAAATAGCTGATTTTGAACCTAATTCATTCAAGTAGCATGACAATGATGAGCAGCAAAGTCAAACCTAGTGGCAGTGCCTAAAGATGGATGGTGTGGGCAAAGAGTGAGTATTAAGCCTTCCATAATCACCATCAGTTACTTCTACAAAGCTTCCCCAGAAAACCTTCATTCAGCTTCAGAAGTCCCCTTCTCTGTAGGAATTCTGACACTCAGCACTCAGTAATGGAGACAGTTCCAACATAACTCCACAGACCCCAGGTCTATTTTCCTGTGTTGACTGTTTTCAAGATTTTTTTTTTTTTTTGAGAGGTTTTTGCTATAGGGCACGTGCCCTTGCCAGAAAGACAGAGACACAGAAAGCAAGAAATCACACCCCAGGGGGATGGCCACACTGCAATCCCTTCTTCTCCATTCTCCTCTCAGGACCTTGGGCATGCACGCACATGGACCCGGCGTGAGTTTAAGCCACCGGGTCCAGGACTCAAACCACGGTTGACTACGTGGGAGTCCAGCGACATAGCCATTATGGTAACTGCTGGTCCCAGTTTTCAAGATCTTTAAAACATATTGCCTCAAACTTTGCTTTGACCCCTTTCTTATTTCTGGGTTTCAGAACCATGTGTGCTGAGTACTGCATCTCCTTTGCTGATGTTGAAAAAGCTCATGTCAACATTCGAGATTTTATCCACCTCACACCAGTGCTGACAAGCTCCATTCTCAATCAAGTAACAGGGCGTAATCTTTTCTTCAAATGTGAACTCTTCCAGAAAACTGGATCTTTTAAGGTAACAATCTCTTTGTCATTTATGTGTTGAAACCCTTTTCAAATATAAATTGATTTGATTCTCCTGACCACCTGGTGGCAATTAGAAATAAACTAATACCTTTTTACAGTGGACAAAGGATGCAGAAATTCACCTTTCAACTCCCAGTTATGTAGCATTATGGTGTTGATAAGCCACATTTTTTTCATTTGTTTGCTTTAATAATTATTTAATTTTATTTATTCATTATATTAATTTTGACTACACACACACACACAGGAAAAGTGAGAAAGCAAGCCACCAGGTCCGGGACTCAAACCCTGGTTGGCCATGTGGGAGTGTCCAACACCTTAACGCATGCCACCTGCTATCCGTATAAACCACTTTTTCTTTTTTTTGCTATGGTGCATAGACTAGTCAGAGACAGGAAAAGTGAGAAAACACCCACAAGGAGAATGGCCATTCCACAGTCTCTTTTCCTCCATTCACCTCTCAGGATTTGAAGTATGCACACACACACATGCCTGTTGTATATGATTTTTTTTTTTCTGATAAAGAATTATTTTAGGGACCAGCAGTTAGCGTAATGGCTATGTCACTGAACTCCCATGTAGTCAACCGCGGTTTGCGTCCTGGCCCCGGTCACTTAAACTCTCATCGGGCATGTGTGTGTGCGTGCCCAAGATCACGAGAGAATAAAGGAGAAGGGATTGCAGTGTGGCCTTCCCCCCTGGGGGGTGGTTTCTCACATTGTCTGTCTCTGTCCTTCTGGTGAGTGCACGCACCCTGTAGCAAAAACCTCTCCAAAAAAAAGAATTATTTAACTTTCTTTCTTCCTTCCTTCCTTCCTTCCTTCAATTTGACCAGAGAGGGACAAAGTGAGAGAGAGAGAGAGAGAGAGGAAGAAAGCCACCAGCTCCAGGACTCAAACTGCAGTCGGCCATGTGGGAGTCCAATGCCCCTAACCACCATGCCACCTGCCAGCCCCTCTGGTGTGTTTTTCTTTCTTTTTTTTTTTTTTTGGAAGGTTTTTTTTTAGGGGAAATGCAATCGCCACAAAGCAAACGAGGCGCCCGGCATGAGTTTTAAGCCACCGGGTCCGGGATGCGAACCGTGGTCGACTACGTGGGAGTCCAGCGACATAGCCATTACGCTAACTGCTGGTTCCCTCTGGTGTGTTTTTCAAGCTGCCATGTTCAGAACTCAAATGAGCAGTTGGCAATGTGGGATCCAGCTGTCTTAACCACCACAGTGCCAGCTGTCCTGATACACCACTTTTGTTTATTGGTGTTTTTTTTTTTTTTTTTTTTATGGAGAGGTTTTTACTATAGAGCGCGTGAGCTCCCCGGAAAGACAGAGAGACAGAAAGCGAGAAATCACCCCCTGGAGGGGATGGCCACGCCACAATCCCTTCTCCAAATCTTCCTGTTGGGATTCTTGGACACGCACACACATGCGCCCACTGTGAATTTAAGCCACCAGTTCTGGGACTTGAACCGCAGTCAACTGCATGGGAGTCCAGTGACATAGCCATTACGCCAACTGCTGGTCCCACAATAAGCTACTTTTACAATCTAAAAATTCCTTATAGGGGCTGACAGGTGGCATGTTGGTTAAAGTGCTGGAGTCCCACATGGCTGACCACCGTTTGAGTCCCAGACCTGGCAGCTTGCTCTCTCATTTTCTTTCTTTCTTTTGGTCTCTTTCTGGTCAAATTAAAAAATAATAATAATATTCTTAAATTTTATTTATCATTGTTATTATTCTTTTCCAGTTTGTTCAGAGAGAGACAAAGAAAGAGAGAAGGAAAGTGAAAAAGCAAGCTGCCAGATCCAGGACACGAACCATGGTCGGACACGTGGGAGTCCAGCGTCTTTAGCTACCATACTATCTGCCAGCCCCAATAATAATAAAATTTTAAAAATAAATAAACCTTTGAAAATTCTTTATAATTAGGGGTCATATAAATAAATATATAGGGGTGGCCAGAAGATGGCATGGCGGTTAAAGATGCTGGACTCCCACATGACTGACCACAGTTCAAGTCCCAGGCCTGGTGGCTTGCTTTCTCACTTTGTCTCTCTCTCTCTCTTGCATGCTTGCGCTCTTGCTCTCTCTCTGTCTTGCTATGGTCAAATTAAAAATAATGATAAATAAAATTAAAAAAAAAATAGGGTCCAACAGGTGGCATAGTGAATAAAGCACTGGGCTACCATATGGCTTACCGCAGTTCAAGTCCTAGACCTGCCAGCTTGCTTTTTCATTTTCCTCCTCTTCCTCTCTCTGGTAAGCACATGAGCCTTATAGCAAATTTTAAAAATACAATAATAGAGGGACTACCAGATAACAATATTTGCATCACTGGACTCCCACTTAGCCGACTATGGTTTGAATCCTGGAACCAGCAGTTTAAAAACTCACACCAGGCATATGTCTATGCATGCCCAAGATCCTGAGAGGAGAATGGAGGAGAAGGAATTGTGGTGTGGCCATCCCCCCTGAGTAGTAATTTCTCACTTTCTCTCTGTGTGTCTCTGGCAAGTGTACATGTCCTATAGCAAAAATCTCTCTAAAAAATAATAGGCTAGGACCAGCAGTTAGCGTTAAGGGCTATGTCACTGGAGTCGACTGTGGTTTGAGTCCTGGACCCAGCATCTTAAACTCACGCCGGGTGCGTGTGTTTACGTGCCCAAGATCCTGAGAGGAGAATGGAGAAGGGATTGTGGTGTGGCCATCCCCCCCGGGGGGTGATTTCTTGTTTTCTATCTCTTTGTCTGTCTCTGTCTTTCTGGCAAGCACATGTGCCCTATAGCAAAAACCTCTCAAAAATAAAAATTGAATATATAAATAAACAAAATAAAATAAAAAACAGTAATAGGGGCCAGCAGGTGGTGTGGTGGTTAAGGATGCTGGACTCCCACATGGCAGACCACGTTTTGAGTCATAGACCTTGCAGCTTGCTTTCTCTCTCTCTCTCTCTCTCTCTCTCTCTCTCTCTGGCCAAATTTAAATAAATAAATAAATAAAATAATTTTATTTAAAATAATAATAACAAATAAATTTAAATAAATAATTATTTTAAAAATTTTTTAAATATATAATATAATCTCCAAATTTGAAATGACTTCAAAAGTTCATGGAAAAGTGGAATTAAAGTTCAAAAGAATTTTGACTCACACAGGGCACATGTGAGTGTGTGTCCAAGATCCCAAGAGAAGAATAGAGGAAAAGAGAGTGCCATGTGGTCGTCCCCACTGGGGGTGATTTCTCACTTTCTGTTTCTCTGTCTCTTTGTGAGCACATGCACTCTTATAGCAAAAAACTTTTTTAAAAAGTACAAAAGAAATTTGAGGGGACCAGCAAGTGGCGTGGTGATTAAGGCGCTGGACACTCCCACATGGCGAACCACAGTTCAAGTCCTCAACCTGATGGCTTGCTTTCTCATTTTTCCTCTCTCTCTGTGTGTCTCTCTCTGGTCAAATTAAAAAATAAATTAATGAAGGCCAGTGGGTGGCATGGTGGCTAAGGTGCTGGAATTCCCATTTGGCTGACCCTGGTTTGAGTCCCATACCCAGTGGCTTTCTTTCTTTCTTTCTCTTTCTCTGGCAAAACTCTGGTAATTAATAAATAAAAATAATTATTTAAGAAATGAATGAATAGGGACCAGCAGGTGGCGTGGTGGTTAAGGCACTGGACATTTTCTTATGGCCAGCCAGGGTTTGAGTCCTGAATCTGGTGGTTTGCTTTCTCACTTCCTCTCTCTCTCTCTCTCACCCTCTCTCTCTGGTCAAATTAAAAAATGAATGAATAAATAAAAAATAAAATAAGTAATTATTTTTAAAAAAAACAAATGAATGGAACTAGCAGTTAGCATAATGGCTATGTCGCTGGACTCCCACATAGTCGACTGCAGTTCGCATCCCGAACCTGGTGGCTTAAACTCACGCCGGGCACATGTGCGTGCGTGCCTAAGATCCCGAGAGGAGAATGGAGGAGAAGGGATTGCAGCGTGGCCATCCTCCTTGGGGGGTGACTTCTCGCTTTCTATTTCTCTGTCTCTCTCTCTCTCTCTGGCGAACGCACACGCCCTACAGCAAAAACCTCTTAAAAAAAATGAATAAATAAAATTAAAACAAATGATTCTTTAAAAAAAGAATTTTGAAATCCATGCAGGTTATTAATTTTTTTAAAATTTGCTATAGGGTTCATGTGACCATCTGAGAGAGACAGAGAATGAGAGAGAGGGAAAGTGAGAAAGCATGTC
Source organism: Tupaia belangeri chinensis (assembly GCF_000334495.1). NCBI lineage: Eukaryota > Metazoa > Chordata > Mammalia > Scandentia > Tupaiidae > Tupaia > Tupaia belangeri. Next base: position 2,374,803 of record NW_006204759.1, read on the forward strand.
CTTCCCAGAAGAGATGATCACACTGTAGTCAATTCTTCTCTACTTTCCTTGGGACTTGGGACACACATGCACATGCCCTTGGTCTGTTTTTCTTTTTTTTTTTTTTTTTTTTTTTTTTTTTTTTAGTTTTTTGCTGCGGGGGAGCGCGGGCGTCCCAAGAGACAGACAGAAAGCCAGAAGTCATCCCCCAGGGGGATGGCCATGCTGCAATCTCTTTTCCTCCATTCTCCTCTCAGGATCTTGGGCTTGCACATACACGCACCCGGCATGAGTTTAAGCCACTGAGTCCAGGACTCAAACCACAGTCGACTACATGGGAGTCCAGTGACATAGACATTATGCTAACTGCTGGTCCTGGGGAGCAATTTTTTCTGTAGAGTTTATGCACTCGTTAGAGAGACAGAGAGAAAGAGAGAAATCACCCGCACAACCCCTTTTCCTCTTAGAATTTTGGGTACTCACACACACACCCAGCATGAGTTTCAAGCTGCCAGCTCTGGGACTTTAACCATGGTTGACCATGCAAGAATGCAACACCTTAACCACTATGCCACCTCCTGGCCCCTTGGCACATTTTTCAAGCTGCTGGGTCTGGAACTTGAACTGCACTATCAGTCATGTGGGATTCAGCAACCTTCACCACACCAACTGGCTTGCCCCATGGAGTTGTTTTTTGTTTTGTTTTTTTTAATTTTTTGGAGAGGTTTTTGCTATAGAGTGCATGCGCTCGCCAGAAAGACGGAGACACAGAAAGCAAGAAATCACTCCCCAGGGGGGATGGCCACACCACAGTCCCTTCTCCTCCATTCTCCTTGGGATCTTGGGCACGCACGCACATGTGCCCAGCGTTGAGTTTAAGCCTCCAGGTCCAGGACTTGACCCATGGTCCACTACATGGGAGTCCAGCAACACAGCCATTACACCATCTGCTGGTTCCTGGAGTTTTTTTATAATGTACATTTTCCATTAACTTTTTGAAGACCCCCCCCTCATAAATTATATGTGATATTTATATGTGATATACATATATTTCATATTATATATATGAAATATATACATATTTTGTATGTAATGTTTATTGTCCAAACTAATACATTTCAGAATGAAAGGGGGAACTTAAAATTATTAAACCTCAGACAATATATCTCAACCTGGGCTGCTGCAGATAAAATGGGAAGTATGATCACCCTTTATATAATTGAAGTTTATACATTCACTCTGAATATAAAAGATCTAAACCTAGCTAAACTCTCAGATTTCTCTGTATGAAATACGTCACTTCTTTTTCTATGCATAAATGTAGACTTCTATGTATTATCTTGTTACCACGATCTTGGAACCTTTGGCTGAGCTTTAAAATCCTTTCAAGTAAAGGCCAGCAGATGGCATGGAAGTTAAAGCAGCTGGATCCCACACAGCCTACTGTACAGTTCTAGTCCTGGATCCAGTAGCTTAAAAATCATGGGCATGCATGTATATGCATGCCTACAATCTAAAATTCTGAGAGAATGAACTATGGCATGGCCATCTCCATACCCTATAGCAAAACTGAAAAAAATTTAAAAATAAAATCCTTTCAAGTAAAAGTACTTTAGGAATGGGGTAGTGGTTAAGGTGCTGGATTCCCACCTAGCCAACCATGATTCAAGTCCTGGACCCAGCAGCTTGAAACTCACACCAGGTGCACATGTGTGTGTGTGTGCCCAAAATCCCAAGAGGAAGAATGGAGGAGAAAGGACTGCAGCGTGGCAATTGCCCCTGGGAGGATGATTTACCTGTCTTGCTCTCTCTCTGTTTCCAGGGAATGCATACATCCTATAGCAAAATTTTCTTCAAGGAAAAAAATGTTCCATAGCACTGTGCCTGCCAGGTATTATTGGGTTGTCAGAGGAGTCATGGGGCTGGCAGGTGGCATAGTGATTAAGGTGGCTAGACTCCCACATGGCTGACCACGGTTCAAGTCTCAAACCTGGCAGCTTGTTTTCCTTCTCTCTCTCTCTCTTTCTCTGGTCAACTTCTTCAAAAAAAGAATAATGACAATTAATAAAATTAAATCATTATTTTTTTTATAAAAAGAGTTAGGACCAGGAGGTGGTGTGGTGGTTAAGGCACTGGACACTCCGACATGGCTGACCACAGTTCGAGTCCTGGACCTGGTGGCTTGCTTTCTCACTTTCCCACTCTCTCTCTCGTCAAATTTAAATAAATTAATAAATTAATAATTTTGTTTTAAAATGTTTTAAAAAATCATTATGCATTTTTACATAGAAAAATAAGTCTTGACTTTTCTGACAACCCACAGTATTTTTTTTTTTTTTTTTGTTTTCATTCATTTACTTCAATTTGACCAGAGAGAGACATGGAGAGAAAGGGAAAGTGAGAAAGCAAGCCTCCAGCTCTGGGACTCAAACCGTGGTCAGCCACATGGGATCATCTAGCACCTTAACTACCACATCACCTGCTGGCTCCCAACCCAAGAGTATTTGTTAACTGGCAACTTGAGGAATTCAAGAATCTGTCTTTACCCCAAGCCATTAACTGAAGTATTTTTATAATTTTAAAAAACAGAAACAAACTTACATGTTCTTTTTTCTTGTTCTTCATTTATCACACAGTACGCACTATAATCTTTCAGTACCCTTTCTAGATGTGTATACAGTAGGACTTGTCCTTTATCCAAACTTGCAGGGGAAGATAGGCTGATGGACCAACAGAAAGATGAGAAATACCTTAAAAGAGTTGTAAGTTGGGACCAGTAGGTGGTGTAGTGGTTAAGGCTCTGGACTCCCACATGTTTGACCATGGTTTGAGCCCTAGACCCAGTAGACTGAAAATCACCCCTGGGGCACATATGCATGTGTGCCAAAATGCTAAGAGCAGAATGGGAGAGAAGGGATTGTGGCATGCCCATCCCTCCTGGGGGGAGATGATTTTTCACTTTCCTGCTCTCATTCTCTGGAAAATAGACACGCTCTTTTCCAAAAACCTAAAAAAGGAAAAAGAGTAGCAAATTATATAATAAGGTGCAATGGAATAACAGAAGGAAGTGACTGCTTTTGCCTAGGAGATCAAGGAAGTCGAACCAGGTGATGTTTGATGAAAGTTTTACTGTATAAGTATAGGGAGTGAGGAAAAAGAACTATAGATATGGGCCGGCAGGTAGCATGGTGGTTAAGATGCCGGATTCCTACATGGCTGACAGCAGTTTGAGTCCCAGACCTGATGGTTTGCTTTGCTTTCTCACTTTCCCTCTCTCTCTGGCCAAATTAAAAATAAAAAATTATAGTAAAAAATAAAACTAAAATAAATAAATTTAAAAATAGAAATTCAGTGCTACTTATCAGAGTCTAGAAATGAAACACAGGAAACTTGTTATTAAAAAAAAAAAAAAGTACTACAAATAGAGGAGGTTCCAGCATGTTCAGAGGTACAGATATGTGAACTAACCTGGTGGCTAGAAGTAATTTAGGGGTCAGCAGGTGGCATGGTGGTTAAGGCATTGGACACTCCCACATAGCCAACCATGGTTCAAGTCTTGGACCAGGTGGCTTGCTTTCTCACTTTCCTTCTCTCTGTGTGTCTTTCTCTGGTCAAATGAAAATGATTGAATGAATAAATAAAATTTAAAAAATACTTCTTAAAAAAATAATTTAGTGGGACCAGCAGTTGGCACAATAGCTATGTCACTGGACTTCCATGTAGTCAGCTGTGGTTCAAGTCCCAGACCCAGTGGCTTAAACTCATGCCGGGTGCGTGTGCATGTGTGCCCAAGATCCCGAGAGAATGGAGAAGGGACTGCGACCATTCCCCCTTGGGGTGGGGGGTGATTTCTCACTTTCTGTCTGTCTCTTTTTGGCAAGCACATGCACCCTATAGCAAAAACCTCTCCAAAAAAAAAGTTAATAATAATTTAGTATAGCTACAAAAGTGACAGAGGCAATAGATGTGTTTTAGAAAGGCTGCCACTTGTAAGGGATTTATACTTTACCTCAGAAAAAAATAAAAAATTGGCAGTCAGTGAAAGAGATGGCCAGGTTTGTGTTACTGAAAGATCATTTTTATAATCTAGTGGAAATATTAGATGAGAATGATGCATGAGGCAGAATCCATTGAGGTTTGATAACACACAAGGTAAGTAATGAGGTCTCACAAAGTAGTAGCAAAGATGCACATGAAATATTTAGGTGGTAGAATTGATAAGATTTAGTGATACGAGAGAAAACCTAGAAAAGTTCTTTGGGTTCAAAACTTCTAAAAATTAAATAATTCACCATCTTCCTTTTCTAGATTCGTGGTGCTCTTAATGCCATCAGAGGCCTGATTCCTGCCACTTTGGAAGGGAAGCCCAAAGCTGTTGTTACTCACAGCAGTGGAAACCATGGCCAGGCCCTCACCTACGCTGCCAGATTGGAAGGTACTTGACTGATTTATCAGAGTACTGGGTGGAATCATCAGGGAGAAGTGAGAAAGTATCCTTACTCTCAGTGAGAATAGTGAAGTAAATTTCCCATCTTATTACAAGCAAAAACAAAAAAGTTTCTATCCTAATTCTCAAGACATACACTAATTAAACATGTTTTCCCCTTCCAGGAATTCCTGCTTATATTGTGGTGCCCCAGACAGCTCCCAACTGCAAAAAACTGGCAATACAAGCCTATGGAGCCTCTATAATATATAGTGAACAGAGTGACGAGGTAAGGAGCAGTACCATCTTAATAGCTTTCATTTGACCAACCATTCTTCCTGCCTTACTGACGCTGCAATCCCTTCTCCTCCATTCTCCGCTTAGGATCTTGGACACACACGCACACACGCCAGCGTGAGTTTAAGCCACCGGGTCCGGGACTCGAACCGCGGTTCGCTACATGGGAGTTCAGCGACATAGCCATCACGCTAACTGCTGGTCCTCTGGCCCTTCTGTGTTTTTTTTTGAAAGATTTTTGCTATAGGGTGAGTGTGCTCACTGGAGAGACAGACAGACAGAAAGCAAGAAATCACCACCTCTCCCAAGCAGGGATGGCCATGCTGCAGTCCCTTCTCTACTCTCCTCTTGGGATTTTGGGCATGCCCACACACGTGCCTGGCATGAGTTTGAACCTACTGAGTCTAGGACTCAAACCGCAATTGATCACATTAAGAGTCTAGTGACTCTTTAAAAGGCCCCAGTGGGCCCTTTAAAAACTAATAAATGAATAAATAAATAAATAATAAGTAGTTTTTAAATAAGAGACCAGCAGTTGAGGTAATGGCTCTGTCACTGGACTCCCATGTAGTTGACCACGGTTTGAGTCCCAGACCCAGTGGCTTAAACTCACACCGGGCGTGTGTGCGTGCGTGCCCAAGATCCCAAGAGAATGGAGGAGAAGGGATTGCGGCATGACCAACCCCCGGGGGGTGATTTCTCGCTCTCTGTCCCTCTCTGTCTGTCTGGCAAGTACATCAAACATATTGGGAACTCTTAAATGAGTATCAAGTAAGATAAAATTAATGTACTCTTTCAGTCCAGAGAAAATGTTACAAAAAGAATTATGGAAGAAACAGAAGGCATCATGGTCCATCCAAACCAGGAACCTGCAGTGATAGCGGGACAAGGGACAATTGCCCTGGAAGTGCTGAACCAGGTAAAACTGCATAGTAAATTCTTCCTGCCTACCTAGTGGAAAAGCTCTTAGGCTATAGATTCGGTTATTTTCTATGCACACATAAAACTGTTTAAGAGGTCTATTTACACCTTATATTCTTTTCACTGAAGGTTCCCTTGTTGGATGCACTGGTGGTACCTGTGGGAGGAGGAGGAATGGTTGCTGGAATAGCAATTACAGTAAAGGTGAGAAAACAGCTTCTGTACTCCTTGCTTCAGAGATGTTTTTATACCATAGCGCATTGTGAATACTTGCTCAACATTCCCCCAAAAGTCCATTCCTTCTCATTACTCCTTGGCACTTGGGCTAGAAAGCCTTTCTCTGCCTCACTACCCTGTTTGTAATCTGTGACTTTATGCAGGTAGAATAGTGGCATCCTCATGAATTAGTGGAATCATGAATAGTGGCATCCCTGAATTCCAACTCATCAACCTATGATCCATTTTAGGGGCTACTCTTTTTCCTAGCAATAGAACCAAAGTGAGGGGCCACCAGATGGTGTAATGGTTATGTCGCTGGACTCCCACCCAGTCAACCATAGTTCAAGTCCTGGACCCAGCGACTTAAAACTCAAGCTGGGCTTATGTGCATGTATGTTGAAGATCCCAAGAGAAGGGATTATGGCATGGCCATCAACCCTGGGAGGTGATTTCTTACTTTCTGTCTGTCTCTATCTCTCCAGTGAGCACACATACCTATAGCAAAAATCCCTCAGAAAAAATAAATAAAACAGTGACCCAGACAGCTAAAATACTAGATACAAAATTTATTTACAAAGTGCTTAAAGGTTATACTTTGATTACGTCCATCAAAGGGAAGGCCCTTACTTGGGCAGAAATGTGCTGCCTGTTCTATTTTACTTTAGGCATGCAAGTAATGCTGTGGTTAGCTGCATGTAAGTAAGATGTCTAATCTTCTTCCCAGGCTTTGAGACCTAGTGTGAAGGTATATGCTGCCGAACCCTTGAACGCAGATGACTGCTACCAGTCCAAACTGAAAGGGGAACTGACCCCCAATCCTTCTCCTCCTGAAACCATAGCAGATGGTGTCAAATCCAGCATTGGATTAAATACCTGGCCTATTATAAGGGACCTGGTGGACGATGTCTTCACCGTCACAGAGGAAGAAATTAAGGTAAGTCCCATACAGAAAAAGAATTGACAAAAGAAATGATATAGTTTTTTTGGAAATGCACCTTTACATGTTACAGTGGCAACTAACCCATGGGGACTTGATTAGGTGACTTCCTAACATGGGAGCTAGTTAGGAATACATTAAGACAACACTTGAAAGAAGCAAAATGAAAGAAAAGCTTTGTCCTTCATTGGCAAGTGCATGTACAGAGCAATAAACAGAGCATATATACCCTCATCTGGCCTTTGTATTTAAGCCAGTTAGGCTTTTTCTCCTTCCCACACTTCACTAATTCATGCTGTTTTCTGTACCAACAGTATGCAACCCAGCTGGTGTGGGAGAGGATGAAGCTACTCATCGAACCTACAGCTGGTGTTGGAGTGGCTGCTGTGCTGTCTCAGCATTTCCAAACAGTTCCCCCAGATGTCAAGAACATTTGTGTTGTGCTCAGTGGTGGGAATGTAGACTTAACCTCCTTAACTTGGTTGAAGCAGGGAGGATGGCCAACTCTTTATTAACCTGTTAATGTTTAATTTATGTAAATGGGATGGGATCCAGTGTCTCTAGATGGAAATTTTTCCACTGTCAACTTTGTCTTCCCCACTTAAAAAGTTTTCAAAAAAGGGGGCAGTTTTCAAAATTCTAATGAAGAGTAGATAGTTCTCTAAGATTTAATAGTTTTTTAGATTACGTAGTAGTAGAAAACCTTAATGAGATACTTGTCAAGTCCCAGAGAAGTCTTTCACAAAAGGGCATAGCACACAGCTAGGCACATGACAACCTATTAGCACCCTCCCTAAAGGGCTAACTGGCAGCAGTAAGACATAATCCCTTTGAATCCATTACTCCATGTCAACTTCAGGCACCACTAAAGAACTCTCACTTTTCACCCAAGGTACTGGTTCTGGTACATGTGGATCATAAGTCCATTTGGGGAAAACTCTTTTATAGAGATTCATTAGTACTGTGTCCTGGGATTTTAGCTTCCCATCAAAACTGCACTTCATGTGGCCATGGGTACCTAAAGGAAAACAGAGCAAGTTAGTCAAATTAAAAGTAGAAAAATTTAAAGCAGTGAACTTCCAACTAAACAGTCATTTAAAAACATTGGGGAAATCTAGACAAGGTCCCAAATCCCATTCTCTTACCTAAAGGCTCTTTGATGTGTCCTCTACGGCCCCACTTTGTTCTCAGTTCAACAGGTTTAAACCACAGTACATCCTCTTAGAATGGAATACAAAGACCAAGATGAAACATTTCCATGCCGAACTATAATCCCAACCTTTACACCACAAAGGCAATTAGATCCTGTCCACTTTCTTCAACCTACCTCTATTGAAGAACATGTAACGTACTACTGCCATCTTGGTAAATATTTTGAAAGGATGACCACTCAGAACAACTCTCTTGATAACCATTCTGTTTGGATCCACTGACAACAGATGACCTGTAGCAATGAGGTTGTGCATTCCTAAGGGACAAAAACAAAGCAGCTGTTCAGGAGTTTATAGACCAAGGCCTTCATTTATCATTCCAGTTCATCTGAAGACGTATGTAGAATTTTTTAAAGGATTTTAAAATTTAATTTATTTATTTTAATGTGAACAGAGAGGGACAGAGTGAGTGAGAGAGAAGGAAAGTGAGAAAGCAAGCCACCAGGTCCAGGACTTGAACTGTGGTTGGTCATGTGGGAATCCAGCACCCTTAACCACCACTCCACTTGCCAGCCGCCCCCCCAACAATGTATCTTAAATATAGCACTCAACACCTTCTGCCAATTAGCTAAGGTTTGCAAGCAAGACAAAACCCAATCTGCCATCCCTGCCTTAGCCTAACTATGAGGCTGAGATTGGGATATTTTGAAAATCATCATAACCTTCTCCATACAATTTGGCTCTCAAATCTAAATATGGAAAAAGAAATGGTATAATGGGGCCAGCGGATAGCATAGTGGTTACATTGCTGTACTCCCACATGGTAACCACAGTTCGAGTTCTGGTTTGAACTGCCGGGAGGGAGGAGGGGGATCTCTCACTTTCTCGCTTTTCCTTCTCACTATATCTGTCTCTCTGGCAACCACACGCACCATAAGCAAAAAACCTCTTAAAAAAAAAAAAAAGAAAAGAAATGGTGCTAACCTATTAAGAACCTATAGCCTGTTTACCTCCATGAACTCAACTTACCGTTGCTTTTCTGCTTGAAAAGCAGCACAGATGCAGGAGGAAAAGTAATTGGCGCATATACTGTCACAACCAGGGCCGCATCAGCAGTCAGGAATCTCTGAAGTTTATGTTTATCCGCTGTCATAATAAAGGTTAAAAATAAAAACCACAAACATTTTAAGAAACAGGTAATCCAGATGGCCTGTGACAAATTTTATTACTTAACTCCTTAAACCTAAGGCAGCTCACATTTCTTTACCCCACTAGTTTTCAAAAATTTCTCTGCCCTCCATAAAAATGGAAAGATATAACATGGTCCTTTCAGTGATCTTTCAACTGGAAGCAGAAACGTGGAGTCTAGACTATACTTGGGGTTTCAAAAGATTCTCCAGGTGATTATGATAGCCGTTAAACCCTACCGCATTTGAGAACCACTGCTTTACAGAGACTATCTCCACTAAATCATAGCTCTTACTTAGTCTTGAGCAGAAACTGGCACACATCTGCCAATATAGCACAGAAGCAGCCATAGAAAATACTTTGAGAAAAAAAAAAAAAAAGAAAGCCAAAACTGTGTTCCAATTAAACTTCAGTTACAAACATAAGCAATGGAACACATTTGGCCCAATGGCTATATTTTGCTGGCCCCTGCTCCCCAGTCTTAAATTCATCTAGAACTTCTGTTTACTTCTTTAACACTAAAATTATAGAAAAATAAAAAATGTTGGGGCCAGCAGTTGGTGTAACAGCTGTGTTGCTGGACTCCTATGTAGCTGACTACAGTTTGAGTTCCAGACCTGGTGGCTTAAACTCGTGCCAGTCACGTGTACATGCATGCACAAGATCCCAAGAGGAGAATGGAGGAGAAGGGATTGTGGTGTGGCCATTCCCCCTGGGGAGTGATTTCTGTCTGTGTCTCTCTGGCGAGCATTCGCGCCCTATAGCAAAAACCTCTCCAAAGAAAAAATGTTGAGAAAGAAGTTAATCCCTCATTTAGATAGCATGATTGGTGAGAAATAAAAATGATCCAGAGTACTATTAATAATGCCTTCATCATCTTTGTCCTGCTACTGCTGAAAAGTGAGCTAAGGTAATGTTCAGAAACCTAATTAGTGGGCTAGCAGTGCAATGTTCGCCACAGTGTCTCTAGTCACCCCCACCCCAAATTCTCATCTAGACTCAACATCATAAAACCCACACCTCTCCGCTATACTCAGCTATGGGTCAGATCAAGCTTCTGTTCCTTCACCCACACTGTCACCGGCACACCAGACACCACGGTTTCCATTTGACACACGCTCTTTAGAAAGCTGCCAACTCCTATTTCAAACCTACTCTGGAACAAATAGTCATGGCAAAGAAGCCTCAGTACCACACACAGGTTGCATCACTGGGATGCTTCAGACAGGTTCAGACATTTGAATAAACATCATTGGCTCCTAAACCACAGTGCTGAAAAATAATCCTGACTCAGATACCTGAGAGTTTGTATAAAGCTATTCTGCACTCCTCCACCAAAGTAAGTTTGTCTCCTAAAAGAGTAACATAAACAAGAACCCAAAGCTTCCCCACCGCTAACCTGCAGTGTGCTGAGAGAATAAAGGTGAGGCTCGAAAGCGCCTGAATCCACAGTGGAAGATCAGCTCCTCTTTGGTTTTCACAGGTTCAGTGTTGCCAGGGTTCCGTCTCACCACCATATTCAATACTGACATCTGGGGACCAAGTAAGAAAAGAAAAGGAAAAAATAAACTTGATAGTCTAGGAATATAACAACCTATCCTGAAAAAAAAAAAAAATAAAAACCAAACTAGCAAATTCAAAGTCACTTTAATAACTGATAGTGCTAATGCTAATTAACAGTCGAGTGTAGATGGACATATATTAATTCTTTACCTCCACTAACTGTATTTGAGCCAAACATAGGCTGATATAAACTTTCATACACTCTAGCTTATCTTCCTGTGTCAAACCTAAGAACTCAACACCTGCCAAAAAAAACAGTGGCCTTTGAGTAATTCATTCATTACACGCCTTAAAACTATGCTCACTGGGGCCAATAGGTGGCATAGTGGTTAAGGTGCTAGACTCCCACATGGCCAACCATGGTTCAAATCCCGGACCTGGTGGCTACTTTCTCACTCTCATTCTCTCTCTCTCCGTCTCTGATCAAACTGAAGAATATATAAAACTAAAGGATGGGTTTTTTTCCAATGCTCATTTGAGGCCCTTCTCTTTCTTCCCTTACGCATCCTGACCAAAGGACAGAGCTGTAACATATCCCCCCAACATACACACTACTGGCTACTAAGAGAGGAGATCTACACTTTCACATAAACCTTATTTTTATGGTTACCAAACCTTGTTCAAAATCTGATCTGAAAAACACACCTCAGAGAAGTCTCAGAACCACACAGAGATTGCATCATTGAGATGCCTCAGACAGGTTCAGACATTATTGGTAAAACCATCATCGACTTCTCTATTATTCTAAATCCTAACCACATCATAAGGCAGACTTTTTGCATCCCAGAGAGGAATATTTCATGCGACCAACAGATGGCATAATGGTTATGTCACACTGGACTTCCACATCAAATCCCGGACCTAGTGGCTTAAAACTCACGCCAGACACATGTGCATACATGCCCAAGATCCCAAAAAGAGAATGGAAGAGAAGGGTTGCAGCATGGCCATCCCTGCTAGGAGGTGATTTTCTTGCTTTGTCTCTCTGTCTCTCTAGTGAGTGCATGCACCCTATCCCAAAAATCTCTAAGTAGGTATTTTTGCCTATTAGGATAAATGGGAAAGTTTCTTAACTCCTTATTTCCCACAAGACACTAACTTACCTTCTGTTCATGAGGTAGTAAAGAAAATGCAATCAAGGGTGTTCCTCGCCTAAAGTATTCAATTACTGAGACAGGGACTTCAGAGACGTGAAGTGTGACATACCAACCAACCTACCAGAAAAATGCAAAAAAAATTATCATGAGATTACTCAAATGTTAACAATGACAAAACATTTCTCCAAATGTGTTAACTCTGTCAGACTACCTTAAAGCCAATGTTCACCCTTCAAGACTGTCTTTTTGCAGGTACCTCAACTACCCAGATTCAACTTTTTGAATTAACATCTCTGCTACCTCTTCCAACATCACTTTTACTGATCACTTAGTGGCTCCCTTAATTTAGCAATGGGCAACACAAACTAAATAAGGTAAACATTCTCAGGCCAAGAGGAGGAGTAGATAGCATATTGACAAACAAAAGCAAATTACAGGATAATCAAGGAAAGGTAGATACCTCGGCTCCCTCTACCTCGTTTTCCTCAATCTCTTTAAAGATGCTTTTCCTAGTGTTAGCAAAGTTCTGAAACTGAAAGATCCGAGCATAATCTTGAGGAAGATTTTCCTTAGGATCCCATGGAGATGTCCGGAAGCTCTTGAGACCTCTGTATTTCTGAAATCTAGAATATAGGAGTGTTCTAAGTTGACAGATTTATATGGTGCTACAAAAGATTCAACTCACTTTTTAAAATTATTTATTTTATTTTATTTATTCATTCTTTTACTTTAATTTGACCAGAGAGAGACACAGAGAAAGAGAGCGGGAAAGTGAGAAAGCAAGCCACCAGGTCCAGGATTTGAACCGCGGTCAGCCATGTGGGAGTGTCCAGCACCTTAATCATCATGCCCTGCTGGTCCCTCAACTTACTTTTTTTTTTTTGGAGAGGTTTTTGCCATAGGGCGCATGCTCTCACCAGACAGACAGAGAGAGACATAGAGACAGAAAGCGAGAAATCACCTCCCATGGAGGATGGTCACGCCGCAATCCCTTCTCTTCCATTCTCTTCTTGGGATCTTGGGCACGCACGCACACGCGCCCGGCATGAGTTTTAAGCCACCGGGTCCGGGACGCAAACCACAGTCGACTACGTGGGAGTCCAGCAACATAGCCATTAACGCTAACTGCTGGTTCCCCCTCATCTTACTTTTTAAATGGTTATGGTTCTAAAATAGAAGAGCTCTAATCACTGTCTCTCAAAATGACCTAATAGCTTAAATCAAGACCACAACCCAAAATAGCTTATTTAACAAGTATTTTAGTACCAAATCCAAGTATCTCACTGACAAGGGACAAGTACTTACAGTGGCTCCCTGGTGACTGTCAGGGAGCAGCTCTTTAACTTGACAGACAAGACCTTTACCTCTCTAACAGCCAAGACAAATTCTCTGGCTTTAGTCACCATTTCCAGAGCAGACATGATCATCTACATCTTTATGTTTTTACTTTTTTTATACGACACCCTCATCCCCCATATTTCTAGACTCCATGTTTCAACTGAGTATTATCTCCTATAAGACATATTTGCTAATCATCATAATATTTCTCCCCTTTAAAGCTCTGAATCGTTAGTCTGTACCACAGTCTAGAACTTGATTATGTATTACTGTTTCCTCTATGTATGTCTTGCCTTCCCATGTAGAATGTTAGCCCTGCAGGAGCAGGGACAATGTGTTTTTTTTCCTTTGCAGGAGCAGGGACAATGTGTTTTTTTTCCTTTGCATCACTCTGGCATATTCTGACCCACGTAAGTTTTAAATAAAAACTTATTGAATGATTTAGACTTGTTGACTTACCGAATTCTAGCAGCCACATCACGGGGGGTATCCACTTCATCAGGAAACATCTCTTCCAGCCTTTCTTGTTTATATTTCTCCAACATTTTTTCCTCAGCCTCTTCATCCACTTTTTCATCATATAGATCATCACGCACAGACTCCCCTATTGTCATAGTTTCACATTCCTCCTCTTCCCCTTCACTACTATCATCCTGTAAAATAAAGGATTAGTTAGTTCAGAAGTAATCCAGGGAACCAGCAGTTAGCGTAATGGCTATGTCGCTGGACTCCCACGTAGTCGACCGCGGTTCGTGTCCCGGACCCGGTGGCTTAAAACTCACGCCGGGCGCGTGTGCGTGCGTGCCCAAGATCCCGAGAGGAGAATGGAGGAGAAGGGATTGCGGCATGACCATCCCCCCTGGGGGGTGATTTCTTGCTTTCTGTCTCTATGTCTCTCTCTGTCTGTCTGGCGAGCACACGTGCCCTACAGTGAAAATCTCTCCAAAAAAAAAAAAAAGAAAAAAGAAGTAATCCACACCTGTCTCTACCAGAAAAGTTATTAACATAAGAATAAAGTAATTTTATTAAATAGCTGGTCCAAATCAATATAAATTCTAACAGTGGCTAAGGTATAAAACAAAAATCTAATTCCCGTAACTGCTAAGTTATTCCTAAAAAACTACACACACCCATTATGGTTGGGACTGCACTTTGCCTTGCATTTGAAGCTATAAACAAAAGTGGCCTAAGAGCCCATTTCCTTACTTGAGATTCTTCTTCCATAAAATCCTCATGTTCTATATCATCATATTCATCTCCTTCCCCGTCACTTTCACCAGTTTCATCCAAAATCCATTCAGCTTGGTAACTAGATGTTCCTTTGGGGACCTTCTTTACGACCTTGGAACTTTCCTTCAGGAAGTCTGTAAAAGATCAAACAAGTAAGTTATTGGGTGGTTAGAAAAGTAATGACACATTTTTGCATTAAAAAACATAAGGACCAGCAGATGGCATAATGGTTACGTCACTGGACTCCCATTTAGTTGACCAGTTTGAGTCCCAGACCCAGCTGCTTAAAACGCACAACGGGCATGTGTACATGTGGGCCCAAGATACCAATAGGAGAATGGAGAAGAGACTGCAGCATGGCCATCCCCCCAGGGGGGTGATTTCTTGAACTCTGTCTATCCAACGAATGCACGCACCCTATAGCAAAAATCTCTCCTAAAAAAAAAGAGAAACAAAGGGATCAGCAGATGGTGTAATGGTTATGTCATTTGATGCCCACGTAGTCAACAGCGAGTCCCACTTAAACTTATGCCAGGTGTGCATGTGTGTGCGTGCCCAAGATCCTGAGAGGAGAATGAAGGAGAATGGGTTATGGCATGGCTACCCCCTTAGGGGGGTGGATTTCTCACTTTTTGTCTGTCTCTTTCTGGGGAGCACATGCGCCCTATAGCAAAAAATCTCTTAAAAAAAAAAAAAAAGAAAGAAAACCACAGAAAAATATTCCATGACTTTTCCAATGAGCTAATATAGTCTACCTTTTTTCTGTTACTCTCAGTATTTTCACCTAGGCAAAATGCTAGAAGATACTGCCGTCAACATGGGAAACTCTAACACAAAACTGAGTAGAAAAAGACTTAGAAATACTTCTAAAATTAACTCCGCTGTCTCACAACTATTAATGCTTAATAAATAAATATTTAAAAAATTAAACTCATACAGTTTAATAAATGTTGCAGTGCTAGTGGTGTGGTGGTTAAGGCGGCTGGATCCCACACTGCCAACTTCTTGGTTTGAGTCTGGATCTGGTGGCTTGAAAAATTCCACATGCATGTGCATGGATGCCCAGAATCCTAAGAGGAGAAACAAAGAAGGGACTGCAGTATAGCCATCCATCATGGAGTAGCTCACGTTCTCTCTCTTACCCCGCCCACTGGCAAGCACACATACTTTCTAGCAAGATTTCTAAAAATAAACAAAAAGGGACTGGCAGATGGTGTGGTGGTTTAGAGCGCTGGATTCCCACATGGCCGACCATGGTTCGAGTCCCAGACGTGGTGGCTTGTTTTCTTGGTGGCTTGCTTTCTCACTTTCTCTCTCTTTTTCTCTCTCGTTCTGTCCCTCTCTGGCCAAATTAAAATAAATAATTAAACAAAAGATAAATGAAATAATTCTTCAAAAAAAAAAATACCACATAAATAAAAATAAATGCTGCAGGAACCAGCAGCTGGCATAATGGCTATGTCACTGGGCTCCCATGTAGTTGACCGCGATTCAAGTCCAGGACCCAGTGGCTTAAACTCACTCCAGGTACGTGTGTGCATGTGTGCCCAAAATCCCAAGAGAACGGAGAAGGGATTGTGGCGTGACCATCCCCCCGGGGGGTGATTTCTCACTTTCTGTCTTTCTTTCTGGCAAGTGCACGCACCCCATTCCAAAAAGCTCTCAGGGACCAGCAGATGGTGTGGAGGTTGAGGCGCTGGAATCCCACATGGTTGACCACGGTTCAAGTCCTGGATCTGGTGGCTTGCTTTCTCACTTTCCCTTTCTCTCTTCCTGTCTCTGGTCAAATTGAAAAATAACAATAACAAATAAAGCTTAATAAATAAATAATCCTTTTTTTAAAAAAGAAAGGATTATTTTATTTAACTTTATTTATTACATTATTTTCCAGTTTGATCAGAGAGACACAGAGAGAGAGAGAGGAAGTGAGAAAGCAAGCCACCAGGTCCGAGACTTGAACCGTGGTCGGCCATGTGGGAGTCCAGCGCCTTTTACCACTATGTCACTTGTTGGACCCAATAATACTTTTTTAAAAAATAGAATAAGATAACAGAAGTAGGCTCAGTCTCAAGAGGTGCAAGTGGGAGGATGCTGCTGCAAGGTAGCTGAGACTGCATGGGAGCTGGGTTCAGCTCCTGCCCTAACCTGAACATGCTAGTATAGTAATATTTAACTGTTGTCCCTAAGTCACTGGGAGGCTGGGACAAGACTGCAAGTTGGTGAGCCCTGTCAAAAATGCCTATCATGGGGTACCAGCAGTTAGCGTAATGGCTATGTCCCTGGACTCCCACGAAGTCGACGGCAATCTGAGTCCCGGACCTGGCGGCTTAAACTCACCCCAGGCACGTGTGCATGCGTGCCCAAGATCCCAAGAGGAGAATGGAGGAGAAGGGAATGTGGCACGGCCATCCCCCCAGAGGGTGATTTCTCACTTTCTGTCTCTCTCTCTCTCTGTCTCTCTGGCAAGTGCACGCACCCTATAACAAAAACCTCTCAAAAAAAAAAATAAAAATGCCTATCTTGGGACCAGCAGTTAGCATAGTGGCTATGTCGCTGAACTCCTATTTGGTTGACAGCGGTTCAAGTCCCGGACCTGGTGGCTTAAACTCATGCCAGGCACGTGCACGCACATGCCCAAGATCCCAAAAGAATTGAGGAGAAGGGATTGCGGCGTAGCCATCCCCCCGGGGGGTGATTTTTCGCTTTCTATCTGTCCATCTGGCAAGCATACACGCCCTACCTATAGCAAAAACCTCTCCAAAAAAAAAATAATGCTTATCTTGGGATCAGCAGTTGGCATAATGGCTATATCGCTGGACTCCCATGTGGCCAACTGCAGTTCAAGTCCCAGACCCAGTGGCTTAAACTCATGCCAGCCTCATGTGCATGTGTGCCCAGGATCCTGAGGGGAGAATGGAAGAGAGGGGACTGTGGCATGGCCTTCCCCCCCCCAGGGAGGGTGATTTCTAGCTTTCTGTCTGTTTCTGTCTGTCTTTCTGGCAAACACACACACCCTATATCAAAAAATTCTCAAAAAATGAAAAAAAAAAAAAAAAAGTCTATCTTGGGGAACAGTAGATGGCGTAATGCCTACGCTGGACTCCTACGTAGTCGACTGAAGTTGGAGTTCTGGACCCAGTGGCTTACAAAACTCATCCCAGGCATGTTATGTGTGCATGCCGAAGATTCTGAGAGGATAATGGAGAACAGACTGCAGTGTGGTCATCCTCCCTGGGAGGGGTGATTTCTCGCTTTCTGTCTCTCAGTCTGTCTGGCAAGTGCACATGCCCTATAGCAAAAATCTCTCTCAAAAAAAAATAAAAAAAGCCTACGTTGGAACCAGCAGGTGGCGTGGTAGTTAAAGCCTGGATCCCGCAGCCTGAAAACACAGGCCTGCCAAAATTGTAAAAAGAATAGAAAAGAGATTGCTGTAAGGCCATCCTCGCCCTCTATAGTGATGGGGTTTCCCTCTCTATGTCTGTTTCTGGTGAGTGCATGTGCTCTGTGGAAAGTCTTTTTGTTTGTTTTAAAAAAAAGCCCTTCTCTCCTCCTACATGCTCTCTTTTATTTGAAACAAAAACACAGGGCTGGCAGATGGCATTGTGATCAAGAACCTGGACTCCCACATAGTCGACCCCAGTTCGAGTCCTAGACTTGGCAGCTTGCTTTCTCACTTTCCTTATGTCTCTCTCTGGTCAAATTAAAAAATAATAAAGTTAAATAAATAATTTGTAAAAACAAATAAAACAGAAACAAATCCAATAACAAGTGATTTTGAGAAACTGAACAAAGTTTTGTCCACTGTTTGCTTAGTGCAAATGTAAAGACAGCATTTGGGAGTAAGGAGAGGTGATGTATCTTCAACTGCATCCTCACCCCACTCTACCCTGTAAGGATTCTCACTATGAGCAGTGAGACAAAATCCACAGTCCCAACTTAAGTGAATTACAAACAAGTTCCCTAATACGAACCATGTGCCTCACTTAGCTCCTCCTCAGTAGGCCAGGTTTGCTCCCCCTCCATTGGATCTGGGATAACCTCTGTTTGCAAAGATTCCTGTTTAGCAGGGTCTGCCTTCATTAGGACCTTAAAGTCTTCTTCCATTTCAGCTACTGCATCCAGAGCACAAGTCTGAAAACCAAAAGCAGAAGACAGCCAAACACTAAACCAAAATTACTAAACCTACATTTAAACAGTAAGCACAAAGATTCAGAAACTTCAGTCCATATGCATAAAACGAATGGAACAGAAAACAAACATTTATCAACATTTTCAAGTGGCTGTTCCCTGGCATTTTAAGTCTATACTCTGCTTGGCTCCTGAGCCCCCTCTTAATCTGGTCCCATTCTTACAGCTTTATGACATATTTCACTCCCACTGAGGTGATTTCTTCAAAGCTTAAAGAAACCCTCTGATCTATCATTGTGCCTAAATTCATGTTATCTCTAATTTCTAGGATATCTGTATAATCCCTCTTTAATTCATTAAATCACATTCATTCTTTCAACACCTGACTCAAGTCTGATCTCTTCTCTGAAGCTTGCTAGTTTACTTCTCAACTTTCAGAGCACGTCTGTATACCTAGTTACAGACAGACACAACTATCTCCATCTTTATTTCACCAGTATTTGCCATATTTTTCTTTAAGGAAAGCAACCACGTATCATATATCTTCTATAAAACGGGAGCCAATGGGGGAACCAGCAGTTAGCATAATGGCTATGTCGCTGGACTCCCACGTAGTCGACCGCGGTTCGCGTCCCGGACCCGTTGGCTTAAAACTCACGCCGGGCGTGTGTGCGTGCGTGCCCAAGATCCCGAGAGGAGAATGGAGGAGAAGGGATTGCGGCATGACCATCCCCCCCTGGGAGGTGATTTCTCGCTTTCTGTCTCTATGTCTCTCTCTGTCTGGCGAGCGCATGCACCCTATAGTGAAAACCTCTCAAAAAAAAAAAAAAAAAAAAAAAAAAAAAAAAAAAATGGGGCCAAGAGGTAGGGTAGTAATGGCTATGTCACTAGACTCCCACGTAGCCAACTGCAGTTCAAGTCCCGGACCTGGTGGCTTAAACTCACGCTGGGCGCATGTGCGTGCGTGCCCAAGATCCCGAGAGGAGACTGGAGGAGAAGGGATTGTGGCGTGGCCATCCCCCCTGGGGGGTGATCTCTCACTTTCTATCTCGCAGTCTCTCTGTCTTTCGGGCAAGCATACATGCCCCAGAGCAAAAACCTTTCAAAAAAAAAAAAAAAAACTGGAGCCAATTACAGTTCAGGATATTAAAAAAGTGCTGGATAAATACACAATTTATCTGTAGTTGACTATAGCCTTCCTTCAAACTAGCAGTCACTTCATTGGCCTACATATGCAGACTACCTTTCCTGAATTAAAGTTTCCATTCTGAACCAACTTACATGTAAATCTCTAATACACTATGTTTAAGAACATCACTCTTGGGCCAGCCAGTGGCACAGCAGTAACACAATGCTCTGCAAATGCTGGACCCACCTGAGGTCCCAGTTCATACCCCAAGGGCTTCCTGTGCAAAGTGAGGGTACAGGCACATGGCCATGACAGGGTAGCTGAAGTTGAGGGTATATTACAGTATGAAGACCCTGTTGGGGATGCTTCTTTCTCTCTCCCTGCCTCCCTTCATCCCTCCTTTTCCCTCTTTCATAAATAAATAAACTTAAAAAAATAAACAGCAATCTTACCTCCATTGTCATGCTTGGGTCCTTCTGGGATTTAGTAACTCTGCGATTTAAAGGGAAAGGGTCAACTGGAGCATCTATCTGTTGCATCTGGAAATCACCATGTCCAACAATATGTAGCAAGCTATTTACGTTCAGAGTCTGCCCACGAACATAGCCTGAGATTTTCAAGGTGCCCACTAAGTTATTCTCTTCACATGGCACAAAGTCAGCAGCATGGGCAAACAGGTAGGCACGCCGATCTCGAAACGCAAGATGCCGTTGCTTTTGGTTAGCCAATTGCCTGAGCAGCATCCCTGCCTCCTGCTGAGTGTCTAACAGGAAGAGCTTGTCATCAGGAAAGCGCTTCTCCATGGCTTTACTTAGCTTCTTTCTGGCATCTGTTTGTCTCTTTGGTGGGAGGCCAGAAACCCCCTGGACAGCTAGTGCTGTAAGCAAAAGAGAGGGCTTCATGATATGATCTATTGCTCCCCTGAAATCATGAAAATCTCCCTGCAGTTCACATACTATCTAATGGTTCAGTTGTAAGCCCAGAGAACGCTGGAAAACCCAACACTCAGCCACCCTAAAGATATTTCACAGTAAAATCAAATTTCATATTCTTTTCCTTCCTCTGTGTGAAGGATAGCCCAGAAATAAAAACTGAAAACTTGTAAGTTAATGGACCAAGTTTAATCCGTACACATATATGCCACCACCAGCTAAATATAACCCATCAGTTGTATTTCTATATGAAATGCCAGACAATGTCTAGCAAATTATAAATGAAAAATAAATGCAAATTCACTTCCTCCCCTAGCCTCCAATACTCCAAGTCACTTACTATAGGTGGGAAGACCCTGGGCAAAGAGGCAGGAAAGGCAGTAATCCCCAGTGCTGTCCCAGCCTTCTAGTGGATCAAGGAGGAACAGGATGGTATCAGCTACTTTAGCCATGTCTAACACAGTGTGCAGATCTCCTGGAGATAGAAGACACAGTGGGAGATGGTTGGCACCAATATATTATACTCAAATAAACGTATCACTACTCAAATATGAAAGAAAATACTGTTGTACACTCTGACCTGGCTTTGCAGATGTGAAAAACCACCGATGTTTCAAAGAGGGGCAAAGCAGCATAAAGCTGTGGGTGTTTCCCCATTCATTCAAGTGCACGGTTCCAATGTCCCTATCCTGAAGCAGCCGGAAGGCCTCCACCAGGGAAATCCTGCTGTGCAGGGGCACCACCAGTACCTGATGAGGAGGGCCATCCTTGCTGCCCAACTGTCTCTTCTCTGCCAGAACCTGAGAATAAAAAAAGATCAAAGAACATCCCTAAGTCTCAGTACTTCTCAGCTGTACTGCGTTTCAAACAGCACAGAGGCCCCACCCCTAACCAGCATCTCTGTGGGCAAAAGGCTGAACGTAAACCTGGAGTGGCAGGAGCCGGGACCCATGCAAAACGCTTCTAGTGCGAATGGAGACCTACACGCTCCACTTTCAGCCAGTCCTCAGGCCCTTCCCTGGGTCACATTTTGTAGCTCCGGGTAGAAAAAGCCAACGGTTAAACCATACCGTTCCCCAACCCCTCCTCACCGCCTCCTTCTTCTGCTTTCGGAGCTGGCTGGCGCGATGCCTCTGGTCCACTCTGCTGAGCTCTTTTCTCACCTTCCTGCTTAGAGTTTTCAGTGCTAGTCGGCCTGGAGGGCAGATGAGAAGGAGCTGTTGAACCTGGCACCAGAAGAAGTTCAAGAAAGAGGACCACCGGGACTAGCCGATGGCGTAATGGCTAACACGGCCGCACCCCC
>NW_006204759.1:2397041-2397859 GCF_000334495.1 Tupaia belangeri chinensis
CGTGGCCCCGCCATCCCGCGGTCCACGTGCACCAAGCCAGCACTACTTCCGGGCCAGGCCGAGCCTTTCCAGGTCCCTGCACCGGGGCGGGCCCTGGGCAGGAGGGCGGGGTTCCCGGCGCCCTCTCGCGAGGGTCCTTTCTTCCAGCCTCTGCGAGCTGCGAGCTACAAGCTGGGCGCTCGCGCCGCCGCAGAGCGGCCGTGGGAACTTTTGCCACGCCGCAGTCTGCGGTTGGGGGCTTTAAGAGGCTGGGTGTAGACTCTCCAGACTTGGACTCTCGGTGCAGGAGGGCTGTTCTGCCCGCCTGCATTGTCACTTTTGCGCCGTAAAGTTGCATCCGTAGGAAAATCTTGAATGGAAAACGCTCCACTGGTGCGGGGGAGGCCTACGCCCCTCCTGTCACCTAGGTTTGGGCACGCCGTTCTGCCATTTGCAGCAGCAGGTGTCCTTCAGCACCTTAAGCAACCTTTCTCTTCCTCGAGTCCCTCGTAACGCTGGTGAAGTTCCAAGGCGAATCGTGTGGAAGGCGCTTCATTCAACTTTGCTGGCCCCGTACAAGTTCCCGCCGGTCCCCGAGACGCCTACCTGCGCCCCGCCTCCCACACAGCAGCGAGAAAGGGCCAGCCGGGAATGTGGCGAGCCTGGGGATGGGAGGGGGCTCCCGGGACCCTCGTGCCCTCAGGCTCGGGGCAGTTGCGCTCCCGTTTTGATTTCCTTAGACTTTGCAACGGAGGGCGACGGCCGGCCAGGAGATTCCGGCCGACAAACGCTGGCTTCCCCGTGGGCAGACTCGGGCGGGGGGGGGGGCGGAGCCCCGC
>NW_006204759.1:2398258-2398467 GCF_000334495.1 Tupaia belangeri chinensis
CCCGCCGCACCATGGGCACCGCGGAGGACGCAGTCAAAGAGAAACTGCTGTGGAACGTGAAAAAGGAGGTAAAGTCGGGGCAAGGACCCCGGGGGGCTGGCGCCCTGGCCCACGCGAACCCGGGGAATGAAAGGTTCGCGCTCATCCCGCCGGCACCGGCGCCTCCGGGCAGGCCTGGGCCGGGCGGGGGCGGGGGCCTGGACCTGCGG
>NW_006204759.1:2398573-2401913 GCF_000334495.1 Tupaia belangeri chinensis
CTGTGACGGCAGCAGCGCTGGGAGGTCGGGGGAGGGGTGGCGCGATTTCTGGAGAACCCGAGGTGCCCGGGGAGGGGGCGGCACCTGCACCTGCGGGGTCTCCTGTGGTGGTAGGCAGGGGATATGGGGATCTTAGCTCCCCTTTGTCCCACACCCTCCTCCCGGTCCCTCTGGCAACTGAGTCGTGGTTGCTGGAGGGTTCCCCGCACACCTCACTGTTTTTTCCCTCCACGCCCACTTCCTTACCCAGGGACCAAGGGGTTTTTTGAGAATGGTTTTTAATGGATTTTTCTCCTTTTCGAGGGAAGCCCCCCACGTCAGAAAGAGAAAAGAGCCCTTCCGTCTCCTAGCCCTCTTTACCTTGACCCTGCCAAAAGCCCTTTTCAGTTACGATGGTTGGGGGGGGGTGCCATGTGAATGACTCACCCCGTGTGAGATGTGGAGAGCTCAAGCCTGCGGAGTAGATTAGGATGAATTAGGCCTCTTCCCCCCACCTACCTCTGTAAACGCTATGCGGGGCAGGAAACCTCTGCTTTGTCCACTATGCAGTACCCAGTGACTGGCGCAAAGGGACTATTTGGTAAATATTAATAAATCTGCTGATCTTAGGGACTGGCAGGGGAAAACATAAACTTCAGAATAGTCTGATCATAGTTCTGTGTGACCTTGAGTAAGTTATTTAACCTCTCTGAGTCTCTATTTCAGCATTTCTAAAATAAGGAAATGCCATCTTCCTCATAAAAAAAGTTTGCCATATTGATCTGTTTTCCATTTCTTAGAGTTTCAGGATTAAGAAAGACTCTGGGTTCTCCTAAAATCCTGGAAAGCTCTAGATGATTCTTCTGAATTAACTATAACCTGGCTACTCTGCCCTAACTTGCTCCCTTCCCTCTCCTTGGCACATACATTACTGAGGCCGTCATCTTTCCAACTTGTGTGAGAAGCTTCATTGTGATTTACAGTGATATGGCCAGCATTGTATCAACTCAGCATTTAAGTCCCAATTCTGCTGTCCCCAAGGAAAAGAGAAATCTTGGTGATTATCCTGGGGGGGGAGGGATGCAGTCTAGTGACAGAGACTTATAGGAAAAATATAAACAAATAAAACAAATTTTTAAAAGAATACAAACAAATTTATTTTATTCTATTTTTAGAGGTTTTTTCTTCTTTTTTTGGAGAGGTTTTTTTGCCATAGGGCGTGTGCGCTCGCCGGAAAGACAGAGACAGACAGAGAGACAGAAAGTGAGAAATCACCCCCCAGGGGGGATGGCCACGCCGCAGTCCCTTCTCCTCCATTCTCCTCTTGGGATCTTGGGTATGCATGCACACGGGCCCAGCGTGAGTTTAAGCCACCGGGTCTGGTACTCAAACCGCGGTCGACCACATGGGAGTCCAGCAACATAGCCATTATGCTACCTGCTTGTCCCTAGAGGTTTTTTATTTTTTTTTGCTCTAGAGTGTGAGCACTTGCAGAGAAACAGAGACAGAGAGACATAAAGCAAGAAATCACACCCCCCCAAAAATGGCTATACTGCAATCCCCTTTTTTTTTCTTTAAGAGAGGTTTTTGTTATAGGGTGCATGCGCTCGCCAGAGAGAGAGAAAGAGAGACAGAGAGAGAGAGACAGAGAGACGGAAAGCGAGAAATCACCCCCCGGGGGTATGGCGACTCCGCAATCCCTTCTCCTCCATTTTCCACTTGGGATCTTGGGCACGCACACACATGCGCCCGGCATGAGTTTTGTTTTGTTTTGTTTTTTTTAATTATCTTATTTAACTTTATTTTATTTTATTTCCTTTTGACCAGAGAGGGACAGAGCAAGAGAGAGAGAAAGTGAGAAAGCAAGCCACCAGGTCCGGGACTCAAACCATGATTGACCATGTGGGAGTCCAGTGCCCCTAACCACCATGCCACCTGCTGGCCCCCTGGCATGAGTTTTAAGCCACCGGGTCCGGGACTCGAACCACAGTCAACTACATGGGAGTCCAGCGACATAGCCATTACACTAACTGCTGGGCCCTGCAGTCCCTTTTCTCCTCTTGGGATTTAGGGCAGGCACACCCATGTGCCTGGCATGTGTTTCAACCAACCGGGTCCGGGACTCGAACCTCAATCAACAATGTGTGAGTCCAGCAATGTAACCATCATACTATCTGCTGGTCCCAACAAAGTTTTTAAAATAGCTATATCCAAACCATAAACAGATATACTAGGATAATTGATGTGACCTAAATTTAGAGGTTGGTCAGGGATAATTGGAAATATTTTTGATAAGACCAAGATTTTTTTCCCCTAGTACTTAGAAAGCTCTCTATATTGGGACCAGCAGTTGGTGTAATGCTATGTCGTTGGACTCCCACGTAGTCAACCGCAGTTCAAGTTCTGGACCCGGTGGCTTAAACTCACGTTGGGCGCGTGTACGTGCATGCCCAAGATCCCGAGAGGAGAATGGAGAAGGGATTGCAGCATGGCCATCCACCCCAGAGGGTGACTTCTTTCTCTCTCTCTCTTTCTGTCGAGCACATGCACCCTATGGCAAAAAAAAAAAAAAAAGGAGAGAAGAGAAAAGAAAGAAAGCTCTATTATTCTAAGAATGATTCCTGAAAATGTGTTAAAATGTCCAGAATATGCTACAGCTATGTGTCTTACCAGACAAATATTGACCTATTCTGAACTTGATGTATTTCTCACCTTCAGTACTTGGTTTCCACAGAAATATGTTTTATCCTCTCCTACAAGAAGAGACAATGAGGATAACTGCAGGCAAGGCTGGCCTTTCTAAGGACCTCTGGTACAATTATAGGGGCATCTGGAGGTCCTCCTAGCAGAAAAGTCTGCCCACCAGCCTGCTGCAGATGCCTCTAGGCCTCTAGTTGTGGCATTATGCTTTGTTTAATGTAAACATCCCTTGGGAAGTAATCTAGGAAGCTTTTTATAGTTTCAGAGCATATGAATCAATCTGATTCCCGTTCACCTAACCACTCATCATGAGCAGTTTCCAGCTGGGGGCAACCTCCAGATCCTTCTTTCTCCTCTCCCAGGCCTTTGAACTCTGCCACTCTCCAAACTGTGTAGTCCTAGATGAGGACTTCAGGAGCCAAGACAGCATCAGCACAGCACGTGCCTGTCCAGGGAATGAGAAAGACTACCTCTGCCCAGAGCTTATTCTAGCTGTAAGAATTTACACCGGGGCACAATTAATCCATATCTCTAATCGCCAGTATTAATATCTGTCTCCTGGCAGGTTCCCCCAGAACATCAACAGTGCTCAGCTTAAGGGTTGGAAACAACCTGCCCCTCATACACCACTGATGGGAGAATAAATTGCTACAACCACTTT
>NW_006204759.1:2402010-2421319 GCF_000334495.1 Tupaia belangeri chinensis
GACCATGTGGGAGTCCAGTGCCCCTAACCACCATGCCACCTGCTGGCCCCCTGGCATGAGTTTTAAGCCACCGGGTCCGGGACTCGAACCACAGTCAACTACATGGGAGTCCAGCGACATAGCCATTACACTAACTGCTGGGCCCTGCAGTCCCTTTTCTCCTCTTGGGATTTAGGGCAGGCACACCCATGTGCCTGGCATGTGTTTCAACCAACCGGGTCCGGGACTCGAACCTCAATCAACAATGTGTGAGTCCAGCAATGTAACCATCATACTATCTGCTGGTCCCAACAAAGTTTTTAAAATAGCTATATCCAAACCATAAACAGATATACTAGGATAATTGATGTGACCTAAATTTAGAGGTTGGTCAGGGATAATTGGAAATATTTTTGATAAGACCAAGATTTTTTTCCCCTAGTACTTAGAAAGCTCTCTATATTGGGACCAGCAGTTGGTGTAATGCTATGTCGTTGGACTCCCACGTAGTCAACCGCAGTTCAAGTTCTGGACCCGGTGGCTTAAACTCACGTTGGGCGCGTGTACGTGCATGCCCAAGATCCCGAGAGGAGAATGGAGAAGGGATTGCAGCATGGCCATCCACCCCAGAGGGTGACTTCTTTCTCTCTCTCTCTTTCTGTCGAGCACATGCACCCTATGGCAAAAAAAAAAAAAAAAAGGAGAGAAGAGAAAAGAAAGAAAGCTCTATTATTCTAAGAATGATTCCTGAAAATGTGTTAAAATGTCCAGAATATGCTACAGCTATGTGTCTTACCAGACAAATATTGACCTATTCTGAACTTGATGTATTTCTCACCTTCAGTACTTGGTTTCCACAGAAATATGTTTTATCCTCTCCTACAAGAAGAGACAATGAGGATAACTGCAGGCAAGGCTGGCCTTTCTAAGGACCTCTGGTACAATTATAGGGGCATCTGGAGGTCCTCCTAGCAGAAAAGTCTGCCCACCAGCCTGCTGCAGATGCCTCTAGGCCTCTAGTTGTGGCATTATGCTTTGTTTAATGTAAACATCCCTTGGGAAGTAATCTAGGAAGCTTTTTATAGTTTCAGAGCATATGAATCAATCTGATTCCCGTTCACCTAACCACTCATCATGAGCAGTTTCCAGCTGGGGGCAACCTCCAGATCCTTCTTTCTCCTCTCCCAGGCCTTTGAACTCTGCCACTCTCCAAACTGTGTAGTCCTAGATGAGGACTTCAGGAGCCAAGACAGCATCAGCACAGCACGTGCCTGTCCAGGGAATGAGAAAGACTACCTCTGCCCAGAGCTTATTCTAGCTGTAAGAATTTACACCGGGGCACAATTAATCCATATCTCTAATCGCCAGTATTAATATCTGTCTCCTGGCAGGTTCCCCCAGAACATCAACAGTGCTCAGCTTAAGTGTTGGAAACAACCTGCCCCTCATACACCACTGATGGGAGAATAAATTGCTACAACCACTTTAGAAAGTAGTTTGGCAATATGTAGTAAAGCATACTTTATGCATCAGAAATTCCTTCCTTAGAAATATAAATTTAAGGGGCTGGCAGGTGGCATCGTGGTTAAGGGTGTTGGACTCCCACTTGGCTGACCGAGGTTTGAGTCCTGGACCTGGTGTCTTGCTTTCTCACTTTCTCTCTCTCTCTCTGGTCCTCTCTGGTCAAATTAAATAAATAAATAAAGTTTAATAAAATAATTATAAAGAAAAGAAATATAAATTCAAGGGGCCAGTGGGTGGTGCGGTGGTTGGGGCACTGTACTCCCATCTAGTCGGTCATGGTTCAAGTCCTGGACCCAGTAGCTCAAAACTTACTATAGGCATGCATGCCCAAAGTCCTGAGAGAAGAATGGAGGAGAAGAGAAGGGACTGCGGTGTGGCCATCCTCCCTGAGGGATGATTTCTTGCTTTGTGTTTCTCTGTCTCTCCGGCAAGTGTACATACCTTATAGCAAAAATCTCTCTCTCAAAAAAAAAAGAAGTTATCCAGGACCAGCAGGTGGCATGGTGGGTAAGGCTCTGGGAGGATGACTTCTTGCTTTCTGGCTCTCTATCTCTTTCTGTCTTTCTGGCGAGCGCATGCACCCTATAGGAAAAAACCTCTACCCACCCCCCCCCCCCAAACACCCACAGACACACTACTTCAAGTCCTGGATATGGTGGCTTGCTTTCTCACTTTCCCTGTGTGTGTGTGTGTGTGTGTGTGTGTGTGTGTCTCGCTGGTCAAATTAAAATAAATGAGTAAATAAAATTAAATAAATAATTCTTTTTTTAAAAAAAGAAAGAAAGATCCAAAAAAGCAAGCACATATGTTTACCAAAAGACAAGTCCAGAATGGACTTGGGCATTTACCCAAATGCCAGTCATGTATGTATTCACACAATGAGACTGAGCAATCTACTGCTATACACAACATGAACAAACCTCACAATCACAAAAGTGTGCAAAAGAAACCAGTCACAAAACACTACACACCAAATGATTCCATTTATAAAAACTGTAGAAATGGCTGGCTCCATGGCTTGATGGTTAAGGCAGCCAGATCCCACATGGCTGACACCACAGTTCGAGTTCTGGACCCAGGGGCTTTCTTTATTCTCAGACCTTGCAGGTTGAAAATCACACCAGGTGTGTGTGTGTGCCTGCCCAAAATCCTGAAAGGAGGGAGAAATGGAGGAGAAGGGACTATAGGGTGGCCATTCCCCATTTTTTAAAAAATATTTCACTAAAGAGAGATGATTGCTCACCTTATGAGGTGTTTAGAAGCTTTTATATCTGGGTAGAAGCCTGAAGCATCAGGGTTTTAGAGCCTGGATAGAAGGCTGGGCTGGCAAGCACATAGAGTGTCCCTGAGGCATGCACCTACTCCTGACCCTGGAGGAGGGATGGAAGTGGGGGAGCAGGTTGTTTATCTACAGCTTAAACTCAGATAGTTTGTCTCTAAAGAACAGTGTGTCTGCCTGGAAGCCCTTCTCCAGCGGAGGACAGATGAACAAACAGCATCCTATTCCTGTTCTCCCAGGCAGGACCCTTTCTCTTGGGCAGGAATCTCCACACTGATCGGTTGGTGGGTTTGGGGCATCTCTGTTCCTGGTTTCCTGTCCAAAAGGCTTGAAGCAGACTGGGCTGAAAAAATTTTGCTTCCCTGTCCCTCACATGGTCATCATCTCTGCAAGTGTCTGAAAACCCAGATCAGAGGACAAAGCCAAGCTATTTACTTGCCTGGAGACCATTGGTCAGAAATAAAATTAACATTGTCCAGGGGCCGGTGGCGTGGTGGTTAAAGGCTCTGGACTCCCACATGATTGACCGCGGTTTGAGTCCTGGACCTGATGACTTGCTTTCTCACTTTCTCCCTCACCCTCTCCCTCTCTCTCACTCTCACTCTCTGTCCCTCTCTAGTCAAATTAAAATAACTGAATGAATAAAGAAAGAAGTTAAAGAAGAAAATAATTATTTCAAAAAAATAACAATGCCCATTTGTCCACAGGTAAAGCAAATCATGGAAGAGGCTGTCACCAGGAAGTTTGTGCATGAAGACAGCAGCCACATCATTGCTCTGTGTGGTGAGTGAGTGACTGAGGGATGGTGGGAGGTGGTTTTAGAGCTGAGGGCACTGTCCTGGGCCAGGGAAAGATGAGTCCTCAGGTTTAGTAGTTCTTAAATATGACTGTAAGTCCAAATCAACTCAGAAACCTTTGAAATCTTTTTTTTTTTTAAGAATTATTTTATTTGGGACCAGCAGTTAGCATAATGGCTATGTCACTGGACTCCCATGTAGTCGACCAACAGTTCGAGTCCCAGACCTGGTGGCTTAAACTCACATTGGGCGCGTGTGCGTGCGTGCCCAAGATACCGAGAGGAGGAAGGAGGAGAAGGGATTGCTATGTGGCAATCATCCCCAGGGGGGATGATTTCTCGCTTTCTGTCTCTCTATCTCTCTGTTGAGCGCACACACCCTATAGCAAAAACCTCTACAATGCAAACAAGAGAGAAAAAAAAGAGTCCAAGATAAACCTTGCTTTAACATGAAGACGCGTGCCTTTCCCCCCCTTAATTTGCTATCAGGTGCACATGCTCCTAGATAGAAACAGAGAAAGAAAGAAATGGGAAGTGAGAAACACCTCCCCAGGAAAGATGGCCATGACATAATTCCTTTTCTTCCGTTCTCCTCTTGGGATTTTGGGCAGGCGCCAGCGGGTTTTTCAAGCTGCCAGGTCCAGCACAGTCGGGCATGTGGGATTCTGCCACCTTACTGTCAACACCACTGGCTGGCCCAACTTCTGCCTTTGAAGGAGG
This sequence comes from Tupaia belangeri chinensis, assembly GCF_000334495.1. Classification (NCBI taxonomy): domain Eukaryota; kingdom Metazoa; phylum Chordata; class Mammalia; order Scandentia; family Tupaiidae; genus Tupaia; species Tupaia belangeri. The sequence goes on from NW_006204759.1 coordinate 2,406,309, forward strand.
CAGACGTCTATACACACAGAATTTTCTTGAATTTGCAGGAAATTAACCTTCCTCTAAACTCCTTTTCTTTCTTTTTTCTTTTTTCTTTTTTAAGAGAGAGAGATTTTTGATATGGGGCACATACACTCACCAGAGAGACAGCGACAGAGAAAGAAAGTGAGAAATCCCTCTCCCTCCAGGGGATGGCCACACTGCAATCCCTTCTCCATTCTCCTCTCAAGATTTTGGGCATGCATGCACACATGCCCAGCATGAGTTTCAAGCCACTGGGTCCGGGTCTTGAACCACTGTTGCCCTGTGGGAGTCTAGCACCTTTACCATCTTACCACCTGCTAGCCCCTAAGCTCTTCTTTCTTTTTTTCTTTTTAAAGGATTTTTTTTCCCCTTAATTTGACCAGACAGGGACAAGTAAAAGGGAGAGAGTGAACGTGAGAAAGCAAGCTGCCAGGTCCAGTACTTGAACCATGGTCAGCCATGTGGGAGTCCAACGCCCTTAACCATCACACCACCTGCCGGCCCTCTTAAACTTTTTCTGAAGGAATGAGGAGCCACTTGCCGTTTCAGTGTTGTTTTTCTTAGCCTCTGAGGTGGGTGTTTGGGGTTCATGGAAAGGAGAAGAATGAGAGAGCAGATAAGGAAAGGGGTGCTTTTTGGCAGCAGCGTGGTGAGGCAGATGGAGCTGCTCTTCCATCAGTCCAACCACACATACTCGCAGGGCTCGCCAGGTGCCAGATGCTGTTCTCCATGCAAAGAAACGGCAGTGAGCAGTGACAAGATGGGGGACACGGACCAAACACACGACTGTAATATGTATGTAATAACAGGTGATAAAAGCATGAAAAAAATAAAAGAGGTGAGGCTGGATGGTGGCACAGCAGTAACACAACACCGTGAGGCTGACCCATGTAGGAGGGTTCCCAGTTTACATCCGGAGACCTTCCTGCATACGCTGAGTGCTCACATGCCCACGGTCCAAGGCTGGCTGAGGCTGGGAGTAGATCGCAGTATCAAGACCCTGATAAGGGTGTTGTAACTCTCACTCTGCCTCACTCACGGGAGAAAGAAATGCACTTTAACCAACGAAAAAGGCAGAGAGATGTAGGAGGGTGATGGAGAGGTGGCTTGTGAGCAGTCTGAGTGGCAGACTGAGGTTTGGATCCTGGTACAGTTTGGACGTGTTTTTTAACATCTACCACCTGCAATTTTCTTCTCAAAAACAGGGTACTGACTTCCACTTCAAGGGATTTTTGTGGGAATTGAGTTGATGCATGTGAACATTGATTCCTAGTATCATAAGAGCTCAAAAAACATTTTGATCTCCTCCTTTGGCTGTTGAAGTCAAAGCTAGGTTTACATGAGTTGTGTTCCCACCATCTCCCTTTTGGACATGTCTCCCCAGAGCTTTGAGATGATTCCCAAGCTTACAGGGAAGCAGCCCGATCTCACCTTTTCTCAGCAGAACCTATGCTAGAGATAAAACTTAGGCTTCAGGATTGTCTTACAGTGAGTAGCTTTGACGAGTAATAGAACTCTACCTCTTCCCACCCATGCTGTGTTCTTTTGATGGCAGTCAGTGTCTGTCATTGTCACCAGAAGGACCTTATGGGCAGCTCTGTTAGGCATGACTTTGGGAAAGCACACACACTAGAGAAAACGGAATAAAACAGTGCAAGCATTTTGTGCATGGGCATCATGCGTAGACACCTGTGGGCAGGAGGCCGGCTATGTGTCCCACATTCAGGTCATTAGAGTGAGAAAAACTGTCATCTCTTTTCCCACCAGTCCAGGAGCCCCCACGAAACGGTGAGACTTTTGCTTTGTCTTCTGCCTGGAAGTCCAGGGCTCTCTCCAGCAAACAGGGATAGTACACGCAAAAGAAATGACCCCTGTTCTCAGCCTATTTCAGTTGCAAAAAAGAACAAGCCCCCAAGTCTCCAGGATTCTACATTCAGCCTGGGAACAAGAGGAGTTCTGTTTTACCAGTGGGCCCCAGAGATGCCTCAGGTCTACCAGAACTAACTGGTTTTTTTTTTTTTTTTTTTCATTGCCAGAGGGTGTGCATGCTTGCCAGAGAGAAAGAGAGGAAGAATCCCGAAAGGGCTATGGTCACATCACAGTCTCTTCTCCATTTCTCCCCTCTTCGGGATTTGGGGCACACACATGTACCCAGTGTTTTTTTTTGTTGTTGTTTGTTTGTTTGTTTTTTGAGAGGTGTTTTTGCTATAGGACACGTGCGCTCTCCAGACAGACAGAGAGAGACAGAGAGACAGAAAGCGAGAAATCACCACCGAGGGGAGATGGCCACGCAGCAATCCCTTCTCCATTCTCCTCTCGGGATCTTGGGCACGCACGCACACGCGCCCGGCGTGAGTTTAAGCCACCAGGTTCGGGACACGAACCGCGGTCGACTACGTGGGAGTCCAGCGACATAGCCATTACACTAACTGCTGGACCAGCCAGTGTATTTTTTCAAGCCACTGCAGCCAGGACCATGGTCAGCCATCTGAGATCCAGGTCCCTCACTAGGCTACAGGGCTGGCCCCTCCCCATACAGGCTTTTAAAAAAATTATTTAATTTTTATTCATTATTATTATTATTTTTAACGTGATGAGAGAGAGAGGGAAAGAAAGCAAATCTCCAGGTGCAGGGACTTGAACTGTCGGCCATGTGAGAGTCCAGCACCTTAACCTCCATGCCACCTGCCAGCTCCAGCCCACCTGCACAAACTTAAATGCCTGCAGGGTCAGCCAAGAAATGTTCTCAAGGAAAGCTGGCTGGATGTGAGACAATAGGCAGTGACAGGGTCTGGGAGGACCTGGATGGTGTTTGCCCGGTATGAAGAGGGGCAGCCACTGTTTGGTTCCTGCAAGATGTGGACCCAGGCTTCCTGTGGCTCATTTTATTTGACGAGAAGCTAGAAGTCTGGGGTTTTATATAAAATTTCTTACTTTTTACATGCTGACAACTAATTCTCATTTTTTAAAAATTGTGTGGGCCGAACAAAAGGCATCTGCAAGCCTCTGCCAATTCGCTGCCTCTGCCTTGGCCTCGGCACCTAGTTACTGGGGAGAACGTGAAGGAGGGGTGCCAGCAGTATCGGGCTAAGGCAAGCTGGGCCATCGGAAGCCCACAGAAAATGCTTTACCAAAACTGGGGCTCAGTAGTAAAGTCAATCCCTGTTTGAGTTCAAAATAAAATTGGTTTAGGGAGTGATTAGCAGCCTCATTTTTTCCACCTACAAGCCATTTCCATGCATCACACAGTGGAATCATCATCAGGGGATCTCATGGAGAGGGGAGGAAAGACTAGATATATATTAATAGAAATCACCACCCTGCATCAGTCTCCCTCACCCCCTGGAAAAACGCTCAGAGGTGCATTTCTGTCTGAAGTAGATCCAGACATACGCTGGGTCTTGCTGGGTCCTAAACCACATCCAGAATTCAGCTTCGTTTTGGGAGAAATGGAAGCACAGAGGCATTTACAGAGGGACCACATTCCTTAGAGCTAGCAGGACACTGGGACTTGACTTCTTGCCTTCTCACAGGCCCTCTGTTCATGGCAGAGGAGCGCTAGACGGTGACTTAGAAGGGGTACTAAAAAAAGTTACGCTTCTTGGGACCAGCAGTTAGCGTAATGGCTATGTCGCTGGACTCCCACGTAGTCAACCGCGGTTCGCGTCCTGGACCCAGTGGCTTAAAACTCACGCTGGGCACGTGTGCGTGCGTGCCCAAGATCTGGAGAGGAGAATGGAGGAGAAGGGATTGCGGTGTGGCCTTCCCCCCTGGGGGGTGATTTCTCGCTTTCTGTCTCTCTGTCTCTCTCTCTCTGTCTGATGAGTGCACGTGCCCTATAGCAAAAAAGCCTCTTCAAAAAAAAAAAAAAAAAGTTAAGCTTCTCTGAACTTCCTTTAAATATATTTAAACTAGAAACAGAACCTAACTAGAGAGTCTTATAAATGGAACTGAGGAAGCCCTAGGTCATGACCTGGCCCTGGGCAAATTCGGAAAAGCTGCAGCCAGATCCCTGTTACTATTACCCAGGAGTAGTAAGACTCCCAGGGCTGGCGACAGGTGTGTTTGTTGAGTGTTTGCAGTGATTCCTCTAAACCTGTCTGTCCAGATGCCAGTCAGACCCCTGCAGTTGGCAACCTGGCCTGCAAGGAAGCTTTGCTGGCAAACCTGGCTGGCCAGGAGTGGGCCTCCAGCTGTCCTGCTTCCATAGAGTGTGGCTGGCAGCGCTGCTCTGCTGCTCTGCTGCGGCCTCCTTTGACCCCAGGCCAGAGACCCTCCCACTGGTATAGCTAAGGCCTGGAGATAGGTTCAAAACTACCCCTGTGGGAGAGGAATCCTTTTTTAGGTTTTTGCCATAGGGCACATGCACTTTCCAGAGAGAAGAGGGAAAGTGAGAAATCACTCCCCCAGGGGACAACCACACTGCAATCCCTTCTCCCTTCTTTTGGGATTTTGGGTATGGGCGCACACATGCCCGGTGTGATTTTCAAGCCACTGGGTCAGGACTCGAACTGTGTTTGGCTGTGTGGGAATCCAGCCACCTTAACCAGCACACCATCTATTGGCCCCCATTTTTTTTTTCTCCTTTTTTTGCTATAGGACACATGAGCTCTCTAGAGATGGAAAGGGAAAGTGAGAAGGCACCCACACACACCCCCCCCAAGGGGATGGCCACACCACAATCCTTTCTCCTTCCTTCTGTTGGAATTTGGGACATGTGTGCATATGCTCCGGGCATGTTTATCAAGCCGCAGGACAGGGACTCGGTCTGTTCAGTCAGCCATGTGGGATCCAGCTGCCTTAACCTCTGTACCACCTGCTAGCCTGCATTTTGCTCCATGGTCTTTGATTTTTTTCAGTCTTATGTAAAGATTTACGGTTGAATCAAATTAATGCTTCATTTTTCCCCTGTGGCTTTATGAACAGACCCCTGGGGGTAAGCTGGTATCTTCTGCCAACCCTGACACTAGAGGAGAAAACGCTTTTACCTCATGCTTGTCAGCCGGGCATTCCAGGTGAGGGTTGAACAGCAAATTGCCCCAAGTTGCACTTTTGAACTTCACTTCTGTGATAGTAATACCTGTGCTTAAGGAAGGCCTGGATGTTTTGCCATCAGGGGATCTGAGGTCACTTAACGCATCAACTCGTGAGCCTTGGAGAAGCCATTGTTTCTCTGGGCCTGCCCTCCTACGCTGACTCAGATCCGGCTCAGATCCCAGAGTCTCTGCCTCGCAGTGTTTCTGTTTACTCTGCTTTTATTGGGCACTGAGGTTGAATTTTAACCTTTGATGGCTAGAGCATGTTTACAGGGCCAAAGAGAGGTTCTGGCCTGGCAGAGCAGGTTCTTAGATTTAATATTGTCTATACACACACACACACACACACACACACACACACACACACACACACACCTTCTAGGCATAAGGGTGGGGCCCAGGCTAGACCTATGAGCCACCCTCCCTGGGTCTCCAGGTTCGGTGCCTTCCTGTACGCAGCTGGGTCAACCTGAGGGTTGCCTCAGGCTGAGGTTGAGCTGTAATGGGAGACGGGGGTGGAGTCTGCAGAACTGGGAATAACAGCAGGCTTTATTAACCAGCTCCCTGTTGCTAAGCAGCTTTCATTAGCCAGAAGGTCTGCCCTGAAGTGAGTGCCTTGGGGGAATGGCAAGGAGATGCTAATGAGCTGGGAGAGGAGCAGGTGCTAGGGAAGGCTTGCTTCCCACCTGGGGTGCTGCAGCCAGAGAGATTTCAACACATACTGAGATTCAGACTCCAGGCAGTTTCAGCCTGTCTCATTTTAGTAAAAGGGATTCCTCCTGCTTCCCACCTGCACAAAAGGAGTAGCTTATTCTCAGGCTATCTGGCTTCTGCCTTCCATCCAGAAATGATCAAATAGGAAGGAGGGTCCTCTAGGTCCCTAACTCTACTTCGAGGGCATGGCTGAGGGCCATGGTGGTCATCGCTGAGACTTAGGAGTCTGACAGACCTGGATTCACATCCTGGCTGTGTCACTGTGTAACCCTAGCCCAGCATGTTGTTCTAGGTGTTCAATAATGTACTTTGTTCTTTTTTTGGGGGGGAGAGTTTTTGCTATAGGGCACATGCACTAGCCAGAAAGACAGACAGAGACAGAAAGAAAGGGAGAAATCACTCCCTAGGAGGGATGGCCATGCTGCAATCCCTTCTCCGTTCTCCTCTCGGGATCTTGGGCAGGCATGCACATGTGCCTGGCGTGAGTTCATGCCACCGGTTCCAGACTCAAACCGCAGTTGAGGACATAGGAGCCCAGCAACATAGCCATTAGACCAACTGCTGGTCCCCCTACTTCGTTCTTGAAAGTGTTACCTTAGAACCTTCCCCAGGATTCCATCTGGGAATCCAATTTTCTGGAAGTTTGGAACATTTGGACAATCAGGAAAATGTGAACTGTAGGAATTCACTCAAGAAATTTGATAATATTGGGCCAGCAGGTGGCGTGGTGGTTAAAGACACTGGACTCCCACATGGACAACTGTGGTTTGAGTCCTGGACCTGGCAGCTTGATTTCTCACTTTCTCTCTCTTGCTCGCTCTCACTCTGTCCCTCTCTGATCAAATTAAAAATTAAATAAATAATATTGAATAAAATAATTATTTAAAAAGAAATTCGACAATATTAAGGAATTATTGTTGATGTCTTAGATGCAAAAGAAAGGTGTATATTCTTTTCAAGAGTTCTTATCTTTTAGAGCTACATATTGAAGTGTTCATAGGTAAAAATGCAATATCTAAAGTTTGCTTCAGAATAATATAGGGGATCGGGGCCGGCAGGTGGCATGATGATTAGGGACACGACTCCCACATGGTTGACTGCAATTGGAGTCTCAGACCTGGCAGTTGGCTTTCTCCCTTTCCCTTTCTCTTTCTCTCTCTCTCTGCTCAAAATTTAAATAAATTAATTAAATTAAATTAAATATTTTTTTTTAAATATAGGGATCGGAGCCAACAGGTGGCATGATGGTTAAGGCGCTGGACACCCACATGGTCAACCACGGTTTTGAGCCCTAGACACAGCAGCTCAGAAATCACTCCAAGCTTGTGTATGTGCATGACCAAAATCCTGAGAGGAGAATGAAGGAAGAGAGATTGCAGAGTGGCCATTACCCCCAGGGAGTGATTTCTCACTTTCCCTTTCACTCTCTCTCTCTCAATGCCTCTGGCAAGCACATGTGTCCTATGGCAAAAACCTAAAAAAAGCCAACAACAACAAAGCTGTGAAAAAGATCCAAGGGTAATAGGGGGAAAAGTTGCTAGTGTTATGGCAGAAATAAAACTGGTCATGACTTGATCAATTGCTTAGTTGGGTAATGGGCACATGAGGGTTCATTATACATCGTGTTACTTTTTTGTATATTTGGAATTTTCCATAATGACTGTTTTTTTTGTTTGTTTTTTGTTTTTTTAAGAGGAGGAAAGAGTGAGAAGAAGAAGAGATAGGAACAGCAAATACAGACAACTTTCTGGAGAAATTTTACATAAAGGGTAGTAGCTAGATGGGGCAATACCTGAGTGGAGGTGTAGGGCCAAGGAAGGTGGTGGCGGAGGTATTTTTAATCTGGAGGAATTACAGAATGTTTCTATTCAAATGAGAAATACCTGGCAGGGGAAAACTGAACACATAGGAAGGAGAAGGAATGTCTGCTGGAGTGATGCCCTTGGAAAGGTGGAAGGGGGGCCGAGTGGTGACAGAGCAGTAAAACACGACACTCTGCTGGTAGATTGTGGGAGGTTGCCAGTACCTGGAGGCCTCCCTGAGTATGCTAGGTATACACATGCCCATGATCCAGGCCAGCTGAGGTTGGGAGTGGATGGCAGCATCAAGACCATATCAGGGGTGTGGTATCTCGGTCTTTCTTCCTCTTTCTCTATGTCTCACTCATGGAGGAAATAAGTGAGCTTTGAGATTATGGTGAACCGAGCTGGGCTCCAGTGTACAGGAGAAACAGGTGGCTTTCCAGACCATCCATCGGTAATGGAGGGAAGGCAGGGGATGGGCGTGAAGCAGAGGGAGGAGAGGCACTCGTGTCCATTGATTGCCTTCGGGGTACCTGAGTGATCACAGGCCCTTTTCACACTTGCGTATGCTGTGCTTTATTATTATTATTTTTAAAAGAACCATTTTATTTATTTATTTGAACTTGATCAGAGAGGGACAGAGTAAGAGAGAGAGGAAGAGAGAGAGAGAGAAAGCAAGCCACCAAGTCTGGGACTTGAATCATGGACCTGTAGCCCCATGACATTTAGCTCCTACGTGGGAGTCCAGCACCTTTAACCACCAAGCCACCCGCCGGCCCCTGCTGTTGCTTTCTGTCATCCAGCATTCACTAAGGTGGACTCTCTTATTTTCCCTAATTATAGCTTGAAGCTCAGAGAGTTTTAGCGACTGACCCAAAGCCCCATGGCTAGTAAGGAGAGAAGCCAGTGTTTGAACTCAGATCTCAGTTGCTCCAGAGTTGTGCTGCCCAGGGATTGGTCTGCCCATGAGGCCTACCTAGGAGTGGGGACTGGAGAAAAGGGGTCGTAGAGGCAGAGCTGGTCTTTGTGGAGACACAGCTCTGGTCATAAACAGTAGGCTCGTGGTTTCCACAGGCACTCCGGGGGAGAGTGGGTCCCTTGCCACACTAGGGGAGTGTGCTCACACCTGTCTCCTGTGGGAGAGACTGGCCCTGGTCTGCACCCCTGGAAAGCCACCAGGAATGCTGTGAATGTAGACCTGTCCCACATCCCCAGCAAGCAAGGAAAATGGGTACGTGTGGCATGGATTTCATTTCTCTCACCTTAGTTCCAGAAAATCAGGGCAGTTCTTCCTCTGTCCAATCAGAGTCTAGGTAGGAATGTTGCTTTCTGATTTGTGCGAGAGTGAACGTCCCCCAAAGTTGAAGTAAACAGCCTATGTTACCAGTGCAGGCTGAGAAAAAAAAATGTACCCTAGTTTCCATAGAAATGCTCAATCTGGGGGCCAGGAAGCGACATGGTGGTGAGGTAACTAGACCCACAAGGGAAAGGTTTGTATCCTGGGACCTTCCCCAGCATGCTGGGTGTGGGTGTGCCTGGGATCCAGGCTTGGGGGTGCATCATGGTATGAAGACCTCAGAATGTGCTGACTCTGTCTCTATTTCTTACTCTGTCTCTCACATGAAAGAAATAAGTAAGCAAAGTTTAAATAAATAAATGCAGGCATGCTCATTCTTTTCTTAAATTAATTTTTCATTTGTTCATTCATTTATTTTAATTTGACTAGAGAGAGACAGATAGAGAGAGGGACAGTGAGAAAGCAAGCCTCCAGGTCTGGGACTTGAACCATGGTCAGCCATGTGGGAGTGTCCAGCGCTTTAACCACCATGCCACTTGCTGGTCCCAGTGAGCATGCTCATTCTGAGTGGAGGAAGCCGTTACAGGTTCCTAGGTGGAGACAGCTAGTCAGACAAGTGGGGAGGGGAGGAGCAGAGCATATGGGGCAGTGCCTCCCACCTCGCCTGCTCCACGGAACACTGACTTTCTCTGTTGGCCTTTGGAGTAAAGCACACGCACCTCTCCTGAGTTCTTATCCTGAAAAGAGGTCGCCCATCTCACCATTCCTTTGCTCCTCTCCTGGCAGTCTCAGTGCCATTCTCCAGGGACTTATCCATGGCATTCAGCTTTTGAAACTTACAGCCCGAGTGGTGTTTCCCAAAGCTTCAGGACCAGAACAGGCCACCTGTGGCTGATGGCTCTACCCACACTTTCCTCACTCGGTTCTCTAGGGTAGCTACAAGTGAACTCCCCCATGGCACAGAAGGCAGCTGGCAGAAGGGGTGAAATCAGCCAGAGCAGGCTTCTCTTGCACACCTGCCCTCCTCCCATTCCCATTCCCACGTCCAGACCCTCTCGGCTGAGCAACTTGGGCCCAGCTTCAGGTTAGGCTCTGCTAACTATGGTTGTGTCTCTGTACCTCAACGAAACTGGGCTAATCCTCTGATGTCCATTCAGTGGGTCCCTCTGTTATAAGGCTAAATTTTAACTAAACATTTAAAGGTTTTGTTTTTTAAATAAAGATTCTTTTTAAAAAAATTATTTTCTTTAACTTTATTTATTTATTTTTAAAATTTGACCTGAGAGGGAGAGAGCGCGCACGCATGTGCGTGCGCGCGCACGAGAGAGAGAGAGAAAGCAAGAAAGCAATCCTCCAGGTACGGGACTTGAACCGCAGTTGACCATGTGGGAGTCTAGCACCCTTAACCACCACACCACCAGCCAGCCCCAACTTTTAGAGTTTTTAAAAATTATTTATTAAACTTTATTTATTCATTTATTTTTAATTTGACAGAGAGAGAGAAAGGCAGAGGGAAGTGAGAAAGCAAACCACCAGATCCAGGACTTGAACCATGGTGAGCTATGTGGGAGTGTCCAGCACCTTAACCACCATGCCACCTGCTGGTCCCCAAGAGTTTTTTAATACTAATTTTTTAAAAAAATAGCATTGGGCCAGCAGGTGACATGGTGATGAAGGTTCTGGACTCCCACATGGCTGACTGTGGTTCAAGTCCTGGACTTGGTGGCTTGCTTTCTCACTTGCCCTTTCTCTCTATATGTCTGTCTCTGGTCAAATTAAAAATAATAATAATAACAAATAAAATTTTTAAAAGACAGCACTATGGGCCAGCAGGTGTTGTGGTAGTTAAGATGCTGAACTCCCACATGACTGACTGTGGTTTGAGTCCCAGTCTCACTAGCTTGAAAATCATGCCAGGTGCATGTGTGTGCATGCCCAAAATCCCAGGGGGAGAATAGAGGAGAAGAGCATCTCCCCTTGGGGATTTCCCTCTCACTGTCTTTGTCTGTGTCTCTCCTGGCAAGTGCACGTGCCCTATGTCAAAAACCTTTATAAAAATTTTTTTAAAACCATAGCATTCTTTGATCATCCCACCCTTTTTATAATTGAAAGGTATCATGCAATCATACCGTTCTGCATCTTGCTTTTGGAGAGCTTTCCATTAGTTCCTAGAGAGCATCCTCACTCTGGCAGAATTGCCTGGTATTCTGCTGAAGGAAATGTGTCCTATTTAGTTAACCTGCCCCCTATTGATAGACACATGGATGCTTTCCAGCTGTTTGCTGTTATCACCAAGTAATTGTGCAGTGGTATCTGTACACAGAAAAGGAGTTACTAGGTCGGAGGTTATTTGTGAAGTCAGTAGTGCCAAATTGCCTGGTCACACCATCCAGCCCTCCCGTCAGCCATGTATGAGCAGATTCAGCAGCTTCCCAAGTCTCATCCACCTCTGTCTTCCCAAGTGTCCTCTATCCTCAACTGGGCTACTTGGAATGGTTAAGTCAACATCTAAAGAGCTGAAGGTGGGCGCTGTATACGATTTCTTTCTTTTTTAAAAAAAATATTATTTTATTGATTAATATTATTTTTTAATTTGACCAGAGAGAGAAGGAAGGTGAGAAAGCAAGCTGCCAGGTCCAGGACTCAAACCATGGTCGGCCAGTGGAAGTCAAGCACCTTAACCATCACGCCACCTGCCACCACCCTCGATAGGATTTCATTAGCACTTGTGGGCTCCAACCTCATGTAGCATTTTTTTTTGTGGGGGAGGAGAAGTTTTTGCTATAGAGTACATGCGCTTGCCAGAGAGACAGAGAGAGACAGAGAGACAGAAAGCAAGAAATCCCCTGCTGAGGAGATGGCCATGCCACAATCCCTTTTCCTCCATTCTCCTCTCATTCTCCTCTCAGGATCTTGGGCATGCACGCACACGTGCCCAGCATGAGTTTAAGCCACCAGGTCCGGGACTTGAACTGCGGTAGACTACATGAGAGTCCAGTGGTGTAGCCATTATACCATCTGGTCCCTCATGTAGCATTTTTTAAGTTCCATAACTTAAGGGACTTGCGGGGCACATCAGAGGCTAGTGAGGATGAGTCCTAGGACTAGTCTGGGCCTATGGTTCCCACCCTTCCTTTGGGAAGATGGCACCAGACATTTGGCGGGATGTCCTTAGCAAGGTGCTGGAGTTAAATTTAGTTACACTCCCACCTACTCAGAGTTCAGTTCCCTGAGCCTTCCTGTCAGTGGAATGGTGTGAGACAGTGGAATAAAGAAGGTACCCCAGGCTCATCTAGCCCAAATTCCAAAGGCCACTAGAAGACCAGGCAGGTGGGCAGAGGCCAGACATTGGCTCAGTGCTAATGTAGCTGGGCCGACAGAGGGGGGTCTGAGGCTCAGGGCCTGAGGCTGGGGGCGGATCACAGTGTGAGGACCCTGTTAGTGGTGCCTATCTCTGTCTTCCTCACTCATGTAAGAAATTAAAAAAAAAAAAAAAGATGACTCGGTTTGGCAGCAAGAGGATTGTGTTTGCTAAATCATGTTCTCTATTCCTCTGTTTTGATTCATTTGCTCAAACCTTTACACCCCAAGCAGGGTTGGTTTTTATTAATTAGTACATAGTCTTCTTATGAAACAAGCAGATGATACCAGGGTTGTCGCCTTGTTATGGTACATCCAGAGTAGCTGTAGGTGGTGCCAGCCCACTGGGACAGGTGGTCTCGAAGGCTTCAGGGCTGGGGACCCAGGGTCCAGACAGATCAGATAGCAGGGGATAGGTTCAACTTTAGCTCTGTGGGCATCCTGCCATGGCTGTCTACCATAGGGGTAGGTTCATGGCAGGAGACCTGAGACAGGAGGAGGAGGAAGGCCCTTGAGTTCTGCTTGGTGTTCTGGGCTTTCAGTCAGGAAAGGAGAATAAGCACAGAGCTTTATGTGGACCTCTCTCTGGGGAGAATATGTGACAGTCCCAGCTCGATGTGTCTGCGAGAGGCCTTCCCCGAGGGGCCAGTTTAGGAGGAGCGCTAGATATTGTCACTGATGGCTCTGCAGCAGTCGAGTGCAGTATTCACTGTGTATCGTCTATCGGGAGAGAGAGAGAGAGTCTTTTAGTGTCAGTCAGTGGGAATGTCTGGGTTTCTGTTCAATTCAAAAGTCTTGAGTTCATAATTTTTGTTGGGGAGGATGTCAGGTGCCCTCTTTTAAAAGCTGAAAGTCGTGGATCCTCTATCTATAAAAAAAATAAAAGCACTCAACTAAGCCTTCTAGAGCATGACAACAATCTGTATGCAGATTGCATCCAATTTCTGGTGATCTTCCTCCGGAGTCCCAGAACCCCCTTAGGATAGTAGTGGTTCTCAGCTATTAGCGTTGCTATTGTTGTTTGGTCTACAGTGCTGCACCCAGGAACGTTTTCTTTCTATTTTTTTTTTTAACTTTACTTATTTTTTTCCAGTTTGATCAGAAAGAGAGAGAGAGGGAAAGCGAGAAAGCAAGCCATCAGGTCCAGGACTCGAACTGTGGTCAGCCATGTGGGAGTTCAGCACCTCTACACTATGCCACCTGCTGACCCCCTACCCCAGTAACATTTTCTAAGCTACTTGCTGATTCTCAGTGGGGAGGGTGTCTCCTGTGGGAATGGGGAAGGGCAAGTGTAGTTTGAGCAATCACTGGCCCGGGAGCCCATAGAACTGGGTCAAGAATACTTGGCCTGATGAGTCGTTTATTTTGCTTGGAAAGTCTGAGGACGAGAGGGATTTCTCCTTCCCCAGACATTACATGGCACCTTGCCTGGGTCTCACAGAAGGAACTTAGGAGCCCTGGGGTAAGCAGGGGAGGCTGGGCGTGATGTTTAGGCTTCTCTCAGTATTCCCAGCTTGCAGTAATTGCTGAGGAGCATTTCTGCTTACCAGAAGATGCCTTGTGCCTGAGCTGGGGCGAGGCCAAGCGGGATGGGAGTGCCTGTGGCCTCACCCAGCTCCCTGGCCTGTCTGCCTTTGCTGTCGCCTAGGGAAGGTGGGAAGGCTAATGACTCATTATCCCTGCAATTAGTCACATCACCAAGGCACATGATTCCCTGCAGGACTGGTGCCACCTGCTGCCACTCTGGCTCTGTTCAGTGCTGCTTTCTCTACTCTGATGGGGAGTGCAACTCCAGGAAATGGTCACCGCCTTCCCACAGGCACCAGCTTGTAGCTGTGGCAGTCCCAGGACCAAGCGGGAACATATGTTTCCCTCGCCTTCACCTCAGGGCCACACATGGAGAAGAGTATGTGGGCATTTAAGCCAGAGATTTCCCCACGTGCCCATACACACATGATATGTGTAGATGCATCTGTGTACAGACACATGTGCCCACAGACTGGGAACACACCGTGAAGGAGGGGCTGTGCCCTGTGAAATACAACCTCCAAGACCAGCAGGGAGGAGCTCCAGCAGGAAGCTCTCAAGAGAACGAGGGGTTTACCTGTCCCCTCCCCATGGGGAAGTGCTTTTTCCACCAATGCCTCCTCGCATCTCCAAACACACCGGGAGGTGGTGAAAGGGGCTCAGGCCAGGGTTTGAGGCCCTGAGTCTAGTCTTGGCTCTACAATTATGCAACTATGATTAAATCCCTTCTCCAGGGACCAGCAGATGGCCTAATGGTTACATCGCTGAACTCCCACGTAATTGACTGCAATTCAAGTCCTGGAGCCAGAATGCTTGAAACTCGCACCATATGTGTGTCCAGGCATGCCCCAAATCCTGAGAGGAGAATGGAAGAGAAAGGATCAGAGCATGGCCACCCCCCAGGGGGATGTCTCATTTTCTGTCTCTGTCTCCAGTGAGCGCATGCCCCCTATAGCAAAAATCTCTCTTAAAAAAATAAAATCCCAGTTTCTGGGGCCGGCAGATGGCATGGTGGTTAAGGGGCTGGACCCCTACATGGCAGACCAAGGTTTGCATCCCGGGCCTGGCAGTGCTTGCTTTCTCACTTTCTCTCTCCCTCTCTCTCTCTTTCTCTCTCTTGTCCCTTTCTGGTCAGATTAGAAAGAAAGGAAGGAAGTTAGTTAAAATAATTCTTTTTTTTTTTTTTGGAGAGGTTTTTGGTATAGGGTGTGTGCGCTCGCCAGACAGACAGAGAGACAGAAAGCGAGAAATCACTCCCCG
>NW_006204759.1:2421457-2427386 GCF_000334495.1 Tupaia belangeri chinensis
GTGTGCGTGCGTGCGTGCGTGCGTGCCCAAGATCCTGAGAGGAGAATGGAGGAGAAGGGATTGCGGCATGGCCAGCCCCCCAGGAGGTGATTTCTCGCTTTCTGTCTCTCTACCTTTCTGATGAGCATGCGCGCCCTATAGCAAAAACCTCTCCAAAGAAATAAAATAAAATCACTTCTCCTTTCTAGGCCTTTTCCTCCTTGCTTATAAAACAATCAACTTGACTTCAATAATAGCCAAGCCCCTCCCTCATACACACACACACACACACACACACTCACACACTCTAATATGTTTATTATAAGAGTCATTGCATGCCCAGAGTAACTCCCCACCCTTCCCACCAGGCCAAGCTTTCCTTCCTGTGGGGTCTGTCTGCAGTAAGCAGGATCCAGACAGAGATTAAGCCGAGCCCCGAAAAGCATGAATGAATGAAGGGAAGCCCTCCCAGCACGGAAAAGAGAAATCTCTTCCTCTCAGCCGCTGGGCTCATTAATAATCCAGGGGCGGCTGTGGGGGCTGCTCTCTGCAGTGGCTTCATCAATATTTCAGCTCCTCCAGAGCCCCGTTCCTTAGCAACCACATCACCATGCTCTGTAAGAGGGCTGCTGGGCCGTGTGCTCCTTGTCCCCAGTCCTGTAGGTGCTGTCCCTGCTTGCCCTCATGGTCAGAGGTGGAACCAGTCACGCCAACCTGAGCGGACAAGCTTTGGTCCTCACAGCCCCCAGAGGTGAAGCTGAATGCAGGAGAGGGAGACCGATGGCTGGGCACGGCAAAGCTCTCACACCCCCTGTCCCCACCCCCGGGCAGGAGCAGAGGGGCAAGGCAGGGAATTTGGGAAGGAAGTCAGGGTGCATGACCCCAGCCTGCCCTTAGTTCTAGTACAGGTCAGGCTTGCCCTTGCCCTTGCCTCTGCCTCTTCACAGGTATGGGAAGCCCAAGCTCAGGTGTTCTTTTCCTTTTCGGCCCAGGTGCAGTGGAGGCTTGCCTCCTGCATCAGCTGAGACGTCGTGCCGCTGGCTTCCTGCGCAGTGACAAGATGGCAGCTCTGTTCACCAAGGTGGGGAAGACGTGCCCGGTGGCTGGGGAGGTCTGCCACAAGGTACAGGAACTGCAGCAGCGAGCAGAGGGCAGGTGAGCCCCAGGCCAACCCCTCCTGCCCACCCTCTGCTCCTTCTCCTGTGTGTGCCTTCAGTTCCCAGGACAGCCCACCTAAAGGTTGGCTTCCCGGGCTCGGTTCTTGGAGGACCTCTTGGGTGAAGGGCCAGCCTGACAGTGGGGCTGGTCTCCTGTGGGCACAAGGCCCTGTCCCCCTCCTTCAGCCTCCTATCCCAGTCAGTCCCCTGGCTCCCATCTTGTGGCACCAGGCCCCATGCCTAGACCACCACTTTGGGCTTGGATCTTGCACTTTTTTTTTTTTTTTTTTTTTTTTTAGAGATTTTTTTTTTGCTCTAGGATCCATGCACTCACCAGAGAGACAGACAGCGAGAAATCAACCCCACCCCTGGGGAACAGCCACACCACAGTCTCTTCTCCATTCTCCTCTCGGGGCTTTGGGCACACACACACATACGTCCTGCACGAGTTTCAAGCCACCAGGTCCGTGACTCAAGCCTCAATCAACCACATGGGAGTCCAGTGCCTTAACCACTACATCTGCTGACCCCAGATCTTGCACTTCTAAAGCCCTCCCCATCTTTGCAGGAAACCCTCAGCGGGCAGCCAGGAGGCCTTGCGGAGACAGGGCTCGGCCAGCGGGAAGGCCCTGGCCCTCAGCCCTCAGGCCTTGAAGCACATCTGGGTACGCACAGCGCTCATTGAGAAAGTTCTGGACAGGGTCCTACAGTACCTGGTGGAAAACTGCAGGTGACTGCCTTGTCCCCCAAGCAGCCCTTTCCTGGCCCAGCTCCTGAACAGTCCCTCAGCCCTACCCCTCAGCGTACTGACTTTCCTCTGCAGCCTATAGCATGCTTTCATTCCCCACGTAGCACACTCAAACAGGGACCACACCAGGCACCCCACAAAGCTCAGTCCTCATGGATTCGTTCCTTCCTGGTGACTGACATGAATCTGGTCTTTGTGGGGACATCCCTGCTGGTGAGCTTGACTGCCCTGGAATGAGTCCAGGAGCTCTGGCAGTCACCCTGCCCGTCTCTCCTCCTGGCAGCAAATACTATGAGAAGGAAGCATTACTGGCAGACCCTGTGTTTGGCCCAATCCTGGCCTCTCTTCTAGGTGAGCCTGAGACATAGAGGCCTGTGCTGGGCCAGTGGGGGCTGCGGGCCCGATGCTGAGGAGCCCCATCTAAGCTGCTGGCCTGTCTCCACAGTGGGACCCTGTGCCTTGGAATACACTAAACTCAAGACAGCTGATCACTACTGGACCGACCCCTCTGCAGATGAGCTGGTCCAGAGGCACCGTATCCGGGGTCCACCGAATCGTCAGGACTCTCCTGCAAAGCGCCCAGCCCTAGGGGTAGGTGGTCCTCTCTCTCATCCAAGCTCTCCTCACCCCTGCCTGTGGACCTGTAGGGGGCGGAAACTGGCCAACACTCAGAACAGGCCTTGGAGACACCTCATCGTAGTGGCCGCCCATGAGAGCCTGCTCCCACACCAATTTGCACAGATGCCAGGAGCCCACGCTGGTCAATGGCTCAGAGCAAGCTGGGACACAAAGGACCCTGGGGTCAGCATGGAAGCCCCAGAGTTGGCAAGCCCTGAGGCTGATTTCCCAAGCCCAGGGGCTGAGCCACAGCTTTCCCCACAGATCCGGAAGCGGCACTCAAGTGGCAGTGCATCGGAGGACAGGCTAGCTGCCTGTGCCCGCGAGTATGTGGAATCCCTGCACCAGAACTCAAGAACGAGGCTGCTTTACGGCAAGAACAACGTGCTGGTGCAGCCGGTAGGGAAGCTAAGCACCACCAGCTCTCCTCGCAGCCCCCCTCTTTCAAAGGTCCCAGAACTGGAAGCTTCAGCCATAGTCATTACTTTCCTAAGGACGTGACCAGAGAGAAGGGGTGGGTGGCCCCACTCCCCACTTCACTGTTTCATGTGACTCATGCCCCTCCTGGAGCTGGCAGTAGCCATGGCTGGCATCTGCTGTGGCTAACTCAGAACCAAGCCAGCCAAGGGTAGGAATGGCAGCCAGCAGGGCGAGTGCCCAGCTTTGGTGTGGCTGGCCCAGGACACATCTGGCATCTAAGAAGCTAACAGGACAGAGCCACTGGCACCGGGCCAGCCAAAGAGAGGTGGTGGCCAGGTCTGCTCCAGTACCCCTTGTTTCCACCCAGCTCCTGGTCCGGGACCCCACAGCTGGCCAAGCTTCCTCTGCTCCCACCAAGAGCTTGCTTTCCATAGGCCATCCCTGAGCGTATCTCAGCCCCTTGTCTCTGTCTCACGGTGTGTCTCCTCCTTACAGAAGGAGGACATGGAGGCCGTCCCAGGCTATCTCTCCCTGCACCAGTCTGCTGAGAGTTTAACTCTCAAGTGGACCCCCAACCAGCTCATGAACGGAACTCTTGGGGACTCCGAGCTGGAAAAGAGGTGGGGGCTTTGGGACTTGCTCTGAGGAGCCAGGGAAGGGAGTGGGGGATAGGGAGACCCAGCCTGCACTGGGCGATAGCCCTCAGTCCTTATCCGGAGGCCAAGAGTCAGAGAGGGGCCACCTGGAGTGATACCCCAGCTAAGGCTGAGCCAAGTCTGGGCATGAAGAGATTCGCCTGAGCCAGGCTTGTAGACAGCTGAGTCTCACAGGCCCTGGCCAGGACAGCATAGTACTCAGCGGTCACCTCATGGCTGTGGTCATCTCTTCAGGATCAAATCACGAAGTGGTAGTTCCAGGAGACAAGGAAGACAGGGTGGCAGGTCTAGGGACACAGTGACACCAGTCTGGTTCCTTTCTAGCGTTTACTGGGACTATGCCCTGGTGGTGCCCTTCAGTCAGATCGTCTGCATCCACTGTCACCAGCAAAGTAAGCTGCCTTGTCTCGGCCCCAGGGGCAGGAAGGGAGAGACCACGTCTCCCCGCTGTGCGCCGTGCATGGGGCCTGTCGGACTTTCTGTCCCCCACCTTCCATCCCTGTTAACAAGGCATCTGGGCCCTCTGTAGCCCAGCTGCCCTCCTCCTACCCAGCCTGGGTAGCCTGGCCAGCGGGCTGCACTGGTGGACAGGGAGGCCTGAGGGCCCAGCCTCACTTGCTCACACTCACCCCCCCAGAGAATGGCGGCACACTCGTGTTGGTGAGCCAGGACGGCATCCAGAGGCCACCGTTGCACTTCCCACAGGGGGGACACCTGCTGTCCTTCCTGTCCTGCCTGGAGAATGGGCTGCTGCCTCGAGGACAGCTGGAGCCCCCACTCTGGACCCAGCAGGGGAAGGTACCGCAGGGCATGGGAGTCTCTGGGTGAAGGGCTCCATGGGGTTTGCCGTCCACCTAACCTTCTTCCTTCCCCCTCTGAGTTCCTGGGAACAGCCTTGGGTGGGGCCCCGCCTAGGATTCTGCCTGGCCAGGCTGACCACCCAGCACCCCCAACAGGGGAAGGTGTTCCCCAAGCTAAGGAAACGCAGCAGCATGCGGTCCGTGGACGTGGAGGAGGTGGGCGCCGGGCGAGCCACAGACTACGTGTTCCGGATCATCTACCCTGGGCACAGGCACGAGCACAGTGAGTGTCCCGAGCTGCACCCCTGCAGGAGGGGAGGAGGACGCTCAGCGAGCTGGGGAGCACAGTGCCACCCAGGAGGGCCGGCCGGCAGGGCCACTGACCAGGCCAGGTTAGGACAGGAGGGGCATCACTCAGCCTCTCGGCCGGACCACTGACCCCGTCACCGCTTCGGAAAGTGCCTCCCTCCTACCTGGCTGTCCTCCCTCTCTCTTCACCCCAAGGCTCTTGGCTCTGCAGACCCAGGTGTCACTAGATTCTCTTAGTCATCCTTTTGTGCCCTGCCTCAGAGAAAAAAATGTGGAGGGACTGGTAATAGAAGGCGGAGGGTTGTCCACTTCTCTCCCCCTGCTGCCCACTCTCCACAGGCAGGCCAGGTGTGGGAGAGGCGCTTCTCTCGGTGTGGCACAAGGTCGTTCACTGACTACCCCAGAGCCAGGGCCCTCCCAGACTAACTGCTGATGAGCGGAGCTTTAGCTGGAGTGCGGGCTGTCTCTGATGGGATACTCGGAGCTGCTTGGCACACTTCAGAGGCCGGGGGTCTGAAGGCAGCTTGGCCTCCCTGGGTTCTGCCATGCCTGGGTGCATACCCCTGGGCCCGAGGGCATCTGTCTGTCTCAACCACCGACACTGACGTTCCCTTTGTGGGCAGAGTCTGCTCCTGCCCACGGCTCCCTGGGCTGGACTTGCTTTTCTCAGAGAGGAGGTCAGGGAGTTGGCCAGCCATTTATTGCTACTTGGGCCTCCTGCTCCTAAACTTCCTAACTTGGGCCAAGAAGTTGTGGACAAGTTGTCTCTGTATCAGCGAACAGATTGCCAAGCCAGCTTACACACAGCCACGGCACTCATACTCCCAGCAGGCTTGGGGGACACAGGTGTGGGGGCCTCCCCTCCCCTCCTAGGCGTACCTGACAAGGATATGCAGATCTGCTCTTTGAGCTCGGGCTGTTGCTCAGATTTGATTTTTCTATCTCTGCTTCCTGTCCTCAATCCCTGGCATGTCCCGTCTGGTCACTTCACTTTAAGAACCACTTCCCCAGAGGGTGAGCCAGGGCACCTAGGACCTGAACCTCAGCTGAGTAATGCCCACTGCTCAGGGAGTAGCAGGGTAACTGGGGAAACCCTTGAGGAAAAGGTGGAATTTAGACTTTACAGAGGGACTTGGAGTAACCTTCAGATCTGGTCCAACCTGACTGTGACACGAGCTAAAGGGTGATCAGGGCCCATCTGCCAGCTGTCATGCCCCACCTTGGCCAGGGCTGGTGAGCTCC
>NW_006204759.1:2427470-2434913 GCF_000334495.1 Tupaia belangeri chinensis
GGGGGGGGGGGGGGCGCCGGGGGAGCCACAGACTACGTGTTCCGGATCATCTACCCTGGGCACAGGCACGAGCACAGTGAGTGTCCCGAGCTGCACCCCTGCAGGAGGGGAGGAGGACGCTCAGCGAGCTGGGGAGCACAGTGCCACCCAGGAGGGCCGGCCGGCAGGGCCACTGACCAGGCCAGGTTAGGACAGGAGGGGCATCACTCAGCCTCTCGGCCGGACCACTGACCCCGTCACCGCTTCGGAAAGTGCCTCCCTCCTACCTGGCTGTCCTCCCTCTCTCTTCACCCCAAGGCTCTTGGCTCTGCAGACCCAGGTGTCACTAGATTCTCTTAGTCATCCTTTTGTGCCCTGCCTCAGAGAAAAAAATGTGGAGGGACTGGTAATAGAAGGCGGAGGGTTGTCCACTTCTCTCCCCCTGCTGCCCACTCTCCACAGGCAGGCCAGGTGTGGGAGAGGCGCTTCTCTCGGTGTGGCACAAGGTCGTTCACTGACTACCCCAGAGCCAGGGCCCTCCCAGACCAACTGCTGATGAGCGGAGCTTTAGCTGGAGTGCGGGCTGTCTCTGATGGGATACTCGGAGCTGCTTGGCACACTTCAGAGGCCGGGGGTCTGAAGGCAGCTTGGCCTCCCTGGGTTCTGCCATGCCTGGGTGCATACCCCTGGGCCCGAGGGCATCTGTCTGTCTCAACCACCGACACTGACGTTCCCTTTGTGGGCAGAGTCTGCTCCTGCCCACGGCTCCCTGGGCTGGACTTGCTTTTCTCAGAGAGGAGGTCAGGGAGTTGGCCAGCCATTTATTGCTACTTGGGCCTCCTGCTCCTAAACTTCCTAACTTGGGCCAAGAAGTTGTGGACAAGTTGTCTCTGTATCAGCGAACAGATTGCCAAGCCAGCTTACACACAGCCACGGCACTCATACTCCCAGCAGGCTTGGGGGACACAGGTGTGGGGGCCTCCCCTCCCCTCCTAGGCGTACCTGACAAGGATATGCAGATCTGCTCTTTGAGCTCGGGCTGTTGCTCAGATTTGATTTTTCTATCTCTGCTTCCTGTCCTCAATCCCTGGCATGTCCCGTCTGGTCACTTCACTTTAAGAACCACTTCCCCAGAGGGTGAGCCAGGGCACCTAGGACCTGAACCTCAGCTGAGTAATGCCCACTGCTCAGGGAGTAGCAGGGTAACTGGGGAAACCCTTGAGGAAAAGGTGGAATTTAGACTTTACAGAGGGACTTGGAGTAACCTTCAGATCTGGTCCAACCTGACTGTGACACGAGCTAAAGGGTGATCAGGGCCCATCTGCCAGCTGTCATGCCCCACCTTGGCCAGGGCTGGTGAGCTCCTGAGCTGCCAGCCTGTCCCAAAGAGGCCCTTTCACCTGCAGGCCCAGTGCTTTGTCTTCTTCCTAGAGAGGGCCTCCTCCAGAGTGGGGCGTGGTAGCTGCCTCCCAGGCCCTCACCGTCCTGCTCACCCAAGTAAATCATCAGAGGGGCTCTCAGACGCCCCCCCCCAACTTCCCTCCTCTGTGCCTTGCAGGTTCAAGGTGACCCCAGCCTCTAT
Organism: Tupaia belangeri chinensis; assembly: GCF_000334495.1. Taxonomy (NCBI): domain Eukaryota; kingdom Metazoa; phylum Chordata; class Mammalia; order Scandentia; family Tupaiidae; genus Tupaia; species Tupaia belangeri. Next base: position 2,429,032 of record NW_006204759.1, read on the forward strand.
TCCACTCACCTTAAGGAGGGAGTCTGGTCCCTCCTGCCCAGGGACAAGGGTCCTCATGCCTCTGCCTCTCTCGCTATTCTCTTTGAGCAGTCACTATTAACTACCACCACCTAGCGGCCAGCCGGGCGGCCTCGGTGGACGATGATGAGGAAGAGGAGGATAAACTACACGCGATGCTCTCAATGATCTGCTCGCGGAACCTCACAGCTCCCAATCCGATGAAAGGTTTTTATCCCTCTCCCCTTCCCTGACCCACCTTGTCCCCCATCCCACCCCCCTGGGCCCACCTGCCACCCACTGCAGGGGCTCGGACGGCAGTGTTGGCATTAAGGGACTTGCACTAGGGCAGTTTTCTACCATCGGGACAGATCAGGGAGGGCAGAAGGAGGCCAGACAGGTGCTGGCAAGAAAGGGGATAGTGCAGGCCAAGATGCTCTCGGATGTGAGGTGGGGGCTTCATGCCCGAGAGGGAAGAAGATCCACTGGCGGGCAGGTCCGATCATTTGATTGCCCAGAATGGCTCTGAGCCCATCTCACTCCTGGGCCCTGCTGGCCAGCACCAGACTGCGATCTCTTTCTTTCTCTCTGCTGGTGGATGACCAGCCTCTGCTTCTGACTCCTGACTTAAGGAAACAGGACAGAGGCACAGACCCTTCCTGGGGCAAGTCACGTGAACAGTGAGTCCTATGGGTCAGGTGAGGGATTGCGGACCACCATGGGAAGACACCCCAGGACTCAGTTTTCCCAAAAGACCTGAGAGCTCCAGTGGGCATGGCCTGGCACTTGAGCCTGGAATCTAGAATATTTATAGCATGGAGTCTGGGAAGGGGCACAGGCTCAGAGCATGGCAACACAGTCCTAGCCCAGATGTGCCCTAGGTTCACCGTGTGGTTTTAAGCCAGTGCCTCATCACTCCACAGGCCTTAGAGCCATGGTTTAGAGGCCCCCTTTATTGCAAATGACCCAGCCCAGGGTCCATAGCACCTCAGTGTTCTTCCGTCCACCACTCATCCCTCGTAGCACAGAGCTGTGCTGGTAGAGAGGGAACCCCACTGTTTTTTAGAATAATGATCCGGGGAAACCCATGAGGGCTTGGCAGGGTTGCTCAAGGGGAGCTGGTTAGGAGGAGGCTCAGGCCAGCTCACTCAGCAGTTAAGGGACCCTTCCCATCCCCACCCATTCCCACACCACAGAATCAAATGCTTCTTTCCTTTCCCTGCCCAGGCAGAGGGTGTCTAAGAATACATAACACTCCCCCGAAGCGGCCATAAAGTTCTGCCAAGGAGCACGGTTCCCTAGTCCAGTCAGAGTCAGGAATAAGGAGTATCCCCATCCCTGGGCCACCAGGTGCCCGGCTGGAGCACACCCAGCACTCCCTCAGCACCACCCTGCCAGCTGCCCTTCTTACTGCCACATGCCTGCCCCAGGTCTGCCCTCTTTCCCAGCCCTTTGAATAGGGTCTGTAGGCCAGGCCCTCCCGATGTTCATGGCCTGCACACACACCTGCTGCCTGGTCCCTTGCACACCTGGACTTGGAGCTGGGGCTTGTTTGCAATGACTGTGAACAGTGTTGGAAGGTTGAACTCTCGGGGGACCACGGAGCCAGTCTTACGCACAAGCTTGGTAGTCAGGCTGGAGGTGGCAGCAGAGCCCTCGTCTGGGCAGACTGAGAAAGCCCATCCCTGACTAGTCAGGGCAGAGGCCTCCAGGACCAGGGAACCTGCTGAGCCCATGGGTTCAGAGGCCTCAAGGTTTACCTGGGCATCATTCTTGGAGCTCTCTGGGGCAAGACTAGGCCCTGGGCCCCCCAGTTCTTAAGAAAAGGAAAGAGACCTGAGGGCACATTCAGCAGGTGGCTGGAAAGATGGGAGGGGTGGGAGCCCCCACCTCCCTCCAGTCCGTAATGACAACACTGTTGAGTCCGTTCTGCCAGCCGTCGCTTTTCAGGCCTGCAACATGCTTGACTTCTGCATGTGAATCAAGTGGCGGGGTGTCCAGATCTCCCCTCCCTCTCTCCCTTCCCCCTCCCGTTCCTGCTGCCTCCCTTCAGAGCAGAGATGCTATTCACTCTAATTCTGCTCCAGGCCAGGCACCTTTCACTCGGAGTCTTAGGGGCTGTGGGGTTCGCCCACCCTGCTTGTCTTGCTTTACACTTTCCTCATGCTCAGAGGAGAGAGTCAGAGTCAAAGCTGACCCAGCAGACCCCCCATCCAGCCACTGTCCCTCACCCAGTCACTCCAGAGCTCCAGCTGCCCGCACTGGGTTAATTCAGACACTGTTCAATGCTGGCTGGTTCAGCTCCTTCCTGGAGAATTAAGGTGAAGAGCATTGACTAGGAGACTTGCCTTGGTTGGAGCCTGCTTTCTGGGCATGAGCTTGTTTCCCTTTGCGCCCTCCCCGCTCCTGCCGTCTGCATCTGCTGTCTCCCCTGCCTGCCCGCCTGCTGCCTGCTGCCTGCCCAGCTGGGCCTACTCCCACCGGCTTCTCCCAGGACTGGCCTCACTCCTGCCTGCTGCAGGGCCATGAACTGGATTCTTGCCCCATCCCACCTGCTCTTGTCCCCTCCGTCTCTTCTTCCTAGAGTCTTGGGCATGGCTGGCAACTCCTCACCTAGCACGCTCCCTTAATTTGCCTCCTGGTGGAGCTGAAGGGCTGGATAGCTCCAAAAGTTCCAGCCACAGGTCTGGGAAGAGCTTCAGGACCAGGCAGGGCAGCTTCTGAGGGGAGTAGGGAAGGCTCGGCTCAGCCCTCCCACCAAGGCACACCTATAAAAACCAGCCTGAAGCCTGCTCCAGACACATGGGGGGCCTAGGCCCGTGGCTGAGCCAGTGCCATCCAGATTCACTGAGAAGCAGTAAGAAACCGCCTCAGCACATGCAGCTCGCTCTCCTTCGCTCTTCTCTGCTCTCGCCCTCGCTCCTAGATCACCGCCTGGCCCTCTCCCTTCCTGCTCTCACTTGCTTCATCTGTGGCTCACTGGACCTGCCAGCAACCCCCATGACCAGTGTCCTGTCCCACTAGGACCCCAGAAACTCTCAGGGGTCTTGATTTGCAGCAGCTGGGCTGGCTGAGAAGGCTCCATCTGCTGGTGGTGTAGATACCACCACCAACTCTGAGGCTGCACCTGGCACATTCTCCTATGCTTGGCATGTTGCATGGTGAGCTGCATGCCCAGCCGCACCCATCCCCGCAGTGGCCCCGCAGCACTGGGATTCTTGCTCTTCCTTGCAGCTCACCTGTGTCTAGGAGGCACCGTGCTGTCAGGCCAGGCAGGATGGAGGAGAATTCAGGAAGGACCCACACAAGCTGGCAGTCGGGGTGCCAGCTGAGCAGGGGGCACTGTTCCTCCTTAACTGTTGGCCACCAGGTCTAGAACCCCTCAGAAGAGCCAGACCTGCTGGGCAGGTGGCTCAGGGACCCCTTTGATCAATGGAGACTTCCCTGGAGGGGAGGGCTCAGAGTTCAAAGCATCCTTAAGCACCTTCCTGAGCGTCTCAGAGATGGCCTGAGAGGACCAAGCTGAGTCGAAAGCCAAGCTAGCCGGCAGCTTTTTAGGAGGTTTGGGCCTTTGTCCTTACTGCTCCTCTCTAACCCCCGTCTAGAAAATCAAGCGTAGCAAGGAGGAGCTAGGCAGACACAACCATCCATGACTGGGGGCACAGAGACACCTGGCCGACCCTGTCCGGGCTTGGTGGAGGCTGGAAGTGTCAGGCACCATTTCTGACACCCTTTCCGTCTCCGGGCTCTGGCCCACACAGGCACCACCCTATGATTTTCCACTAATGGGTGACTTCACACTGCAGCTCTGGGCACCGAGGCGGGCATGCTGCAGGGTGCTTGGGGAGAAAGCCTGCCAGGCCCTGACCACAGTGCCCTTCTTGCCCTCAGATGCTGGTGACATGATAGAGATGCAAGGCTTTGGGCCCAGCCTGCCCGCCTGGCACCTGGAGCCCCTGTGCAGCCAGGGCTCCTCCTGCCTCTCCTGCTCCTCCAGCAGCTCCCCATATGCCACCCCCAGCCACTGCAGCTGCGTCCCCGACCGGTGAGTGGGCGGGGCCCGCACTGCCAGCTTTCCACCAGCAAGTCCATCCATGAGTGTGTCCATCTGTCTTTAGAGGTGGTGTCCCTTGCACGATAGAGTGTCCTGTGGAGACAGACAGACCTGGTTTCCAAGTTCATTTCTCCTACCCATCTGAGTTGGCAAGTTACTGAGTTTCTGTGAGCCTCTGCATTTCGGAACCTCAGTTTCTTCATCTGCAAAATGGGGATGCCATCTTCTTCCTAAGGCACTCGTGAGGGCTAAGCGCTGTAGCCCACGAGGAGCTACATTGTACCTGGCCCATACACAGCAGGTGCTGCCCGTCCAGGTGTGCAGTAGGTCCTGCTCTCGGGCTGTACCTCGGAGGACACTCGCAGATACCGACGTCTGCCCTGTGCCCGGAGTGTGTGAATGAATGACTGTCCGCCGGGTGCTGGCTTTTACCTGTCACTCTCTGACCTGTTACTCCTGACGACCCTGAGGCGGTTCTCTCCCTTTTCACATGAGGAGACCAAGGACAGCTGGCCCAGGCGGGGCACCACCCGAACACCTTGCCTGCCCGTCGTCCTCCCACACAAGGGTGCACAGCCCCTTCCCTGAGCCAGGCTCTTTCCGCAGGTTGCCCCTCCGGCTACTGTGTGAGAGCATGAAGAGGCAGATTGTGTCCCGGGCCTTCTATGGCTGTGAGTGGGGGGGAGGCAGGGCTGGGAGGTGGGTGCGAGTGGGGGCACCTCAGTCACAGCCCCCGGCTGCCCCCACAGGGCTGGCATACTGCCGCCACCTGGCCACTGTGCGGACCCACCTGTCAGCGCTGGTGCATCACAGCATTATCCCCCCCGACCAGCCCCCAGGGGCCTCAGGAGGCCTCACCAAGGATGTGTGGAGCAAGTATCAGAAGGACAAAAAGGTGCAAACCCTGGTTCTGGCGTCGGGGGGCCGGGATGGGCAGCCAAGAGCACAAAGCAGCCCGCTCTGGGGGCTGCTTCCAGGGCGAGCCGTGGTGGGGGGTGGGCCTGACAGAACCGATGGCCACAGGGTGACCCTGACATGGTGGTCTCACAGCTGGGTGTGTAGCTTTACCTGGGAAGGGACTGCGGTGGGAACTGGGTAAATCCTTGCCCGCTCGGCTCCCCGTTCTGCCTGTGAGGAGAGCAGAACTGGATCTCACCCTGCTGCCGTCCTGGGTACAGGGCAACGTGGCCACCCCACAGCAGGTCTGCCTGGGCAGAGTGACTGCAGCCCAGCCCCTGTGAGATCGGGCTGACCTTTGTGGGCCTCAGTGATGGTGGGGGCTGCACTGTCTTTGTCCCTTGGGTTCCTCAGAACTACAAGGAGCTGGAGCTGCTGCGGCAGGTGTACTATGGAGGCGTGGAGCACGAGGTGCGCAAGGACGTCTGGCCCTTTCTGCTTGGCCACTACAAGTTTGGCATGAGCAAGAAGGAGATGGAGCAGGTAAGGGGACTGTGTTCCCACAGAACTGGGAGCTGGGGCAAGGGACCAGACCAGTGTGTGGGGGAGGGCCCGAAGCTTAAGGCCCTTGATCTGGAAAGGAACATGGCAGAGGCAGCTGTTAGCACAGTGGCCCTGCTGTCCTCCCCTGGAGGCCCAACTCTAGTCTCCAGCCATCCCAGCCTCTGAGATCCAGGGCCCCTGAAGAGGAGGGCCTGTTGTAGCGCTCGCCCCACAGTCATGATGTGGTCTGAGTACAGGTGGATGCGGTGGTGGCAGCCAGGTACCAGCAGGTGCTGGCCGAGTGGAAGGCCTGCGAGGTGGTGGTGAGGCAGCGTGGGCGGGAGGCGCACCCCGCCGCGCTCACCAAGGTCTCCTCGGGCAGCAGCATCGA
>NW_006204759.1:2434976-2439824 GCF_000334495.1 Tupaia belangeri chinensis
TGAGCGGGCGGCGCCCCCAGCCGCGCTCACCAAGTTCTCCTCGGGCAGCAGCATCGACAGCCATGTGCAGCGCCTCATCCACCGAGATTCCACCATCAGCAACGACGTGAGCCAGCCGGGGCCCAGGGGAGGGGCACTGGGCTTGCGGGTCACCAGCATTTTACGCTCAGGGGTCCTGGCTCCAGCCCAGCCTAACTCTCACTGGCAGCGGAACCCTGGGAGGCAGGCTTCATGTGAGTCCGTGTCTCACTTTCCTCAGCTGAAGTTCAATTCCTGCCCCTGCTGCCTTCTCTGGGTGCTGTGGGAATGATATGAGCTGAGAACGTGTGTCCTCTGTTAAGACTAGAAGGGACAGATGAATTTATTAGGATTTAGAGACATCCTCCCTCTTGGTGGAAAGACCTCAAGGCTAGCAACAGGCAGCCCTGGTTCTAGTCCTAGATCCCCAGATGAATGTCTCTGGGCAAGAACTTCGCATCTCTGGGTCTCAGTTTCTTTTCTGCTCTCATATCCTCTGAGGATGGAGGCCCCCTCAAGAACTGGTGGCAGGGGACAGGACAAGGAAGCATTTAGAGTGGTCCCATGCCTCCTGGCAAGATCCACGTTTAATGTTTTCTTTCGTCTCATTGAATCTACTGTCCCAAGAGCACGGGTGGGCAGTGCCCCCGGCTCACTCCTGCCTTTACCACAGCAAGTGCCAACCATCACTACAACAGACGTGGATGAGCTTCACTTTTAAGGATGCTCTTTTAATAACTTTTTTCTTTTTTTTTAGAATTACTTTATTTAACTAACTTTCTTTCTTTCTTTCTTTTTAATTTGACCAGAGAGGGACAGAGTGAGAGAGAGGGAAAGTGAGAAAGCAAGCCACCAGGTCCAGGATTTGAACTGTGGTCAGCCACATGGAAGTTCAGTGTCCCCAACCACCACGCCATCTGCCGGCCCCAATAATTTTCTTCTTTAATTGCCTTTCGGATGATGTGTATTCTTGTTACTTTACTAAATCCTTTCTAACATTAGCAGAGAACATAATTTGGAGTGAAACGTAAAAGAAATGTAACTGGGGCCAGCAGGTGTCATGGTGGTTAAGGCACTGGGTCCCACGTGACCAACTGTGAGTGTGAGTCCTGCACCCAGTGGCTTGAAAATCATTCCAGACACATATGCATGCATGCCCAAACTCCCAAGAAAAGAACGGAGGAAAAGGAATTGCAATGTAGCCATCCCCCCCCGGGGGGGTGCATTCTCAGTTTCTCTCAGTTTCTCTCTTTCTCTGGTGAGTGCACACACCCTGTAGCAAAAACTACAAGAAAAGAAAAGGAAAAAATAGATGTAATTTATAGGTATATTCTCCTTTTCCTTTTTTTTATTTTTTTAGTTTTTTATTTGCTAGAGAGCACTTGCACTTACTTACCAGGCTGAGAGACAGGGAGAGGGAAAAATACCCCCCAGTGGGGGAAGGTCACACTGCAGTCCCTTCTCTTCCATCTCTCCAGTCTATCAGGATTTGGGGATCACACAAGCCCAGCATGTTTTTCAAGCTGCTGGGGCTGGAATTCCAGCTGAACAGTTGGCCATTTTGGCCATGTAGGGTCTGATCCCCTTACCCTCTAAGCTACAGGACTGGCCTCTCTCTTTTTTTTTTTTTTTTTTTTGCTGTAGGGTACCCTCACTAGAGAAACAGAGACAGCAGCAAGAAATCACCCCCATGGAGGGATAACCATGCCACAATCCCTTCTCCATTCTCCTCTTGGAATTTTAGGCATGACGCATACACGCCTGGGATGAGTTTCAAGCCGCTGGGTCCAGAACTCTAACCACGGTCAGCCACGTGGAAGTCCAGCACCTTAACCACTCCGCCACCTCCTGGCCCCTCCATGTACTTTATTGTATCCCCCATTCATAAACATACTCTTTTTCACTCACTTTGGGTTTTGCAAGAACCTGGCTCTGTACCAGTGCTCCAAGTGCTTAGCTCTAGATAGCAGTATTAGAGTGCTTTGTTTGTTTTGGGGTTTGCTTACTTATTTCATGACAGAGACAGACACAGGTCCCTTCAACAGGGTTTTGTCATGCCACAGCCTTCACTGCAGCATCCCAGCCAGGATCACAGGTGTGCTTAGACATGCCCATTGTTCAGGCCGACCAGGGATCCAAACCCAGGCCTCTCATGTGACTCAGCATCACACAGCAGTGCCCCAACACGGGTGCCACTGTAGCTGGGCCCCTTGCCAGCAGCATTCCGAGGCTCTTGGTTACCTCAGAATTGTGGCCTCCCCCAGGACTATCAGCTTCTTGCCCGAAGTGGAAACTACTTTTAGCATCCCTTTCCCTATATAGTCCAAATAGAAAAAGAGAGAACTGGCCAGCAGGTGGTGTGGTAGTTAAGGCCCTGGATCCTGCATGGCCGGCTGTGTGGCTCAAGCCCTGTACCCAGCGGCTTGGATCACGCTGGGCATGTACGCGTCATGCCCAAACTCCCGAGAGGAGATTCAGGGAGAAGAGATTGCAGTGTGGCCATCCCCCCACCGGGGGATTATTTCCCTCTCTCCGTCTCTCTCTGGCAAGCACATGCACTCTATGGCAAAAACCTAAAAAAAAAAAATAAAGAAAAGAAAAGAAAAGGAAAACCGAGAACAGCCCAAGTATGTTTTTTTATTTTCCCTGACTTGTCAGGATGTTTCGTCTCACGTCTTTCTTCTGCACTCGATCGCAGGCCAGTGTACGTGGCTGAGTACTTGCTGCAGGAGCGTCCTGCCTTGTCCTGCTGGACCTTTAATACTGAATACATACAAGGCTAAAACCGCTAGCTGCCCTCCTGCGAGGGCACCCCACAGCCAAACCGAGACACTAAGGAAACTCTCTGGCTGTCGAGTGTCCAGGCTTCTGATTCCCCCTCTTCCCTCCATCAGCCCCAGGAAACCCTGGAATGCTTCACGGGAGCAAGGACTGCACAGGGATGAAGACCATGTCTTCACATTTGCCCTTTGGCTCTGTCTGGTTGGCTGGGTCCCAGTTGGCTTGGCACCCAGGGGTGGCGGTGTTGGAGGTCACGGGTAGGAGGAGGAGGTGTAGAGAATTCCCTCTCCCGGCTCCATTCTCACCTAAGGAGAAGGGCCCGGAGTGCAGGTGGGGGCCACTGTCTTGTTCACAGGTGTTTATCTCTGTGGATGAACTGGAGCCCCCGCAGCCCCAGGGCCCTGAAGATTCTAAATCGAAGCCCGAGCAGGAGCCGGGAGCCGGGACCACGGGCTCGGCAGTGGTGGAGCAGCAGCAGTCGGTGGAGTTTGATTCTCCAGACTCAGGACTGCCATCCTCTCGCAACTACTCTGTGGCCTCGGGTATCCAGTCAAGCCTCGACGAGGGGCCCAGTGTGGGCTTCGAAGAGGAGGATGGTGGTGGGGAGGAAAGCTCTGCCAGGCCAGGCCCTGCCGCCCACACTTTCTCCGAGCCCCGAGAGACCAGCCAGGAGGTTTCTGGAGCCAGTGAGCTGCAGGCAGGGGAGGAGCTTGCGGCCGTGTGTGCTGCCGCCTACACTGTACGTGGACCTTCCAGCATCTTTCTCAGCCAGCCCTGGCCCTCCTGACCTCCCAGAGCATGGGGAGGGGTGGGCAGGGCGGAAGGTGGGGTGCCTGACTGTCCTGTAGGGGAGCACTCAGCCTGTCTCCCAGCACCCCCGGAGGCCTCTTCTCTGAGCTCCCCAGGTTCCCTTTGCCTTTGGGCACGGCCTCCTGCCCCCCGACCTGGGAGGGCCTGAGCAGTCTCACTCCTGAGGGCCCTCCACTCTTCCAGATAGAATTACTGGACACCGTGGCCTTAAACCTGCACCGCATAGACAAGGACGTGCAAAGGTGTGACCGCAACTACTGGTACTTCACGCCCCCTAACCTGGAGCGGCTCAGAGACATCATGTGCAGGTGCCACAGCGGGCAGGGCGGACTGCCCAGGGTGCTCCCCGCTCTCCTGCACCGTCACACCCTCTCCCCACTTCCCTTTCCTCTTAGAGCCCTTTCCCCAGGAAGCCTTCCCTGATTTCCCTCCCGTGCCCCACACACCGCTGTGATGGCCCCTTGATACTGCCCTGAGTTCCTGAGTGTTTTGAGATGGGCTGCGGGTTGTTCCGCACTGTCTTCCACTTTGGGGTGCACAGTAAGTGCTTGGGGTTGTGGAAAGGCTGATTCTAGGGGCTCCAGAGGCCGTCTCCCCAGGGACCCCGAGGCAGGGGCCAGATGGAGCACAGCCACAGTGACTGTCCGGCATTTCAGCTACGTGTGGGAGCACCTGGACGTGGGCTATGTGCAGGGCATGTGTGATCTGCTGGCACCGCTCCTGGTCGTCCTCGACAATGGTGAGGGACGGGGCGTGGGTGTCCCCCGAGTGGTGGTCACATTGGGCTGGCATACATATGCTGGAGAAACGAAAGGAAGAAGGCCAGCCTTGCCCACCAGGCTTTCTCGCCCTCCCAGCCTCACCCCTGTATCCCCTCAGATCAGCTGGCCTACAGCTGCTTCAGCCACCTCATGAAGAGGATGAGCCAGAACTTCCCCAATGGGGGCGCCATGGACACCCACTTTGCCAACATGCGCTCCCTCATCCAGGTGAGGTCTGCAGTCACCACAGGCACCTGACAGGCAGAGAGGCCAGGGAGCAGTTGAAGCTGTCCTTTACAGAGAAGCTGGCTTCCTTTCATTGTAAAAGCCTGGTCTCAATTTTACAAATGGAGGAGGAGTGTGCGCGCACATACTCCCGCTCACAGGAGTTCTGGCGAGCTGTGGGGAGACAGGTGGGGCAGCAGCGTGCGACCCCACCCAAGGGAGCCCCAAGGGAGAGTGCAGCTGGCCCCACAGC
>NW_006204759.1:2440226-2445206 GCF_000334495.1 Tupaia belangeri chinensis
TTTCGCCCGGCCCCCGGAGGGCCCAGCCGGGAGGTTTCTGGAGCCAGTGAGCTGCAGGCAGGGGAGGAGCTTGCGGCCGTGTGTGCTGCCGCCTACACTGTACGTGGACCTTCCAGCATCTTTCTCAGCCAGCCCTGGCCCTCCTGACCTCCCAGAGCATGGGGAGGGGTGGGCAGGGCGGAAGGTGGGGTGCCTGACTGTCCTGTAGGGGAGCACTCAGCCTGTCTCCCAGCACCCCCGGAGGCCTCTTCTCTGAGCTCCCCAGGTTCCCTTTGCCTTTGGGCACGGCCTCCTGCCCCCCGACCTGGGAGGGCCTGAGCAGTCTCACTCCTGAGGGCCCTCCACTCTTCCAGATAGAATTACTGGACACCGTGGCCTTAAACCTGCACCGCATAGACAAGGACGTGCAAAGGTGTGACCGCAACTACTGGTACTTCACGCCCCCTAACCTGGAGCGGCTCAGAGACATCATGTGCAGGTGCCACAGCGGGCAGGGCGGACTGCCCAGGGTGCTCCCCGCTCTCCTGCACCGTCACACCCTCTCCCCACTTCCCTTTCCTCTTAGAGCCCTTTCCCCAGGAAGCCTTCCCTGATTTCCCTCCCGTGCCCCACACACCGCTGTGATGGCCCCTTGATACTGCCCTGAGTTCCTGAGTGTTTTGAGATGGGCTGCGGGTTGTTCCGCACTGTCTTCCACTTTGGGGTGCACAGTAAGTGCTTGGGGTTGTGGAAAGGCTGATTCTAGGGGCTCCAGAGGCCGTCTCCCCAGGGACCCCGAGGCAGGGGCCAGATGGAGCACAGCCACAGTGACTGTCCGGCATTTCAGCTACGTGTGGGAGCACCTGGACGTGGGCTATGTGCAGGGCATGTGTGATCTGCTGGCACCGCTCCTGGTCGTCCTCGACAATGGTGAGGGACGGGGCGTGGGTGTCCCCCGAGTGGTGGTCACATTGGGCTGGCATACATATGCTGGAGAAACGAAAGGAAGAAGGCCAGCCTTGCCCACCAGGCTTTCTCGCCCTCCCAGCCTCACCCCTGTATCCCCTCAGATCAGCTGGCCTACAGCTGCTTCAGCCACCTCATGAAGAGGATGAGCCAGAACTTCCCCAATGGGGGCGCCATGGACACCCACTTTGCCAACATGCGCTCCCTCATCCAGGTGAGGTCTGCAGTCACCACAGGCACCTGACAGGCAGAGAGGCCAGGGAGCAGTTGAAGCTGTCCTTTACAGAGAAGCTGGCTTCCTTTCATTGTAAAAGCCTGGTCTCAATTTTACAAATGGAGGAGGAGTGTGCGCGCACATACTCCCGCTCACAGGAGTTCTGGCGAGCTGTGGGGAGACAGGTGGGGCAGCAGCGTGCGACCCCACCCAAGGGAGCCCCAAGGGAGAGTGCAGCTGCCCCCACAGCAGGGAAGCCAGGCTGCCCTGGCGGGGAGTGTGGAGGGACAAGGTGCAGAGAGGCTGCCTGTGCTCAGTCTCTCTCCCTTTCCTCTCTCTTTTTTTTTGGAGAGGTTTTCGCTATAGGGCGCTTGTGCTCACCAGACAGGCAGAGAGAGACAGAGAGACAGAAAGCGAGAAATCACACCCCAGGGGGTATGGCCACGCCGCAATCCCTTCTCCTCCATTCTCCTCTCGGGATCTTGGGCATGCAAGCACATGCGCCCGGCATGAGTTTTAAACCACCGGGTCAAGGACGCGAACCACAGTCAGCTACATGGGAGTCCAGCGACATAGCCATTACGCTAACTGCTGGTCCCTCCCTTTCCTCTTTGTAGATCCTGGACTCAGAGCTGTTCGAGCTGATGCACCAGAATGGAGACTACACCCACTTCTACTTCTGTTACCGCTGGTTCCTGCTGGATTTTAAGAGAGGTGAGAAGTGGGTTGGGTGTGGGGCTGGGTTCAGGGGCAAAGATTCCTCTTTCTTCAGGCAGTGCTTCTCAGCAACCCCAGAGCTTTTTTTTTTTTCACTTTTTGAGAGATTCTTGCTATAGGGCATGTGAACTCACCAGAGAGAGACAGAGAGACAGCAAGCAAGAGATCACCCCCAAGGGGAGATGACTACTCTGCAGTTCCTTCTCCTCCACTCTCCTCTCACGCATGCACACATGCCCAGCATGAATTTTAAGCCGTCAGGTCTGGGAGTCAAACCATGGTTGACTACATAGGTATTCAGTGGCATAACCATTATGTTATCTTCTGGTTCCTGCCCAGGAACTTTTAAAATCCACTGGAGCCCTAGGCTTCCTCAGGCCTGGGCATACGGGCCCTCGGGAGCTCCTCAAGGGGTTCCCAAGCGCAGCCAGCACTAACCACCACCCCCATAGGTAATCTTTTTCAGAACTTTTTCTAAACCACATCTTCCTTGAGCGTCAGGATGTCAGGCTCTTGGAGGTAGAATTGCCCTGGTGAATGGTGTGTAGGTGGATTCTACAGGAACTCTGTTTACAGGAATTACCAGAGAGAAGGCTGGGGTCTTGGTGTGGGGTCTGCAACCCCCACTCTTGAACCAGCTGTGTGTAATGGGGACAGTCTCAGAACTGTGGCCCCTGGAGCACTGACTCCCCAGCAAGTGCCTTCAGAGGCCCAGAGTGATCAGGCCAGCAGGCTCAGCTTTGACCCCGGCCCCCTCCATCCCCAGAGCTGCTGTATGAGGACGTGTTTGCCGTGTGGGAGGTGATCTGGGCGGCCAGGCACATCTCTTCAGAGCACTTTGTCTTGTTCATTGCCCTGGCCCTCGTGGAGGCCTATCGAGAGATTATCCGCGACAACAACATGGACTTCACTGACATCATCAAGTTCTTCAACGGTACGAATTGGGCCAGCCATCTTCCGCGCTCCCAGCCGGGCCAGGCAGTTAGAAGGTCCTCTGGAAAACTGGGGCCCCTTCCCTACAGGCAGGATGTCAGGAATTCAGCAGATAGAAACAGAGCAGGGTGGTCAACCACAAGGCTCTTTCCAGCCCTTGTCCTCCCTCCTGATCTCCCCCCAATTATCTGTGTACCCCTCCAGAGCGGGCCGAGCGTCACGACGCCCAGGAGATCCTGCGCATTGCCCGGGACCTGGTCCACAAGGTGCAGATGCTCATAGAGAACAAGTGAGCTGCAGCCAGGAGGCAACAGCCATGCAGAGCTTGGGCACCGGGCCCCTGCGCTCCAGCAGGGAGAGGCGCAGGGGCATCGCAGTCCGGCCTGCCCCGGGCCCAGCCACTGCCTGCCCAACCATGTTCCTAACAAAGTGATTGTGAGTCTGGGACCTGACTCTGGGCAGTGCTGGTCTGCAGGGCAAGTCGGGGGCCAGGATGCCCTCAGAGCAGGGTCGGGGTGGGAGGGCTTGGCCTCAGGGAGCAGCCACCTTGGGGGACACTTAACTCTGCTCCCCTCTCCAACAACTGGGAATAGCCCCACTCCAGCTGCAGCCACCTGTAGCCTCAACGCGGACTGTTCCATTGCCACTCTCCAGTTCCCCAGGGCCCTGTAGGGTTAGTAGGGGCCACAGTGGCCTGGGCCCTGCCTAGCAAGGGCTGTGCGGGGCGGGAGGCTCTGTGCTATATCTCTTCCGAGAGTCCCTCTGCAGCCCCAGGGCAGGTGTGTGCGCCAGCCCCAGCTGGGGCATGTATCCTGGGTGCAGGATACCCGAGCTGTCCCAGGACCTCCCTGAGATTCAGGGCGGTCAGATGTGGCCTGGGGTGGGACGGCCCAACTCAGCAGCACTGCCACTGCCTTTGGGCACCTAGGTGCCCCATGCTCCCCGGCCCGTGCAGCGCATCCCCCTGTATCTGTACAGTCTTACTCTCACCACCCTGCCCTTGCTTTATGCATTCGATACATCCCTGAAAACCATGTGTCAGTGACACTCTTGCAGTTGGATGATCTGAGATGCAGTGGGAGCGCCTGCCCTTGAGAGGAATCCAGAGTGACTGTAGGAAGGTGCTCAGGGCCAGGCCTTGGAGCACTGGGGCAGCCCATCACCTCTCCCAGGCATCTGCTGAGTCCCTAGGACTGAGGTGGCGCCTGGGTATCCTGTTGCCCCTGGTGAGATCAAGGCTAGCTCTACCTTCCACGTGCTTCTCAGGATGCCATGAAGCCTAGGGGCCCGAAACCCCCCTGGAGGAGCTGCACTCCCAGGTACAGGAAGGGCACAGCTCCTGCCCCCAGGCCTAGGCATGCTGCTTGTTCTGCCATTCCTTCTCCCCATCCCCCCATTGCGTGCAGGTGAGGCCTTGCTCTTGGATCTGGAGGCCTCGCCCAGCTAGGGCCTGTCCAGCAGTCAGTCAAGTCTGGCAGATGTCATGCACTTGAGAAACCAGGCGGCCAGCACCCTGCATCCAGCACAGTGTTCCCAGCCAACCCGTCCAGGGCGCTGCACAGTCTGTTGGGGCCAGCCTGCCCCACTGCCCACCCCTGTCGTCTGTGAGTCCTTGGCCTCCACCAAGCACGGGAGGCCGCCGTGTGCCTGCCTTAGTGACTCAGTGGTTTTGTGATGAACGGAGTGCGTATGTTTTTTGGCCCAGAAACTATACTCTTCAGTGTAACAGACCAATAAACAGCATTTGGCAACATTTGAGGCTCTGGGGCTGCTTGTGGGACCAGCACCGGACACTGGGTGCCTGCGTGCTAGGAAATTCTGTCAGCTCCACCACCCAGCAGTAAAGAGGGCCAGCCCCAAAGGCAAGATGGCACGTTTCCCAGAGAGGGTTACTCCAGCCTCCAGGAAGTCAGGGGTGATACCAGACCTCAGGTACTAAAAGCATCCTTGGGGAGACCTCAGAGTCTTGGGCCCATCTCACGTTGGCCAATGGCCTCCAGCCTGTGGGTGAGAGTAGGTCCTGCCTTTCCCTGTCCCACTGTCTTCCTGCCTGCCTGGCTGGCTGCTGAGGAACTGGAGCTTTTTGAGTCCATAGGCGTCTTCAGTAGGACCCCCGGTGTGGCTCCTGCCACTGAGCTCTCTAGATGCCTGAATGAGGCTGGGGGCCGGGG
>NW_006204759.1:2445230-2448189 GCF_000334495.1 Tupaia belangeri chinensis
CCCCCGGTGTGCCTCCTGCCACTGAGATCTCTAGATGCCTGAATGAGGCTGGGGCCTGGGGGAGTCCTGCCAAGGCATGGAAAGGACTCAACTGCGGAAACAGGTCCTGACTCTCCCCAAGTGCTGTTGGTCACACCTCGGAGGCTCCAGGTAGACTCCATCACACAATGTCTTCTGGTTCCACCAGAGGATACTGGCTTTCTGGGCATTAGGGCCTGCTGTCAACTCAGAGCAGACAATCCAGGTCCATAGCCCTGGCAGGCTGTTGGCACAGAACACAGTGGCCAGAGCTGCCCAGACGTGAGCCCAGGTGACACGCAAAGTCATGGAGCTTGACAAGCCTCTTGGTAAAACTCTTCTCATCCCCCAGCAGATTCTGTTGCCTATGGAATAACCCCTCTGCTGTGTCCACCTGAAAGAAACCCACCAAAGGCCCTGGGTAAGCTAGCCTGGGTGAGACCTGGCTCCTTCCCATACCCCAACCCTCCCTGCTCCATGCCAACTGCTGGCAGGGCTTCTTGGACTAGAGAATTCCACAGCAAAAAGGATGGGTCTGCAGAAAGCACAGGGCAATCCGGGGTAATCTTATGAGCAGGAAGACAAGGACGCACGGTGGGCTCTGTCTACACTGTCTCAGGAAACTCACGCCCCAGAGGGTAGGTCTTACAGAGCAGGAGCTGGAGGATGGAAGCAACTGCACGATGCTACTTGAAAGTTGTTTTCCACCATTACCCTGACCACAGGCCCCTCTGGCAGGCAGCCAGGTGCCCTTTGAGTACGGGGAGGAGAGCTTCTGCCAGCTCCTGTTACAAGCAACAGCCCTCTGATGATACCGGGTCAACCCTGCTAGTGCAGGTCTTCATTTGTGTCCCCCATGCTGGGCGCAGTGCTGGCACTGAGAGGAGGCTGGGGGGGCAAGCCTTTCTGTAAGTGCTCCCAGTGGAAGTGACTCGGCTCTTCGCGGAGCCACCAGCAGAGGGAGCCAGCAGCTCAGTAAAGAGGGCTGGAGCGCTTGTGGGCCACGGTGGGGAGGCAATGGGTCTTGAAGCGGACCTTCTTCAGAGAAGAAGACCTCAGGAATCAGCCCCCCTCTCCTGCCCCAGGAAGGGAAAAGGAATGTTACCCCTCCTAGGGCTAGGAGTCAGGTGCCATCTGGGAGGAGAAAGGGCAAGACTGGACCAGCCTGGCCTACAGTAAGGCCCAGTTAACTGCTGCCGACCCCACCTCCCCACTGCTTAGCCCACAGATGGGCTGGTTCCCGGTTGCCCCTGGACCCCCGACTGACTCAAGGGCAGGTCCTAAGAATGGCATGTGCTAGGGGGAGACCAGAGATCTCTGCACCACCGAGTGGAGCACAGACTTTGGCTCCAAGGCCTTAGGCTAGCTGTGACCTCAGCGTCACTCAGCCACCTCAGACCTGTTCCCTTATCTGCCAAAGTGGGGCCACTTTCTGGTTTACTTACCTTACTGGGCTGTTGAAAGATGAAACAAGATGTTTGTAAAATAGAGGAGGGACCAGCAGTTGGTGTAATGGCTGTGTTGCTGGATTCCTATGTAGTTGACCGAGGTTCGAGTTCTGGACCCGGTGGCTTAAACTCATGCCAGGCACAAGTGCGTGCCCCGGATCCCGACAGAATGGAGAAGGGATTGTGGCGTGGCCATCCCCCCCCCAGGGGGGCTGATTTCTCACTGTCTCTCTGTCTTTCTGGCGAGCGCATGTGCCCTATAGCAAAAACCTCTCCAAAATAAATAAATAGAGGAAGCACAAAGCGCTGCAGACATTTAAGGGAGGCCAGAACGGTGTTTTTTTGTAGTTTGCTGAGGAAATCAGATCTGGAAGTTCCCAGATCTTGTTCTGAAATTGATCAGCACGTGAGGTACTAAAGGCCTGTGCCCTCAGGACCCCCAAACATCCGCAGAGCAACCAGGGACGATCCCTGTCACTTCTGGGGAGTGTCTGTCCCTACAGGCCTCTGCCTTTTATAATAAAATGACCCAGATGCTGTCGGCTGGCAGCTCCATCTCAGGTTTCAGTGCAGGTTTATTTCAGTTTTATATTTTATTCCAGGCAAGTGCTTATTACATGGAGATAGTATTCATGTCTCAATACCTAAGTCTTGGAGCATGAACAGCCACTAGAATACAGTTCAATAGTAAAAATACAATATGTACAAAATTAGGGTTTTGTAGTTTTTTTTTTTCCCACACAGCAGATGTATCCAAACACATAAAAATCTCTACAGTCTGGGGTCGCTACAGTTTATATTTCAGGAAACGGAGACACAGTGACCGAGTCCTCACTGTAAACAAGGGCCACCTCTTTGGGGGGTGGGGGTGGGACCCTAGGATGGGGTGAGAAGAAGCTGTTCCTGGAGACAGCAGGGGTCAGTGACCCCCCAATGGCTCTCCAGGCATTCCCTGCCCTTCTTTGGCCCCCCCAGGGAACCAACCTCCCTCTCTCCCCGAGGTAGACTCCCATCCAGTGAGCCACTCTGAACATCAAAAGGTCAAACACGCAGGAGAGGTAAGGTAGGTGTGTAGGTGTGTCCCAGGCTGGAAGGGCTAGGGAGGGAGGGGCAGGCGGTCCCACAGGGTGAGGACAGATGTGGTCCTGACAGCGCTCGCAGGGGAGATGCCCAAGGAAGGGCTGGGCGGTGGCTGCCGCTCGGGCACACAGCGTCACAGCGTTCACAGACAACAACAAAAACAACAGCAACAACACCCATCGTCACCAATCTGGACATAGTCATTCGGCACTAGATTTGGGGGCCCCCTGCGGGGGCAGGGGGGAGGGCGGCAGGTGGATGATGAGGTATCTGTGCAGGCCCACGGGGCGACTGGCTGACACAACGGTATCAACTCTGGAACTGGCCTCAGATGCAGGGAGAGGT
This sequence comes from Tupaia belangeri chinensis, assembly GCF_000334495.1. Lineage (NCBI taxonomy): Eukaryota > Metazoa > Chordata > Mammalia > Scandentia > Tupaiidae > Tupaia > Tupaia belangeri. The sequence goes on from NW_006204759.1 coordinate 2,448,122, forward strand.
GGAGGGCGGGGAGGGGGAGGGTGTCTGCCAAAGATCCTGACTGGGGGGGGCGGGGGTGGGGGCGGGCC
>NW_006204759.1:2448836-2455950 GCF_000334495.1 Tupaia belangeri chinensis
GCCAAAGCTGCTGACTGTGGGGGGCGGGGGTGGGGCCAGGCCTGCCCCTCTCCCTCTGTTCCTTTCCTTGTGGTCACAGCAGGAACAACCAAGCCAGCTCCCTCACAAGCAGGGGTGGGTGGGAGTGGGCAGCAAGCTTGAGGGGGTGATTGCTATGCTGGGATAGGGTGGGTGCAGGGTCCCCTCTCACAACCCTCTGCAGGGGCAGATCAGGAGGGCCCAGGCCACCCCCAGGAGCAAGTGATTAAGAAAATGGTCCCTGGGACCTTAGGTGTCTAAGGAGAGTCAGTTTCAAGGGGGAGTGTGCCCAGGACCTCTGCAGGCCTGTGCAGGGCACGCCCGAAGGACCTGGGCTCCCCTCCTGGCCTCCTAGCCTACCCAGCCCTCAGTGCAAACTTCACAGCTGGAGACACCCACTCCCCCCCGCCACTGAAAGGCCATGGGTGTATGTCCGGGTGAGGAGGCTGAGTGTGTATGTGTGCAACTGAGTGTCTGACACAAGGCCACTTGTAATAAATACCCACATTTAAAAAAGCCAAAGCCACCTGCTGAGGCAGAAGCAGCATCCCTTAACACTGGATCCCAGTCTCTCCACAGGCGGTGTCAGCCCCGGCCTTGACCCAGCTAAGGAGCCTTCCTGGGAAGGTGCACAGCAGCTCTGACCAGGGCGGGGCTGGAGGAGTGTTTAGGGCCAGTTGGAGCCAAAGCAGCAGCCTCCTCCCTCCAGCGTTAATTTGTCATTAACATCCCAGACTTCCCCAAGTCCCCAGAGCCTGCTTGGGGAGGGCTTAGGGCCTTGGCCAAGCCCCTAGATTCTAAAACTTCCTGATGCCTCAACACTGGCTTCCAGACCCCTCCATCAAAGGCCAAATGCTTGTCCGCATCGTCTAAGCTGTAAGAGGCACCAAAACCCGGACACCCAGGCCCACCCTCCCTTGGGGTGTATAGCACTGAGCAGAGGTCAGGGAAGCCCAGCATCACCCCATCTCACCCCCTCAGCCTGCCCTTCTGAGGCTCAGAGCCCAGCGGCAGGGATTAAGGGGAGCCTGGGGCTCAAGGAGCTTGGGAACAGCCTGGGCTCGGGTTATCACTGGTAGAGAACTGTTTCTATGGAACCAAATCTCAGCGCCTGCACCAGGGTTTGAGAGTCCCAGACTGGGGCTCCCACCTGTCCAGGTGACTCCAGATCAGCCACTTCCCAGGACCTGTCACCCGCAACCTCAGCTCTCTGGGCTCAGTGGCTTCAGTCCCACTTCCCATTTCCCCTCCAAGGACTTGGGAAGAGGACACCAAAGCTTGGGACAGCAATAGCAGCAGCAGCACAGGAAGGCGGGCAGGGGAGGGAAGGCAGGGAGCGTGATGTCCACAGCACTCTGACTTCAGGGCCAGGGCACAGGGCGGGCAGCAGGAACAGCGATGGCGCTGGCACCAGGCCGCACAGGTGGCAGGTTCATCAGAGCGTCTCTAATCAGTCATTTCACCAGGTCCGAGTGCAGCGGGGCAACCCCCTGCCCTGTGCCCAGCTCCCTGGAGTGGTCCCTCCATCCCCTGGCTCAGAGTCTCTCTGTACCCCCTTCCCCTAGGAGGCCTGGGGGTGGGAGTGGGTGGGGTGGACCTGGGCCTGGCTGGAATGTGTGGAGCTGGTGGGTGGGAGAGTGGGGGTGAGGGCCCCTTCCCTGCCCCCACTGGGGGCCTCTGAGTGGCCTCATCTTCTTCAAGCCAGCTTGAGCGTGCTGACCGGGAAGGAGGGCATGGTGACCATGGTCACGGGGTTGAGCACTGTTTGGCCCACCAGCTGGGGGTGGTGTACCACCTGAGCCCCCACGGCAGGCTTTGCCATGACGGTGGTTGGGGGTCCCAGCCCGGCTGTGCCATTGACTTGCTGGTGCGAGAGGGTGTGAGCTATGTGGCTCACTGCCACGGGCTGGCTCACTGCCACAGGCTGTGGGTACAGGGGCAGCTGGGAGCCAAGGTGCGCCACGTGGTTGAGGGTGGCAGGGTGCACTGTGATGTGGCCAATGGGGGGTGTGGCAGGTGCCAGCTGCACAGCAGGGCTGGAGGCCGAGGGGGCGATGTGGGCGATGTGCTTGCCACCAGGCCCCTGCAGAACGTGGTTCACAGTCTGGATGACTGAGGCGTGGGTGGTGGCTGTGTGGGCGATGACCGTGGAGCCACCCCCAGCTGTGGCTACCAGATGGGCCGGTGCCGGCACCAGTGTCTGGGCAGGGGTGGCTGGTGGGGGAGGAGGGGCTGGCAGCGGGGTCTTCTGTGGCGGCTGCTGCTGCGGCTGCACGGGAAGGTGGGCAGGAGACAGAGCCACGGGGTGGGGGTGAGGGTGAGGAGGCAGAGGTGCGGGGGCGGTGCTGGGGGGTGGCAGGGCGGACTTCAGCAGCTCCGGCTGGGGACGGTGGCTCAGCTTAGGTGGGCCCAGGCCCGCCCGGTCCTCCTCCATATCCTCGTCTATGTTGTCCTCACCCTCTGTCAGGGAACACAGAGCAGGGAGCAGGTCAGAAGGGTTTGAGAGACAACAGGCTGGAGACGTAGATGCCCGTGGGAGTCTGGGGACATGATGGAACTGGGGTCGGGGGTGCCGCTTCTACCAGGTGGAAGCCTGGACAGGAAGGCTGGAACCTGAGGTGCAGGGGGCAGCATTTGAGGGCAGTGGGGACAGCGCAGGGGCTGGGGCTCACCAGAGGCGGTCGAGGTGGAGGCCTGGTCGTCCTCCGGCTGGCCCGTCTGCCGGAGCACGCGGTCGATCTCCAGCACGTCCATCCACTGGCTCAGCTCGTGCTTCAGCTCTGCCAGCCGCTGCTGCGTGGCGATCTTCTCCCGCCCCAGCCGCTCCATCTCATGTTCATATTCCTTCTCCTTCCTCTTCAGGGACTGGGGGGACAGGGCAAGGGACGAGATACCCTGAGCAGCAGCCACAGGGCCCACTGGACCTTAAACTCCCTTTGCACATAAGCTGGCCAACAATTCAAGTCTGCAGCGGAGGGGCCTGTTGGACCATGCCCACCTCCAGTCCTCTGCTCTGCCCAGCGAGGCCCAGCATCTGGGGACTGTGTGCTCTTGGGCAGGCATAGTCCCAGGTCAGCCCTGCCCCAAGTATGGGCACCCTCCCCTATTCCCCACACCCACTGTGTTCCAGGAGGCTCTGCTGCCTATTGCCCTGTCCCTGCTCCTCAAGGCCTCTCCACTTCCCAGGTCACACCCAGGGCCTCAGGCCATTCTGCTCAGTCACCAATACCACAAGCTGTCCCCTAGGAACTCATTCCCCAAAGAACCCAGAGAGACCCTGTGCTTCCCTCCACTCCATATTCACTTGTCCCCTTGTAACTTTAGCCTCCTGGGAGAATGACCACATGATGCTACCCCTCCCTGTTGCACCTCCATGGTCTCCTGTCTCCACCTTCTTCCTGGTGGCTGCTGGCTCCCTCCCACCTCCTCTCCCACCCTCTCTCCCCTCCCCAGATATTCCCAAGGGTCCCCTGTGCTGTTCCCAATAACACTCTATTCACACAGCACTCGGAAACACACTGATCAATGAGAAACAGCAGCACCCACCGACAGACTGACGTGCAAGACTAAGAACATGGGGTGGGGGACACATAGGTGGCATGGTGGTTAAGGGCACTGGACTCCCACACGGCCAACTGCGGTTCGAGTCCTGGGCCTGGTGGTTTGTTTTCTCACTTCTCTTCTCCCCCCTCCCCAAACCTTCTCTGGTCAAATTAAAATAAATAAATAAAAAATAATTCTAAAAAGGTCAGACTGACGTGCAAGACTAAGAACATGGGGTGGGGGACACATAGGTGGCATGGTGGTTAAGGGCACTGGACTCCCACACGGCCAACTGCGGTTCGAGTCCTGGGCCTGGTGGTTTGTTTTCTCACTTCTCTTCTCCCCCCTCCCCAAACCTTCTCTGGTCAAATTAAAATAAATAAATAAAAAATAATTCTAAAAAGGTTTAAAAAAAAAAAAAGGAACATCAGGAGGGAGCACCCTCACCCAAGGGGCCATCTGCTTCTCAACTCCCCCAGGCCCACAGGTGACTTTCACCTCCGGGTGCTGACCCCGGGCACAGGAGAGGACTGTGCTTCCACACTGGGGCTGCTCCCCTTCCCTTTACACAAACCTTATCAGCTGCTCCAAAGGGCCAGCGCACTTCCCACGTCTCAGCTCCCTTCTACGCCAAGGTCATGTCTCCATGACCTCCGAACACTGACACTTAAGTTTGTTATCAGGTGGATGTGCTTGCAGAAGTGAGGAAAGTGAGAAATCACCCCCCTAGGGGACAAGGCCATGCTATAATCACTTCTCCATTCTCCTCTCGGGATTTTGGGCATGTGCACACACGTACATACATGATTTTCAAGCCCTGAGTTCAGGACTGACTGCTCAGCCAGCCATGTGGGATCCAGCAGCTTTACCCTTCGCACCACCTGCTGACCCCAACCTCACTCTCCTACGACTCGTGGTCCTCCTGTTGACAGCTTCTGTCTAGGCACGTCGTGATCACTGTGTCCAGCAGACTCCAGCCCTTGCTGCTCCTGTCTCTTTCTCCACCTGTTCCTGAGCTCCCAGTTCCCAAGGCTTGCGGGTCATGCTGAGGGACAGCGGCCATGGGCTCTTTTCACACCAAACATACCTGCTTGCTTTAGTTCTCCCCTCGGACCTGTCCACCCCGACCTCACATAGATCCTCCCTTCTTCACCCTAGGTCCACCTGCTGACCCCAACCTCACTCTCCTACGACTCGTGGTCCTCCTGTTGACAGCTTCTGTCTAGGCACGTCGTGATCACTGTGTCCAGCAGACTCCAGCCCTTGCTGCTCCTGTCTTTCTCCACCTGTTCCTGAGCTCCCAGTTCCCAAGGCTTGCGGGTCATGCTGAGGGACAGCGGCCATGGGCTCTTTTCACACCAAACATACCTGCTTGCTTTAGTTCTCCCCTCGGACCTGTCCACCCCGACCTCACATAGATCCTCCCTTCTTCACCCTAGGTCTTTGCTCACGCTCCAAGGCCACACCTGAGCCGCCACCTCCTCCACCACCCTTCTGCACCCCATGGTTCACCAGCACATCTTACTGCCTCAAGGCCCTTCTGGGCTCCCAAACCATAGATCAGCATTAAACAGGGGGCCCTCAGATGGCCCTCCACCAAACAGCAGCTCTCACGACCACTGAATACTTCAAGCGTACACACCTGGTCTTCCTCAGTGCACGCCGTCCCTGGCCAACCTGAGTGAAGGCAGGTACTGCAGGAGTTGGTTTTCCTCTCAGATGCTCGGCCCCAGGGGAAGGGCCTGTGAGCACCCTAGTTCCTGCCTCTGTCCGTCTCTCTCCCCTTCATTGCAGTGAGTCACAGCTACCCGTTAGATTGTCTTCAACCCCATGTGACGAGGCCAACTTCCCCACACCCCCTCCTGCAGTCCCAAACTCCTGGCCTCTGACCTGGCCAGCAGGAGACATCTCAAATCACTCATGTCTGAGACACGTAAGCCAGATACAGCCAAGGTCTGTGCTGGTGTGCTGGCCTGGTAGCTTGACACAGCTGTCTCCACAGTCCCAGGCCACATACAGCTTCCCTGTGTCACTCTGCTTTGAGTTCAACCTGCTTCTCCCCATAGTTCTGCTAGAAAGTCAGTGGGGAAGCCCTCCCTTTCCCTCGCTACACACACACACCTGTGTGGCTTCTCACCTGCTCTACCTCGAGAGACTAGGGCTAGACATGACATCAGATGAGGCCACATCAGCGACAGGCCCACAGTGAGTCAGCCTTCACTCAACCTAACTGCTGAGGGCTGAAAGCGGTGATCCCAAACTCAACCCCTAGCAGTAAGGCTAGACGTTTGGGTCAGGCAGAGAAGAGTATCGGGCCTCAACCTCCTCTTCTCTCCTAACCCTGTTCTCCATAGGCTTAGAGGCCCCTGGAAAGCTTCCCCAGCATCTAACATTAGTTCACGTCGCTTCATTTTAAACCCATCGCCTTTCTGTGCCGGCCTGGATGCATGGTGTGGTTACCTGTCTACTCCTCCTGCTGTCTCCATTCCATGTGGCGCTCTCCAAGTCCTTTACCACCTCAGGCCACTCCGTCCCCCCTGACCAAATTCACCTCCAGAAATGTACCCTATGACCTCCTGCTGGAGAAGCTTTGGCCCATGCTGGACTCTGCCCTCCACTTTGCCTAGTCCACCCCGATTTAAAACTCAGCTATAAAATGTCCTCTGTTCAGTAACAACTTCCTCAACTCCCCGGTACAGATCCGGCCATCCCTGCCCCTATTACACCCTCACGGCACAGTCTTCTGTATGGTTACTCGTTTATAATCTGCCACAGAACCCAACCTATGAGGACACAGACCAATAGTTTTTCTCTTGTTCTCCACTGGATCCTCAGAAGCAGGCCCGGGCCTGTCTAGAAGTACTTGGAGAGAACTGAGAACTAAGGTACTGTAAATTTTATACTGCTTCTACTTCCATGACCAGTACCAGAGCCAGTACCTCTCATGAACAGCCCAGGGTCCACTCTGCTTCCTACTCAGCCCAGGCCCAAGGCCTACCAGGAACTTCATTCCGAGGCCTTCACTCAGTATTTCTGAATTACTTTCAAACCCATGCATTATGCAAAGCTGCCTCGCCAAGTAAGTATCTATAAAGAGGAACTCGCCATTCCACCCTTCCTATCTGTAATCATTCCTATTAATGTTTGGAGAGCTCAGGAATATTGTATGAAACAATCCCAATAAACCCTCCCGACATTCCTATGACCAAGGTACTATTATTTCTTCCCATTTAGCATCATGGAACAGGAAAAAACAATTGATATAGATAGGAATTATCACGATGTGAGAAGAGCGATTTACTAAGTCTACGAATAGAAAAGCAGCAAATGATACCTAAGCCTAATCCTGCAAAAAAAAGTCCCAGAACTAAGCCCTCCGGCCTTTCAGACTCCAGGGACCCCAGTGCGTCCCGGACATTCAGGCCACAAACAACGCTCCGCCTCTCCCAGAGCACGCGCGCACCCACGCGGACCCGGCTTTGCTGCGTCACTCCCGGCCGGCCGCACCCGCCCTCCGCAGCCACGCCCCCTCCCGGCCCAGCCAATCCGGCAG
>NW_006204759.1:2458739-2459615 GCF_000334495.1 Tupaia belangeri chinensis
CCCCCCCCAGCCGATGCGGGGGCCCGGGCCCCGCCCCTCCCTGCTGCCGGGAAGGGGCCTGGAGGCACGCCAGCCCCTCCCCCTCGCCCGGGAGGGCAGGCGGAAAGGCGCGCGTTCGCTGGAGGCGGGGAGAGACGCCGGGCGGCTGGGATCGCGGAGCAGCGCCTCCGCCCCCCAGCAAGTCAGGCTCCGGTTACCTCAGGGCTGTGACCCCGTAGTCGAGGCCGGAGGGGGGGCGCCCCGGCGCCTGCACTGCCAGTTTTTTTTTAGCCAGTTCCTCTTAGCCACCCCTTCCCGGGACGCCACCCAGCCCCGAAAAGCGTCCCCAGTGGGGCTCGCCCCGCCCCCGCTCGCGCGGGCAGGAAGCCTGAAGCCCCTCCCATTCCCCAACGGTCCCGTCTCCGCGGCAGCCGAGCGTGGCCGCCCGCCCATCCCCCACAGCTCCTTGCCGGCACGCGGAACCCTCTGCTGGTTTCCAGGGAAACCGAAACTCCAGGCCGTCATGGCAACAGTCCTATCTGGCAGCCCCCATCCAGTACTGCGGGGAGGGGGACAATGCCCAAAGGGAGGAGACTCGGCCAAGAGGACTCCCTAAAATAGGGCTCCTTTTATGGAAGGCATGATTTTATGGTTCGGTGACCCCGGGCTGTCACCCAGCCAGACTGCCGCACTCACCCAACCCCCAGGCTCGACCCCAAGCGCGGGTCCTGGCACTTCGGCGCGCACTGGAAGGATCTTAATCCTTCTGGAGTGAAAGTGGGGGCTTCACGCTTTCCGGGGGACCGAGACCGCGCCCCGGCCACCCCTCCCCCGCCGAAGCCGAGTTCCCGCCCAGACACTGCGGGCGGGTGGAGGGCCGGGCCGCCCCGCCGCCTT
>NW_006204759.1:2459770-2463617 GCF_000334495.1 Tupaia belangeri chinensis
AGGGCGGCGGGGCGGGGAGGAAGCTGGCGCTGCGGCCATCGCGGCCATCTCCCGCCCTCCGCCGTGCTCTGCTTCCCTCCCCCATACCTGGATGTACCGCAGCGCCGTCCGCAGCACGCTCAGATTCGACGTCTTCTTGTCATCCACGTTGGGGATGTTTCGCTTCAGGGTCTCAAAGCATTCCTTCAGATGGGCCCTCCTGGGGAGAGGGAGCGAGCGCTGGTCAGCCCGCGCCCAGTGGGCAGGGGCTGGGGGACGGGGGAGGCCCAAGGGGAGCTGCAGGGGACCAAGAGTGGGCGAGTTCCGGGAGGAGGGGCGGGCCCAGAGTCACACACGCACGCACACACACCTGTTCTTCTCCAATTTGTTGTGGACTTCTCTGGTTCCGATCCTGAAACCCAGACAGACAGGAGGCTCAGGGAGGAGGACCTGATTAGGCGGCCTTCCTGACCCCCGCCGCCACCCCCCAAATGCCACAGACTTTCTGTCCCCAGTATTCTCTCTGTAAAAGCAGCAAAGGGAGTGGTTGGTTGCCTTGTGCCACTGAACCCACCCCCTGGAGGGCACATCTATGCTCACAAACCACAACCCATGTAACCCTCCATCCCGCCTGCCCAACCCCTGAGGAGTCAGAGGGGCTCCTGGGACTCCGAGAAGCACCAGTTGACCCCAGCCCTTACCCAAGAGGCCCATAATCCAATACTCTGTCCAAAGGCCTGGAAATGTCATAAGCCCCAGCCTTGGAGGGGGCGAGAGAACACAGAAGCCTGAGAACAGAGGGCAATGGCCATTCATTCTCAGTACAGAAATGGCACGGTGAGAATATGGCCAGCTAGAGGAGGCACATCTAGTCGGGAAGGCAGGACATGCCTCTGGGGAGCTAGCTCAGGAGGGTAACTTCTCTTGCACACACAGCCCAGGGAGCGGACAGTTCTCGCCATACCACCAGCCTCGACTGCCACCCCTCACTCACCCCCCGGGCCTCTTCTTCTGTTCGCTGGATTTGACTTCTTCAGCTGGTGCCAACTTGAGGGTCCCAAGCGTGGGAGGGGGTGGCTGCTGGGGAGCCAGCTGGGGCTGGACTCCTGGGTGTGGTGCTATGGTCAGGATGGGTGTGGGGAGGGGCTGCAAAGGCTTAGGGCTGCCAGTGGGTGGGACGGTGGTCTTCGAGTCCGGCAGTAAGGGAGCAGGGGTGGGCACCTGTGGCCTGGTGGGCAGGGGGGCAGGCTCCTTAATGCTGAGTCCAGGGGTGCTGACCAGGGCTGGCTGACGAGGTGCCAGGGGCAGAGGCTGGGCTGTGGGGGGCAGTGGTGGGGGTGGGGGCAGTGGCTGAGGGGGGCTCCTCCACGGGCAGGGGATGTGCCAGCCTGGCCAGGCTACTGGCCTTCTTCTGTTCCTGCTCCCGCTCCCGCTCCCGCTCCAGGCGAAGCCGCTCCTGTTCCTCTACGCGGAGAGAGCACAAGGGCGTCTCAGCCGGGCTGCGGCCCTGCCCAGCGTCCCCTGTCTGCCCACCCCAGCCCATCCCTGACCCTGTCCCAACAGGACTCGGACTCCCTCCCAGTCCCAGACACCACGACATCCAGCCACATCCATCCAGCACTGGTCCTGATCCCTGCCACTGGGAGTTCACAGCTGCAGGGGAGCAAGAAGATCAGGACAGGACTAAGGTCCAGGCTGGGGACTGGATGGGGCCGTGGGCAGGCAGAGTTGGACCTGACAGAGGAGACACTGCCAGCCGGGTGATCTGAAGGGCGCGGAGCAGGCAGAAGATGGACAAAGAGTGGCAGGAGCAGCAAACCCAAGGAGACGGGAGCCAGGTCGGGAGGTGGCAGAAGCCTGTCCACAAAAGACCTCCCAGGCTGCTGGAGGAGAACGGAGGGGTCACTGACAAACCACGGCTTCTGTGGGAGGCCTTCAGCGACATTTACCAAGCACCACCTAGAGGGCAGGCAGTCCCTGTATCTCACAGATGAGATCAACGACGCTCAGAGGAAGCAGGGATCTGCTGAGGCTCACACAGCAAATGTGACACCTGGCTGGGTGCACTGTACTTCCTGTGACAACACAGGCACGCATGTCTTCTCACATGCATTCCCACCACCTGGAGCAGGAGCCCCGAGCCACAGGCAGGGGAGGGACACTGTCTTCATTTCACCCATGAGGAAATGGCCCAGGAATCCTGGCTTCCGGGCTGGGCCCCAGTGCCTGTTTTCCTCGGTGACTTTGTTGAACACACTCAATCCCTCTCTGCCCCTTCTCATGTTAGAACTCGTCCCCTCCCTTTCCATCCCCAGCAGCAGCAGTGCAGCCTGGAAAAGCAAGAGGCAGGCAGAAAGCAAAGCTGGGCCCTTGAATGGGGGTCGGCAGGGCAACAGACCCAGGCAACCTTCACCCCATCCCTTGGCATCGGCATCTCTGCTGAAAGCCAGGCAGAAGGGTGAGGCCTGCACAGGGGCTGGCTGAGAGCAGGGAAGGGGGAGCGAGCCCCTTCTTCACCCCTGCCCTGCCTTCTCCCAGGCCCCACCGTTCAGGTCCGCTCATGCCAGGGAGCAGGCGGCATAACCAGCCCTCTGCTCCTGCCCTGGATGGGCGCTGACTAACAGCTGACAGCACTAGCTGGTGGCCACGCCCCAAAGACGCCAGCCCACATGGGGTGGGGCTGAGGCTGGGGGCTAAGTCACCTCTAGCAAGCAGCCCTCCACATGTCCTACTGGTTCAGAGGCCCCAGAAAACTTGAGGCCTCACCGTCCTTTGGCCAATCAACAACTTGAATGGGAGCCAGGCTTGCCCCTAGCCCCTCCCTCCCATAGAGGGGAAGAGGCCAAGGAGGAAGTGGAGGGGGATGTGTTTTGACAGAGGAAGGACTCCGTGGTTTCCCAGCAGCCAGAGTTCAGGGCTGGGCTGGTCAGTGGACCTCTTCCGTATCACCCATGGCCTTCAGGAAGGGAGAATCCAGACCTCCTCCCATGATGGGGGCCCTTGCTCTCCGGACCTCTCCCACCAGCACCGGCTTACATTTCAGGCACAGAGAAACCAGCTCTGCTCCAGCTTCCCACAAACCACAGTGGCACAGAAGCCTGCAGAGTGCCAGCTGCAGAACCCTTTAGGGACAGGGGGTATCACTGGTCTTCTCCCTCACTCCTTGCCTCGCTTCCCCCCAAGACAAGACCCTCGAGCTCAGGGCCCTCACCTCCATTCCTGACTGAACAGGACCCAAACTTTCATTGACCTTGGGGCAAGTGCTCTACTCTCCACAGGGAGGCCAGATAGGGCCCCAAGTTCCAAGGGCAGGTGCCCTGGAACCCAGAAAGCAGATCCCGTATTTCTCAGATTTTAAATCAACAACAAAAGCTCACCTAGGAGATGGCACCCTCCTCCACACCTACCCTCTCTCTTACAGAGCCAGGCAGGTGTGCCTCACAGGTGCCAGGAGGGACTCAGGTGAAGGGCACCAGCATGATAAACCTTGACTGATGGTGAAGACTGGGTGCCCCACGTTAGATCCAGCCAACCAAAGCTTCTACCCCTGGCCCCCAACTTCTCACTGCCACCCAGCTGCACCCTCACCCTGTGCACTGGAAAGGGGGAAGCAAGCAGTTGCTGGGTCCTCCTGCAGGAGTAACTGGGTTTAGGCTCGCTCTTTACAAGGATGTTGTGTTGCACCCACGGGTGCGCTCCCTCTCCGGCAAACATGCACTCACATACTCCGGGTTCTCCCCAAAGGCTGCCCTGGAAGAATGTGTCATGACCCCCCTGGGATGATCCAGAGGCCAAGGCCCAGGCCACGGTCTAGAGCACGACCACGGGCATGCTCCCTTTAATCTTCCACACTCCTAGTCCAGGGGTT
>NW_006204759.1:2464054-2465538 GCF_000334495.1 Tupaia belangeri chinensis
CAGCAGGCACAGGGCTAGGGGTCAAGCCCACACCGCTGGCCTCGAATGAGCTCAGGAATCCTTCCCTGCCACAAGGTGACCAGGAGCTTGGTGCCTGTGACAGGCCCAGGGCAGGACTTCCAAGAGACTTCGGACACTCCAGCCAGCCCTTCCGATCAAGGGAGAAGAGTCCCTCCCAAGTCACTTCCTTAAATACTGGAGATTACCAGGCCAGATCTGCAGGCAGAGCACCAGGACAGCGTGCCCTCTCCTGGCTTCTCTCTCGCTCGCACACACATGCACATACCCTCAGGTTCATCACTTGAGCACACTATCTGGCCTTGGTCAGGAAACCTACCCTTGAGGCTGAAAGAGGGAACAGACAAGAGGACCCCTGTCCAGACTGAGCACCAGGTAATATACCAAAAAGCACTGCTGGCCAGCATGTGAGCACGCCACTCCTTGTCCCCATTCTTTCCACTCCAGGCCAGAGGGCAGAACCTGAAGGAGTCAGTAGGTGGCATAGTGGTTATGGTGCTAGACTCCCATACGTCCAGCTGCAGTTCAAGTCCTGGACCTGGCAGCTTGAATATATCACACCAGGCACATGTATGTGCATGTCCAAAATCCCAGGAGGAGAATGGACAAGGGATTGTGGCATGGCCATCCTTCCTGGAAGGTGATTTCTCACTGCTTCTTTCTGTCTCTCTCCAGTGAGCTCATATGCCCTATGGCAAAAAAAAAAAAAAAAAAGGAAGAAAAACAAAACTGGGGATTACACTGTGGGGGGCAGTTCTAGCTGTGTGTATGTGAGTTTTGAAGAGTTGGTTTTTCAGCACTTGCTCATGCTCTAAGGCCCCTGACCCAGCACTAAGGAGCTGTGACTGGGCAGGTGAACTCGGCCTGCGTCCAGTTCTCATCCCCGGGGGGGGGGGAGGGAAGGGATTCTGCAGCTCCTTGGAGAGTCCCTTTTCCTCAGTTCCTGTGCAATGCTGTATAGATCCTCCTCCTCCAGCCTACTGGTCAGTTGTAGGCTTACTTATTTAGGAAAGGTGGGAAGGATGACAGTAGGGGTCTTCTCCTGTTCCTCAAATGGCCAGCCAACCTGCAGGTAAGCGGCAGGCGAAGTGAGCATTTGCAGGGGCAAGAGTCAATCCTGCTCATCCTAGCACAGTGCACGGTGCTCTAGAGTTACATCCTGTTGATGGGAAGCAGGTGATTCAATCTCTCCAAACCTGGTGCACGTTCTCCCATCACCTCCACTGGGCCAGCGCGCAGGACACTCTCAGTCATCACCAGAGCTACCCACTGCCAGATCCTGCTCTGGACCCCCAAGACAAGGGGGAGGGGCGGGTGGGCGGATGTCCCAGCCCATCAGTTCTGCGAAGCCCAAGCATCTCGGTCTCACATATCTCAAGCGACTCTTGACCTTGAGAGGCCAGTTGGCCGACTAGGCCCACAGACCCGCAGCTCTCCCGCCCCTTGCCTGCCGCGGCTCCCCCCCC
>NW_006204759.1:2465557-2467468 GCF_000334495.1 Tupaia belangeri chinensis
CGGTACACGCTGCAGGCGCGCGCGCGCACACAACACACACTACTACCTCCTGCATGACTCATCATTGAAGCAACAATAGGCAGAGAGAAAGGAAAGGAGGGCGAAGCACTCTCTCCACCCAGCTGAAGGGTTCTGGGGGGCTGGGAGGACACAGGAGTCCCCCGGTACTGCGCATACTCAGGTCAGGAGCTGAGGTGCTCGCTGCAGTTTGGAAAACGGGGGTCTTTTAACCCGGCCCCTATTTCTGCAGCACCCTGAAGCTAGGGTCCACCGACAAGGGCGCGTGGGGATAGAAGCATTAAAATCCTCATCTGTTCTCCCTCCCTATCGAGGAGGAGCCCAAGTTTGCCCTTTCTCATCCTGTTTCATTCCATAGTGTGGCCAGGGGTGTTGCCAAGAGGGCCTGGTGAGAATGTCTTGTAGGGGGTAAGATGTGAACTCTAAATGTCTAAGGGTTTCCCTCGCCTCAGTATTAAAAACAGGAGGTTTAGGGCGAGAGCCGACAGGTGAACTCCGCTCCTCCTTCGCTGGGCAAAGGCTGTCGCTGGGAGATGCCCAGCGGCCAGGGCCCAGACCCAACCCGGGGCAAGGCCCCTCGCCAGCCCCGCCCAGGCCCCGCCCCCGGCGGAGCGCGAGGCAGCGAGGAGGGGCCGGGCCGCGCCGTCCCCAGCGGGAGTGTCCCCCGTGCACGTGGTCGGGGGCGGGGCCCATCCACGTCACCACCCGGTGTAACCAACGGGGTTGGAACGCAGGCACACGCAACATTCCAGCCGAGAGCGGGTTTGGAACGCGCAGACACGCCACATTCCACACAGGCTAAAGCGGACGCTGCGAGGGGGGCTCGGAGGCTGCCCCCAGCGACCCCCGGGCCGTTTCGCAGACACCCAATCAGCCCGGCTCTCACCCAAAGCCCTGACGCGCGACCCAGCCCAGCACTGGGAGGCGGGGTCAGGCGGGGCTGGCCAGGATCATAAGACACGCGATGTCATTTCATTCTGCAAAGGCCGCCTCCGCCCCAAGCGGCGCGTAGATCTGCCGGGAGCGCCCCCCGCACCCTCCTCACCCGGCCAGGGAAGCCAGAGAGCTGCTCGGCGTAGAGTAATCCCTACCCCCACTCCGTTACACACACGCCCACTCGTGTGCTATACACAAGCCCGTGTACACGTCCGTTCATCCGCTCTCCCCAAGGCTCACATCACACGTCCCCCGTGCACACACGCACGCACACGCGGGTCTGCCACCCCTACCAACACCGTTCTTTACCCCGCACCCCGGCTCACACATTCTCAGCGTTACGGAAGGCGCCGCTGGCCCAAGCTAAAGAAGCCCCCCACGGAAGGTGCACAGAGGTGCCAGGCAGCTGGGGTGGCGCCAGCAGGAGACAGGTCCCTCCTTGCATGTTAATTAACTCATTAATTTCACTGCCCACATCACTCCTCCCCGGGCGGCGGCTCTTGCGGGAAGATATGCGCTGTCCCGTTTCGCAGGCCGTCCGGGAAGGGGGCCTGTCCGCGGCTTCCCGTGGGCTCTGGGACCCGGGTCAGTCGCCTCCCCTTCCCGGGTGCCCCAGGGGCCCAGCCCGGCCGCTCACCACGTGCTCTCTGTTGTTGCTGCGCTTGCCATTCCAGGAAGCGGGCCGCCTCCAGTAGCGTCTCTATGCTCCTCAAGCGCGGGGGCCGCCCCGGAGCCAGGGCGGCGGCCCGCGAGCCAGGCACAGGTCAGGCTGGCGGGCAGGCAGGAGGGAGGGATCACCTCCTGGGGGCGACAGGGCTGGGCGGCGCAGCGCACTCCGCAGGGAAGAACGGGGGAGCACAGGGAGGAAAATCAATGTCTCCCAAAATTTGCAAAATACAAATTTGCAAATCAAAAAAATTTTGATGCAAAAAAAAAAAAAAAAACCCGACACTGCCT
>NW_006204759.1:2467678-2479068 GCF_000334495.1 Tupaia belangeri chinensis
TCTCACGAAGGAGGGGCGGGGTCCCGGCGGGCTGGCCCCGCCCACTATAGACGGCACACGCACACGTGGCCTGGGTGGGGGTGGGAGAAGATCGAGCCAGGTTTGCTCGTTGTGTTTCCGCTTTCCTGCCTCGCCCCGCCCTGATGGCAAACCACAAGTTGAGCAAAGGTAGCGAATTTGGGTCATTCACGACGAAATCTGTCTTCCTGATGGGAAGGAAGGGTGGAAAATCCAAAACTTAAGTTAGCTCAAATAAGGATATTCCAGGTCAGGGAAACCTTAATATGGCAGACAGTCTGACCCCTGGTTCTACCCTCCCCACTCACAAGCGACCTAAATCTCGCAACCACCCGGTTGTCGCAATTCCCCCGGGATCCGCCCCTGGGCGGAGCTGACGGCCGGAGGCTGCTGTAGAACCGACGGAGGCAGCGGAGTGATGATCCGGTGCCGCGTTTTGTCTCCGTTCCTCCCCCCGCAGTGCGTTCGCATCCTATTAGGCGACGTCATCGGGCCGCAGGCCAATGGGCGGACAGGACAACACGGCATGGAGCAGCTCCACATGGACACCCCGCGCCGCCAGCCTTCTCTTTAAAGGGCCAGTGTCTACAGGGTCACGTTCGCGGGCGCAAAGGGGCCACTGAGTGAATGCAGAGTGGGACACCGAATGGGGAATCCCGCAGCCAACCCTTTGCTTTTCCCCACGATCCGTTTAAAACCAAGTGTTTCTCTTTTCTCCCCCTAAATTCTAGTCTTTGTCCACGCGTATCTGATAGGGGTGGAGACTCCCGATTGTGCCACCCCAGAGGCCACTCGTTGCTCAGGGGCCGGGACGAGGGCGGTTGAGGCGAAGCGTCCATAAGCCAGGCGAAGGGGGCGTGGCCCGAATCGGGAACAACAACGTGGAGGGCGGAAGCCGGGCGCTCCCAGCCGCTGGGCTACACCGGCCACTGCGGGCGGGGTGCGGGGGTGGGGTCACTGCTTCGGGCTTCCACCCTGCTCCCCGCGAGAGCGGGGACCCCAGCCTGGCGCTCCTGCCTGCCCTCCTGGGGTAGGATCAGACAATTAGGCCTCAGTGGTCTCACATAACAGATAAGGAAAACTGAGGCCAATTCCGGAAGGGAGTTGTATGAGGCCTTTTCAACTGCTCTTTCCCGTGGCTTGGAGCATTTAACCTTGACCCCACGGGCTTTCTGGTGCAGGTTCCCCAGTTTTAAAAAGCTAGAGGAAGGGTATCAAAGCGCCTATAAGGGAAGGGATCTTACCACGGAACATTGCAATTGGGGCAACAGAAATCTTCGCCTGAAGAATCCCTGTTCCAGCTTTGGTAGAGACCAAGCAAGAGCCACTGGTACAGTTGGTGGTGACAGACATCAGCCAGCTGAAGGAATCTTTGGGACAGCTTGAAGTACACGGTTTTGCTGCCCCAACTCTGGGTGTGAAACCCCCATATTTCTCTTTGCTAACCAGTCCAAGGAGAGTAGGGTAATGACAGTGGTTCAGGACCCCAAGGCTCCAAAACCACCTTTATGAGGGCGGCCACCCTTCCAGTCCATCCATCAACACCGCGCCCTCAGAGGGGTATGTTCCCTGTTCTGAGGACTAACTGGAAGGCAGCTAGCAGCACGGCAAACTGGTACAAACGAATGCTTGCTGGTTTTGCTCTCTTGAGGGCATCGCAGGGCATCCCAAGGAAAGAAAACCTGCAGAGGTCCTGGGAGCCAAGAACCTCGCCAACAAGAGGAAGGGGGTTGTTTGCCAGCCCTGGTCTACAGGGACTTTGATGTTGGCATTTAATGCACCTACACCTGGAACTGAGCAGGGAGCCTCACACGCCCAAATGTCCCACTGACTTTGCTAGTGATGAAGCTGGAGCAAAGGGGTGAGAACACAATAGCCTGTTTCAGTGGGATGTGCGCCCTTTCCTGGGAGGTCTGTGCTGAGCCCCACTTTGCTCCCCTTGCTGTCTGTCCCTGTGGTTGGGCTTCGCCCACTCTTCCCAACTAGAGAAAAATGGAAAATTGAAAGGTGACACCTGAGGTGGGATGAACAGTATACACCACAGTGACCGGTCAGAACATCATGGACCCAGCGCTCAGTCCGTGTGGGCTCAGCACTGCAGCTTCTGCTCAGAGTGCCACACCCTGGGGTACCTCTCGGCCTTCCTCTGGCAGTCATGACAGCCTTGGAGTCTCTTCTAGAAGAAGCCCACGTTCTCTCTCTTCTCCTCAGGGGCTGGCTCTGTATCACAAGTAGACAACTCTCTGAAAAGTATTCCAAAGAAGCTTTTTTCCTCCAGGGGTGGGGGAGCAAGAGATAAAGTGGGGTGAAGGCAGATTGGAATGCTGGCCTCATCCTTGCCCCAATACCCCATCTGCTCCCGAGCTTAGTGGAGATGCTTGCTATTTAAAACAAACAGCCTTACTGGCTTCACATGATCATCTGTTTATTTGGGTCATGTGGGGACAGCAGCCAGGGGATGTGAGGCAGGAACAAGGGTTTAGAAAGGTTTTCTCTGGGCCTGCTCTTGCCTACAGGCACCTGAAAATGGTCAACAGAACCCCCCACTAACCTTGGTGTCCCCAGTGGGGAATGGAGACAACCAGAAAGGGAGTGGAGAAAGCATAAAGGAGAGGGGAATGTGCAGGTCTGTTTGGCATTTTAGCCCCTGCTTCTGGGTCCAAGGGGCTAGAAGCTGGTAATTACCAATGCATACACTCAAGGGAATGGAGAGTCTTTTGGATGTTTCAGCAGAAAGGTTAGAAGGTTTTAGGACTTGGGAACCAGCAGTTAGCGTAATGGCTATGTTGCTGGACTCCCACGTAGTCGACTGCAGTTCGCGTCCCGGACCCGGTGGCTTAAAACTCATGCCGGGCGCGTGTGCGTGCGTGCCCAAGATCCCGAGAGGAGAATGGAGGAGAAGGGATTGCGGCGTGGCCATCCCCCTTGGGGGGTGATTTCTCACTTTGTGTCTCTATGTCTCTCTCTGTCTGGCGAGCGCACGCACCCTTATAGTGAAAATCTCTCCAAAAAAAAAAAAAAAGGTTTTAGGACTCACCCAAAGGCCGCCCAACTCCAGAATGTTTCTAAAGTATCTTTTTTATTAAACAGAATTATTAATTTTATTTATTCATTAATTTAACCAGAGAGAAAGTGAGAAAGCAAGCCACCTGGTCCGGGGCTCAAACCGTGATTGGCCGTCTGGAATTGTCCAGTGCCTTATCGACACTACCTGCTGGCCGCTGCTCCTAGTCTCTTTATGGCTCCTGGGTGCTGAGTACCCTTGAGGCAGGACACCTGGGTTGTCCATCATTATGCACTTTCTTATGAAAGGATTTCTTTCTTTTTGAAGAATTATCTACTGGGGCTGGCAGGTGGCATTGTGATTGAGGGTGCAGGACTCCCACATGAGTGACTGTAGTTCAAGTCCTGAATCTGGCGGCTCGCTTTCTCACTTTCCCTTACTCGCTCTCTCTTTCACTCTCTCTCTCTCTGGCCAAGTTAAAAAATAAACAAAGTTAAAATAATCCTTAATATGCTCACCAGAGAGGGAGAGGGGGGGAAAGTGAGAAAACAAGCTGCCAAGTCCAGGACTCAGACCACGATCAGCTGTGTGTAAGTCCAGCACCTTAACCACCATGCCACCTGCTGGTCTCTGGTAGTTTAATATCATTCTATAACCAGTAAAGCCTTTCAAATCAAGTCCAAGTTTAGAGACCATCAATCAAGCACACAATGGTTGAGTAATTAACTACCATGTGTTTACTCCTAATTCTCCAGGACTCCGAACCATGGTCAGCCATGTGGGAGTGTCCAGCTCCTTAACCACCACACCACCTGCTGGTTCCCCCATTTCTCTCTTTTTTTTTTTTAAGAGTTTTTTTGGGGGGATAAAAAGAGAGAGGTTTTTGCTATAGGGGCCATGTGCTCACTGGACAGACAGACAGCAGAAATCACCCCCCAGGGGGTGGCCACACCACAATCCCTTCTCATCCAGTCTCCTCTTGGGATTTTGGGCACACACACGTGCCCAGCATTGAGTTTCAAGCTGCTGGGTCTGGGACTCGAACCATGGTCAGCGACATGGGAGTCCAGTGATGTAACCATTATGCTATCTGCTGGTCCCAGGATTCCTATTTTTCAGTCTTCCTCAAGTCTTGTGCACCCCAATGCCCAGTTTCAGCCCCATTATGTCCTCTGGTATCCTCGTATGCTGGGCAAGAGACAGTCCCTTGGTGAGGGGTCTTCCTATTGTCTCTGAGTCAGCCCCAGTGAAGTGTTGTTTTTTTTTTTTTAAATAATTATTTTATATTGATTGAGCCAATGCACAGTGTATTTTGGATGGAAAATTAATTTGTGTGTTGTGATGGTGTATAGTGAATTAATGTAGAAAATGAATAAATTTAAAATAAAAAAAATTATTTTATTTAACTTTAATTTGATGGGGGTGAGTGGGTGAGAAAATAAGCCACCAGGTCCAGGACTCGAACCACAGTCGGCCATATGGGAGTCCAGTGCTCTTAACCACCACACCACCTGCCGGCCCCCAACAAGTATTAATATACAACTCCAAGAGCTATGAAAATCGGTTCCCTGACCCCTACAAAGCCTAAATACCAACATGGAGAAAAGGGTGTCATGTTGAAGTACAGATATTCACACTAGATCTTTTAAGTTCCAACCCTCAGGTCTGCCTTCTCTTTTATTATGTAGGTGAAACGCTCTCAGGTAGAGAGCGGAGTAAGCTGAGGGGTGGAGAGAGGGACAGAAGACTAGTACACTTGAGGACACATCAGATGGCATTTATTTAACAAATATTTATTGTGTGCCTAACATGTGCCAGCCACTGGGCTAGGGATCCTTGTAGTGAAGGCCAGGTGACCTTTGGTAAGCCAAACTGGGGTGAAAGGTCACTGAGCAATTCAACTCCAGAGGACACTTAGAAAAGGTGAGTTTTGCCTGCTCGGTGCCACCACACTGCACGCAGCACACAGAGACCCACCAGGGTACTGAGGAGCTCACTGCAGGTTAGGTTCCCTCATAATCATATTTTTCTGAACAGAGATCAAAAAAATTAAGTAGATTTAGGCTAGGGTAGCCAACTGAAGTGATTCCTGACAAACCACGATGAACAATAACCAGGATTTTGAATTCCTCTGATAGAGCTATACCCTGTAGGGTTGCCATTCGGTAATCAGTGGCACCCTCCCTAGGGCTAGAGGTTTCCACAGAAGCCTTCACCTACCTTCCCCACCCCCAGTGATATGGGCCCACAGAACAGGCACCATCAGGTTCCACTTTCCTATCCATGTACGTTCCCCTCTTCATTCTCACGTCAGAGGCGCAAGAGCGGAGACCACCTAGTTTCCCTCCCAAGGGAAGGTGTCTTATCCAAGGTCACTAAGCCACCAAGTGTCAGCTGGATTGAGAAGTGGCCTGTTCCTCTTAAGGCCTCACAGGAATGGATGAAGACCAGAAGAGAAGTCCTCCCCTCCTAGTTAAAGATAGGAATAATCATTAACTTTGCTTAGTGGTGCTCAATAAACAAGCTTAACAGATAAGTGACAAGGTAAAGGAAGAGACTCAGACTTGGGATCCAGGAGCTCAGATGACCTCAGAGGACACTTCCTCGTGACACTGAGGAACTGAGAGCTTCTAACTAGGCCTGGGTAGACAGATATTCCTCCCTGGTGCTTCTGCGTGGCCTGAGAAGGTGACTGGAGGGATAGGGGCTGGTTTCTATACAGGCAACCACCCTGGGTGTGGACACTGAGTAATAAGGAAAGAAATGTAGTTGAGAAGCAAAAGGGGAGGAGCCTTGTGCCCTGAGCTCTTAGCCAAGCTATGCAACTGCAGGGCTGGGGGCTGTGGATGAGAGTGGGTCCAAAACTTGGGCAGGAAGAACAAGTGGAAAGGCACAGGGTAGATGAGGACTTCAGATGCTCCTTGGGTGAAAAAAGTAAGGTTTTATGACAGCAAATTAATTCAGGTTGAGGGAGTGAGACTGGGTAGAAGTTATGACTAAAGAGAGGTGGAGTCTTTCAGAGTCAAGAACTGACTAAATCCTTCAGGGGGCGGAGGATTGTCGGTGATAGGGAAGGTCCCTTCCAGGGCATGGGGACCAGAATGTGATTAGTGCCCCGTGGAAAGGACAAAGATCCACTGGCCCAGGAACCTAGGTGCACACCTACAAGCAAGAATATAGAACACTCAAGAGATCACCTGCCCATGCTAGTGGCCTGTCATGGGCTGGACTGCCTGGAGTAGATCCAATAGACACTGGGCCCGGTTCGGAAGGGATCTGTTACGGAGGCTCAAGGGCCCATGGTAAGAGTCTACACTGGCACCGTAGGAGACATTCTGTAGAGCACAGGGGCCCCAAGCCAGCCTATGCCTTTCCTTCCACTTCTAGGCTAGGGGCTGGGACAGTACACACTCTCACCTCCCAGGCTGTAGTAGTCCCTGTCCCCAGAGGAACACCTCAGAGGGGAGCGCCAGAACTTACCAGCCATCTCTTTGAAGAGTCATTCTGTGGTAACTCTAAACCCTTTGTTAAAATACAATTAGGTCCTTAAACTTCACCCCATACACCATGAATCAACACGGTACAGTGTTAAATGTGAAAAACAAAACCCAAAATAGCCATAACAAAATATAGGCAAACAGTTTTCTGCTATAGAGTGCTAAGGAGTTTTCTTTCTTTCTCTTTTAAAGAGATTTTTGCTATAGGGCGTGTGCGCTAGTCAGAGAGACAGAGACAGAAAGGGAGAAATCACCCTCCACCACCCCCCCCCGGGAGTATGTCCACACTGCAATCCCTTCTCCTCCATTCTCCTCTTGGGATCTTGGACAAATGTGCACATGCGCCCAGAGTGAGTTTAAGTCCCTTGAGTACAGGACTTGAGTCACGGTTGACTATGTTGGGCCTAGCAACGTAATCACTATGCCATCTGCTGGTCCAGCTAAGGAGTTTTCTACCCCATGAAGGCAAGCAAAGAAAATACACAAACACAATGTGATAGACTTGATTACCTATAAAAACTTTTTAGGTGTGAAAAATGGGGGGACACAGAGGATTTTCAGAATGATATTCCTTTCATTTTACCACTCGCAAATGTGAATGAATGGAAAGAAAAACGAAAGGAAGTCTGACAAAATGTGCCCTTGCAATTCAACTGGAAAAAGAAAATGGGAGCCAGCAGGTGGCATGGCAGCTAAGGTTCTGAATTCCCACATGGCAGACTGAAGTTCAAATCCTAAACCTGGCTGCTTGAAAATCACAACAGGAAAAAATATAAATAAGCATTTAAAAAAAGAAAAAGGGAATGGATAGAAAAATGAACACAACATAAATTTTAAATTTATAAGACAATATATTAAATAATATTTTAACACATCTGTAGTATATAAAAATGCTAGACCTTCCTTGCTAATACCATAATAAAACTCAAACAATAAAATAATTTCTTGCCTATCAACAGATTTTTTTTTTTTGGAGAGGTATTTTTTTGCTATAGGGCACATGCGCTCGCCAGACAGAGAGAGACATAGAGACAGAAAGCGAGAAATCACCCCCTAGAGGGGATGGTCACACCGCAATCCCTTCTCCTCCATTCTCCTCTCGGGATCTTGGGCACGCACGCACACACGCCCGGTGTGAGTTTTAAGCCACTGGGTCCGGGACACGAACCACGGTTGACTACGTGGGAGTCCAGCGACATAGCCATTACGCTAACTGCTGGTTCCTGTCAACACAGAATTTTTAAAAAAATTATCCTCCTAGTGTTACCAAAGAAGTGGTAAAAACAGGCACTCACGGAGGGTAACCTAGCACAACCTTTTTAGTGTGCAAATTGGCAGTTTACGTGAAGACCCTTTAAAGGGTTATATCCTCTACCTCAGCAGTTCTTATCCAAATTTATTCTAAAATAAGAAAAAACACATAAAATTCTTTATACAAAGACATTCACCAAAGTATTATTTACAACATTGAAAACCAAAATATCTAAACATTTAGGAACTGGCTTTGTAAACCAATACTCGATATATCACAACGTGAGAAAATCTGATTTTTTTTTTTTTTTGAGAGGTTTTTGCTACAGGGCGTATGCACTTGCCAGAAAGACAGAGAGAGACAGAGAGACAGAAAGTGAGAAATCACCCCCCCCAGGGGGGATGGCCACGCCGCAATCCCTTCTCCTCCATTCTCCTCTCCGGATCTTGGGAACAGACGCACATGTGCCCGGCATGAGTTTAAGCCACCGGGTCCGGGACTCAAATCATGGTTGGCTACATGGGAGTCCAGCGACACAGCCATTATGTTAACTGCTGGTCCCGAAAATCAGATTAATACACCAAAATAGTAACAGTGGTTGTCTTTGGCTGATGTGATTACTGATTCTTTTTGTTTTCACATGTTTTCTGAACCATATGTTAATTTTATAATCAGAAAAAATTATCACAATATATTGCTAACTGAAAGATTATAAAACAGTAATGTATAATATGACCTCACATCTGTTAAAAAAACCCCAAATATGCATATGAAAATACTTAAGACAATGAAACATAAAACATAAAAATGTAAACTGATTTAAATTGAGCAGAATTGTAGTTTTTTTATTTTCTGAAATTGTTTATAATGCAAATGCATTACTTTTCAAAAATGAAATCATTACAGAGGAAGAGGGTTGGCCTGTGTTTTATTAGGAAGGACCTCCCATCCCCTCACTTCAACCCAGACACGGATTTCTTCATCTTGTTTCCTCTCCAAGATGTCTCAGTCTGCTCCTTCTGCTGCTTTGCCCTGCAGCTCCCCAGGAACAGCTGATAGTTACAGTCCAGGGGAGCCATGAGAAGCCGCACCAAGGAGGTGGCACTAGGGATGGAGAGGTTACCTTGCACTGGGGAGGGATGTCAGGATGACACCGACAGCATTTGGTGGGAAACTTCAGTCCTAGGTGGTACACAGAAAAGGGAAGAGCAGAGATTTCTAACTCTGGTGACCAGTTGGATGGAGCCCATCTAGAAGCAGGTGCAGACAATAAGCTGAGTCTGACCTGGCCATGGTCCTAGGGGAGAAGTCCAGGAGCTGGTGAGGTATGTGGATGCTGGAAGTTCGGAAGGGGCTGGATGTGGGCATGATGAATGTACAGGCCAGTAGTAACTGAAGTCACTCACAGCAATGGATGAGGCCAGCCACAGGTGGGAGGAAAGAGCAAATGAGGCCCACAGACAGAATCCTTGTGATTCTCCCTTTCAAAAAGCAGCAGCTGGACACAAGCCTGTAGCCCCAGCTGCTTGAGAGGCTGAGGCAGGAGGATGGGGAGTTCAAGGCCAGCCTGGGCAACATACAAATGATTGAGTAATTCCCCAGAAATTTGGATTTCTGGCTTCCCTCAAAAAATTAGAAAATCCAACAACACTGGGTGCCTATTCTGACCATGACCATATCCAGGAGGAGTTGAATAAAAGCTACTCACTCATTTTCAGGTAGGCCATGACCTCTACCCCTTCGGTCTTAGCCTCTTTTGTAGATTAGAAGACAGTTCCCTTTATGGGTAAGAAAGTCCTCACCTGCCTTGGTCCAGGGCTGGGTCAACACCAGCCAGACCAAGCCACAGGGACCACAGTACACACGTGCATTTAGGCCAAAGGCAGGAATCCCAGGACCAACACCTCTAAAGTAAGGATCTTAAGTTAGACCGGACTGGGACTCCCTCCTTCCCTGACACATCAAGGATCTCTCCGGCAAGTCGATGGAGCAGGTCTCTCCTCACGCTGGCCCGGGAGGGGGTCGTGAGAGCTCAGCAGAGGTCTCTGTCCTGCCTTCTCTCTGGGCAGCAGCCCGGGCTACCTTTCCCTGGGGGCTGGCTGGCTGCTAGTCCAGCCAAGTTCCCCACTGGGAATTCTGTGGCTCTAGGTTCTAGAGTCTTCTCCCCTGTCCCCAACAGCCTTTGCTCTCCCCTAGATTCGCACTAGTTCACAAAGCCTGAGGAGGAGGACTTGTGGGTTCGCTGACAACTGCTACCTGCTCCAGCAAGCTCGAAAAGCACATCACTTCTGTGCTGTCTCTAAGTGAAGTGTTTGGAGCTGCCTTATTTAAAAAAAAAAAAAGAAAAGAAAAGAAAAAGAAACCTTTCTTCCACTATTATACAATTATGTATTGTTAAAGAGTCATTACCTAATTATCAGTTATTTCACATTGATTCTGGTCCAACATGTGCTTTCACTAGACATTTTATTTTGTGGTTTCACTAACTACTTAATTAACTGCACTACTGCCAAATACAAAATTCCGTGAAGATCTAGTAGCATAAATTAAGAATTAATTATAAGTAATTTTACTTACTAAATCTCACGCATTGATCATAGGCTGGAAAATAGTATTACCTTAAAGTGCTAAACTGGGAAGTTGAGTAAGAGATGGTCTTTCTCTTCCCTGTGCCACATAACCAATGTCTCCTTCCCCAGGGGTGGGGCAAATGAGCCTGGAGAGTATTTCCATTCCAAGTGCAGAAATTGTCACGGAATGGAGAGGTCTGGCACAAGATCCCAGCCTTGGCTTCTTGGACCTGCATTCGAATCCCATTTCTACGTGTCCATTCTGCGAAGAGCACTGCAAGTCACTGAAGCTCTCCGCTTCCACTGCTTTCAGCTACCGCAGAGGGATGCCACGCCTCTCAGGGTTACTAAACCAGAGATCTACGTAGAGGACAGACGACCAATATTAGTTCTCTGTTCCTCCCCCGTAATGGAGAAGTCTGGGTCTTGCTCTTGACAAGGCATGGTGCTGGGCTAGACAGTAGTGCCGAGGCAAAACACAGGACTCTGTGAGGCTGACCCACATGGGAACGTTCTGGGCTTGTGTCTGGAGACCTCCCTGAGTTTACGAGGCAAGAGTGTGCCCATGATCCAGGGCTGGCTGAGGCTGGGGGTGTATTACAACATCAAGACCCCACTGGGGGCACTTGTTGGTTTCTCGCTCTTTCACTCATGAAATACAGAAACAAACTTTTTTTTTTTTAAAGGTGGTACTCTCACCTGCAGTTACACACTTGACGTTTTAAACTTTGAGTTTCCTGGTAGACTCTTTTCTGACCGGAAGTGGAGAACTCCAAGAATAAGCTGCGAGGTGCCTTTAGGAGACCTGTACTCTCCTAGTACTCCCCTCACCTAAGGACTGCTACTTTCCCTGAGGAAGCCGAAGCTTAGTGAAACTGACTTCCCCTATAGGAGGAGCCGACCTCGGCATGAAGGGGTCTGATGAACTGCCAGGCCTGTGCTCCTTCCCGTTCTCTGCTCCCCTAGGGTGGCTGGGAACTTATCTCGGATTTGGACGTTCTTTGCCCTTCGCAGAGCATCACGTACAAGCCAGTCTGCCAAGTCTAAAC
>NW_006204759.1:2479089-2498566 GCF_000334495.1 Tupaia belangeri chinensis
CTTGCCAGAAAGACAGAGAGAGACAGAGAGACAGAAAGTGAGAAATCACCCCCCCCAGGGGGGATGGCCACGCCGCAATCCCTTCTCCTCCATTCTCCTCTCCGGATCTTGGGAACAGACGCACATGTGCCCGGCATGAGTTTAAGCCACCGGGTCCGGGACTCAAATCATGGTTGGCTACATGGGAGTCCAGCGACACAGCCATTATGTTAACTGCTGGTCCCGAAAATCAGATTAATACACCAAAATAGTAACAGTGGTTGTCTTTGGCTGATGTGATTACTGATTCTTTTTGTTTTCACATGTTTTCTGAACCATATGTTAATTTTATAATCAGAAAAAATTATCACAATATATTGCTAACTGAAAGATTATAAAACAGTAATGTATAATATGACCTCACATCTGTTAAAAAAACCCCAAATATGCATATGAAAATACTTAAGACAATGAAACATAAAACATAAAAATGTAAACTGATTTAAATTGAGCAGAATTGTAGTTTTTTTATTTTCTGAAATTGTTTATAATGCAAATGCATTACTTTTCAAAAATGAAATCATTACAGAGGAAGAGGGTTGGCCTGTGTTTTATTAGGAAGGACCTCCCATCCCCTCACTTCAACCCAGACACGGATTTCTTCATCTTGTTTCCTCTCCAAGATGTCTCAGTCTGCTCCTTCTGCTGCTTTGCCCTGCAGCTCCCCAGGAACAGCTGATAGTTACAGTCCAGGGGAGCCATGAGAAGCCGCACCAAGGAGGTGGCACTAGGGATGGAGAGGTTACCTTGCACTGGGGAGGGATGTCAGGATGACACCGACAGCATTTGGTGGGAAACTTCAGTCCTAGGTGGTACACAGAAAAGGGAAGAGCAGAGATTTCTAACTCTGGTGACCAGTTGGATGGAGCCCATCTAGAAGCAGGTGCAGACAATAAGCTGAGTCTGACCTGGCCATGGTCCTAGGGGAGAAGTCCAGGAGCTGGTGAGGTATGTGGATGCTGGAAGTTCGGAAGGGGCTGGATGTGGGCATGATGAATGTACAGGCCAGTAGTAACTGAAGTCACTCACAGCAATGGATGAGGCCAGCCACAGGTGGGAGGAAAGAGCAAATGAGGCCCACAGACAGAATCCTTGTGATTCTCCCTTTCAAAAAGCAGCAGCTGGACACAAGCCTGTAGCCCCAGCTGCTTGAGAGGCTGAGGCAGGAGGATGGGGAGTTCAAGGCCAGCCTGGGCAACATACAAATGATTGAGTAATTCCCCAGAAATTTGGATTTCTGGCTTCCCTCAAAAAATTAGAAAATCCAACAACACTGGGTGCCTATTCTGACCATGACCATATCCAGGAGGAGTTGAATAAAAGCTACTCACTCATTTTCAGGTAGGCCATGACCTCTACCCCTTCGGTCTTAGCCTCTTTTGTAGATTAGAAGACAGTTCCCTTTATGGGTAAGAAAGTCCTCACCTGCCTTGGTCCAGGGCTGGGTCAACACCAGCCAGACCAAGCCACAGGGACCACAGTACACACGTGCATTTAGGCCAAAGGCAGGAATCCCAGGACCAACACCTCTAAAGTAAGGATCTTAAGTTAGACCGGACTGGGACTCCCTCCTTCCCTGACACATCAAGGATCTCTCCGGCAAGTCGATGGAGCAGGTCTCTCCTCACGCTGGCCCGGGAGGGGGTCGTGAGAGCTCAGCAGAGGTCTCTGTCCTGCCTTCTCTCTGGGCAGCAGCCCGGGCTACCTTTCCCTGGGGGCTGGCTGGCTGCTAGTCCAGCCAAGTTCCCCACTGGGAATTCTGTGGCTCTAGGTTCTAGAGTCTTCTCCCCTGTCCCCAACAGCCTTTGCTCTCCCCTAGATTCGCACTAGTTCACAAAGCCTGAGGAGGAGGACTTGTGGGTTCGCTGACAACTGCTACCTGCTCCAGCAAGCTCGAAAAGCACATCACTTCTGTGCTGTCTCTAAGTGAAGTGTTTGGAGCTGCCTTATTTAAAAAAAAAAAAAGAAAAGAAAAGAAAAAGAAACCTTTCTTCCACTATTATACAATTATGTATTGTTAAAGAGTCATTACCTAATTATCAGTTATTTCACATTGATTCTGGTCCAACATGTGCTTTCACTAGACATTTTATTTTGTGGTTTCACTAACTACTTAATTAACTGCACTACTGCCAAATACAAAATTCCGTGAAGATCTAGTAGCATAAATTAAGAATTAATTATAAGTAATTTTACTTACTAAATCTCACGCATTGATCATAGGCTGGAAAATAGTATTACCTTAAAGTGCTAAACTGGGAAGTTGAGTAAGAGATGGTCTTTCTCTTCCCTGTGCCACATAACCAATGTCTCCTTCCCCAGGGGTGGGGCAAATGAGCCTGGAGAGTATTTCCATTCCAAGTGCAGAAATTGTCACGGAATGGAGAGGTCTGGCACAAGATCCCAGCCTTGGCTTCTTGGACCTGCATTCGAATCCCATTTCTACGTGTCCATTCTGCGAAGAGCACTGCAAGTCACTGAAGCTCTCCGCTTCCACTGCTTTCAGCTACCGCAGAGGGATGCCACGCCTCTCAGGGTTACTAAACCAGAGATCTACGTAGAGGACAGACGACCAATATTAGTTCTCTGTTCCTCCCCCGTAATGGAGAAGTCTGGGTCTTGCTCTTGACAAGGCATGGTGCTGGGCTAGACAGTAGTGCCGAGGCAAAACACAGGACTCTGTGAGGCTGACCCACATGGGAACGTTCTGGGCTTGTGTCTGGAGACCTCCCTGAGTTTACGAGGCAAGAGTGTGCCCATGATCCAGGGCTGGCTGAGGCTGGGGGTGTATTACAACATCAAGACCCCACTGGGGGCACTTGTTGGTTTCTCGCTCTTTCACTCATGAAATACAGAAACAAACTTTTTTTTTTTTAAAGGTGGTACTCTCACCTGCAGTTACACACTTGACGTTTTAAACTTTGAGTTTCCTGGTAGACTCTTTTCTGACCGGAAGTGGAGAACTCCAAGAATAAGCTGCGAGGTGCCTTTAGGAGACCTGTACTCTCCTAGTACTCCCCTCACCTAAGGACTGCTACTTTCCCTGAGGAAGCCGAAGCTTAGTGAAACTGACTTCCCCTATAGGAGGAGCCGACCTCGGCATGAAGGGGTCTGATGAACTGCCAGGCCTGTGCTCCTTCCCGTTCTCTGCTCCCCTAGGGTGGCTGGGAACTTATCTCGGATTTGGACGTTCTTTGCCCTTCGCAGAGCATCACGTACAAGCCAGTCTGCCAAGTCTAACCGCCCGTTCTGCACCATGCCTTCTCCTCTCGGTTCCCTTGCTCAAAATAAGCACCCGTGATCCTCCATTCCCTCAAATAGCGCCTGAGTGGCTGATGTTTCTGTCTGGGTGGGGCAGACAGGCTACACCTCTGGGGGCACTCACAGGAGCAAGGTCTTCCCTGAGTCAAAACATAGTTTCCTGGAGTAAAAGCACAGCCTCCAAAAGGCAGCATTAGCTGTTCCAAAAGGGAGCATTAGCCGCTCTAACCGGCAATTAAGAAAATAAACCACTGTTTTAGTCATTTGGCTGAGTCACAGCCAGGATCTGAGTGTCTTTGGAGAGCAGAGCGGGCGCTCTCTGCGATGCGTGCGAGGCCCTGCTGGGGTGGGCCCTGTGCAGAGCTCACTAATGCTGACTGGCATTCGGAGGAGGCATGGAGATGCTCGGGATTGTCAGGAAGATCCGAGACATCAATGCCCGTGCCAGGAGGCAGAAGCCAATTCATTCTGCTCATGAACAGAGGAGGGTTTTAGAGGGTTTCAGTAGTGCAGCAGGTAAGAGCTGTGCTTTCAGAGCTAGATCCCATATGGTCAAACAAGGTTTGAGTCCCAGCCCCAGTGGCTTGTAAAACACAATGGGCGGGGCCAGCGGGTGGCATGGTTTTTTTCTTTTCTTTTTTTTTGAGAGGCTTTTACTATAGGGCGCATGTGCTCTCCAGACAGACACAGACAGACATAGAGACAGAAAGCGAGAAATCACCCCTCAGGGAGGATGGTCACGCCGCAAGCCCCTCTCCTCCATTCTCCTCTCGGGATCTTGGGCACACACGCACACGCGCCCGGCATGAGTTCTAAGCCACCAGGTCCGGGATGCGAACCACGGTCGACTACGTGGGAGTCCAGCGACATAGCCATTACGCTAACTGCTGGTTCCCCAGGTGGCATGGTTTTAAAGGTTCTGGACTCCCACATGGCTGACAGAGTTCTAGACCTGGTGGCTTGCTTTCTCACTTTCTCCCTCTCTCTGTCTCACTATTTTACTAATTAAATAAGTAAAAATAAAGTTAAATAAAATAATTTTTTAAAAAAGAACAATGGACACATGTGCACGTGTGCCCAAAATCCTAACAGAAAGGAAGACGGAGAAGAACGACTGCAGTGGCTGTGCCCCACTGAGGAGGTGCTTTTTCTCTCCCTCTTTAAACCTTTCTGACAAGTGCATGCACTTCCTGGAGGAAAAAAAAACGTTTTTTTACTGAGGTTAGCACCCACTTATCAAACCAAATCTCCTGTGCACTAACTTCTCCAAAAACAATGTGGCTAAGCCTCTTTCCCACGGCCACCCCCTGGATGGCTGTAAAACTGCTACATCTTAGAGATGGTCCTTTCTTCCAGAGGGGTTCCAACTGCTTTCCAAACTGGCCCTTCTTTTTCCTAATGTGCAAATCTGTTATGCAGCCACTCATTTCATTCTGTGCCATTAAAAAAAAGAGTGAATGGGGACCAGCAGAGGGCGTAATGGCTGTTTCGCTGGACTCCCACGTAGTCGACTGAGGTTTGAGTCCCAGACCTAGTGGCTTATACTCACACTGAGCGCGTGTGTGTCCAAGATCTTGAGAGGAGAATGGAGGAGAAGGGATTGCAGGGTGGCTATCCCCACTGGGTGGTGATTTCTCATTTTCTGTCTCTCTCTGTCTTTCTGGTGAGCACATATGCCCCATAGCAAAAGCCTCTAAAAAAAAAAAAAGGGTGGATGAAACGTCTCCTTGAATCCAGGGTTAGGAATATACAAGTTCTACAGAGAAACACCCCTTATAAGGCAGAGGACCCACGTAACCTATATAATCTGTTCAACACAGCACCCTTACCACATTTTGACATAAGCAACATATTACATATATGTTAGTCAACCAATCAGACAAACCCCAAACAAGAACTGACAAAAGAGGGGCTGGATGGTGGCACTGTGGTCAAGTGTGATGCTCTGTGAGGCCGATCCACATGGGAAGGATCCAGGTTCGAGTCTAGAGACCTCTCTAAATATGCTGAGCACGCACCTAACCATGACCTGGGGCTAGCTGAAGCTGGGGGCTGATCTCGGTATCAAGTCTTGGGGGTGCTGTCTTTATCTCCCTCTCTCTGTCTCTCTTGCTCACGGAAGGAGAAAAATACAAAGGTAAAACAACAACAAAAAAATGACAAAGAACAGTGAAGAGTTTTTCTCTGTGTATTAGAATTTAAGGCTTTTCAAGAGTTACTGTTCTAAGATAACTAAACATTCCCCCTCCACTATCACAATTAACTAGATAACAGCATAAGTTGAATAAAAAAACTGGCTCAACCAGGATATATTCTAGAGTATGACAGATGAAAAGAGAAGGAAAAATTACCCAACCGGCCCATAAAAAACATAAAGTTGAATGGGATTATGGCAGATAAAAAGACCATGGGTAGTGGGTTTTCATCTTTCTACTTTTATTTTTCAATTTTTTATGTGAAAATGTACTTGTTTACACAAAAATACTTATCTGGATAGCAACTGAATATCTCTAGAAAATACCATGGACACTTTACCCATTCCCACAGTGAAGTTAAGGCGCTTGATAAAAGGGCCAAAGATGCCCCCGTGTGGCTATAGAGGGGAATGCCACGGTTTAATAAGATGGAGGAACTCACGAGCTTAGTCAAGAAATCACTAATGCCCTTCTTTTAAAAGGCGCCAGACTGTCCACAGGTTTTTGCATATTTTCCACATCTTGCAGTTTTATTATTCCTGTCAGAGCTTAAAAGCAGGTGTGCTCACATGGTAAGCTTTGAGTTCCATGAAGAGAAGAGAGGTTTTATGTTCTATAAAAACACTGGGGTAATCGATGCGAACCCTGAGGATGAGCTCACACTCCACGCACAGCTACCCCTCCTGCTGCGACATGCAGCCCAGCTCTGGAGTGGGACAGTCGGGCAGGGATTGGGGGGAAGGAACCAAACTGCTGGAAGCAAAGCAGATTCCAAAGAACAAAAGCAGCTTTAGTTTGCCTTGGAAAAACAAGCTCAGCTTCTGTTCCCAGTTCACTTATCAAGAGATCAGGAGCCACTTCCAGGGACCAGAATAGAACTTAAGATAATACCACAAAAATTTA
Source organism: Tupaia belangeri chinensis (assembly GCF_000334495.1). Taxonomy (NCBI): domain Eukaryota; kingdom Metazoa; phylum Chordata; class Mammalia; order Scandentia; family Tupaiidae; genus Tupaia; species Tupaia belangeri. The sequence goes on from NW_006204759.1 coordinate 2,485,488, forward strand.
ACTTTGTATTACTCTATCAACATGAACTTGACTGCAGACACTTAAGAAGACTATTGCTCAATTTATAACACATAGGTCAACGACATTTTTGTTTGTTTTTGCCATAAGGTACGTGTGGTTTGCCAGAAAGAGACAGAGGGTAACTGAGAAATCACCCCTTCTCCCCTAGGGGAATGGCCACACCACAATCCCTTCTCCATTCTCCTCTTGAGATTTTGTGCACGCACGCACACATGTTTGGTGTGATTTTCAAGCTGCTGGGTCATGAACCTGAACCATGGTTGGCCGTGTGGGAATCCAGTGCCTTAACCACCACACCATCTGATGGCCCCCAAAATCTATTTTGTCCCCCCTCACTCCAGAGGTATACATAAGCTATCACGCATCAAACAATTATAAAGCATATACATAATCAAAATGATTTTTAGGTTTTCTTTAAACATGTTTTCGAATTAACTATTCTAAAAAAATAACTAAGGAAATGAAGACACCTAATGCAAACAAGGCACTCATAGTGTTTCCAAGACTGGAAGCCTCCCGTATGACACATCCTTTTAAAATTCCAAAAATCATTAGTTTAACACCTACAAATCCTCCTCCATGACAAGCCTTACACCTGGGGACCGAAACACACAGAGACAAAAACACAGGTTTTTTGCCTCCAGTTACACAGAAAATTCTCTGGGAATTCCTAAGAATTAGACTTAAACAAAGGCCAGCCAAAACTATGCCTGGAAGACATTTTGAACAGGCAAGGATTATAAATAAATACACTACTGTTTTAACATGGACAAGATGTTACATAAAAAAAAAAAAAAAAAAAAAAAAAAAAAAGCACAAAAAAAAACCATGTGAACAAAGGCTAACATAAAACTCACTGTAAGACATGAGTACAACCAGCCGAAGTTAACCCACACACTCAGTCTCACCTACAGAAAGGGCAGGCTGGAAGGAAGCACACTAATTCCAACAGCGGCTGTGTCAGGTAAGGCTGAGACCGGTGAGGTCACAGCTGTTTCTGACTTTCATTTATTCTACATCTTTAATGAAACAAACAAGTGAACATACTTACTACTTACAGAATGAATAGTTGCCACTTCACTTAATTATCCTAACATTGTATCAAGAAAACTAGGTGTGGGGAACCAGCAGTTAGCGTGCGTAATGGCTATGTCGCTGGACTCCCACGTAGTCGACCGCGGTTCGCGTCTCGGACCCGGTGGCTTAAATCTCACGCCGGGCGCGTGTGCGTGCATGCCCAGGATCCCGAGAGGAGAATGGAGGAGAAGGGATTGCGGCGTGACCATCCCCCCTGGGGGGTGATTTCTCGCTTTCTGTCTCTATGTCTCTGTCTGTCTGGCGAGCGCACGCGCCCTATAGCGAAAACCTCTCCAAAAAAAAAAAAAAAAAAAAAAGAAAACTAGGTGTGGATCCAGCATCTGATTCATAGGTGATATTCATCAGAGAACGGTATGGGGCCGCACAGCAGAAAATTACAGGATCGGAGGAATCTGAGGCCCTGGGTTGAATCTTTTTCACTTTTTAACATAATTATTTAATATTAGTTATTATCATTATTATTTTAATTTTGCTAAAGAGTGTGTTCACTCACCAAAGAGAAAGTAAGCCACCATATCCAGGACTCAAACCATGGTCAGTCACGTGAGAGTCCAGTGCCTCAACCACCATACCCAACCTGCTGGCCCCCTGGGTTGAATCTTGACTCTGAGTGACCCTGGACTCTGATTTCCATACTGTGTCAAATGAATAAGGTTAGACTAGAATAGTGATTACTCATTCTTAGTGTTACTGACTCTTCTTCCTTTATAGCCTCTCTCCCCTGAAAACGTAACAAGATACACAGAGCTTTTAGAAATATAAAACATGACAAAACACAGAGCTTTAAGAAATAATTCCATAGAGGTTTCCAGTGGCAGAGTCTGGGAAAGGGTCGGCAGGCGCGATGTCTGGCCGCGAAGGTGGCAAGAAGAAGCCCCTGAAACAGCCCAAGAAGCAGGCCAAGGAGATGGACGAGGAGGATAAGGCTTTCAGGCAGAAGCAAAAAGAGGAGTAGAAAAAGCTCGAGGAGTTAAAAGCGAAGGTGGCCGGGGAAAGGCCCCCTGGCCTCAGGTGGAATTAAGAAATCTGGCAAGAAGTAAGGTGCTCCTTGTGTCTGGACCATGGCGACCGCCCTCGATTCTTTTCCTATTTAAACATCTGGATTCCCCACCATAGCAGCTACAGCTAGAATGAAGTGTTGCCTTAGAGTGTGTTGTACATTTAAGAATACACTTTTGTTTAAAAAAAAAAAAAAGAAATAATTCCATAGAAACCAACAGTTGGTGTAAAAGCTATGTCGCTGGACTTCCGTGTAGTCGACCGTGGTTTGAGTCCTGGACCCCATGGCTTAAACTCATGCTGGGCGCATGTGCGTGCATGCCCAAGATCCAAGAGGAGCGGGGAAGAGAGAGGATTGTGACATGGCCATCGCCCCTGGGGGGTGATTTCTCACTTTCTGTCTCTCTGTCTCTCTCTGTCTTTCTGGCGAGCGCATGCGCACTGTAGCAAAAACCTCTCAAAAAAAAAAACAAAACAAGAATTCCGTAATGGACCAGCCCCATAGCCTGGAGGTTAAGGGAGTCAGATCCAACATGGCTGAATGCTGTCTGAATCCTGGCCCCAGGAGCCGGAAACACACGCTGGGCACAAATGCATTCATGCCCCAAGTCCTGAAAGGACAGAGAAAAGATGAGACTATGGTGTACCTGCACTCCGCTGACTCTTCCTCTCTCTCTGGGGAGCACATGTGCCCTCTGGCAGTCAAAGGAAAAAGAGGACCATATGGTGGCATGATGGCTGAAGTGACAGGATCCCACATGGCTGAATATATCATCTGAATCCTGGACCAGGGCCCTGAAAAAAACAGCACACACACACAGCAGGGGTGTGGAAGAGGAGGGACTGTGTTGTGGCCATTCCCACCGAGGGCTGCTTTCTCACTCACTGTGTCTCTGATGAGCAAATGCAAACTTTCTTTTTTTAAAGAATTGCTTTACTTAATTACATTTATTATTCTTTTTTAATTTGGCCAGAGACAGAGAGAAAGGGAAAGTGAGAAAGCAAGCCACCAGCACATGGTCATGTGGGAATCCAGCACCTTTAACCACCATACCACCTGTAAGTTCCCACAAGCATTTTTTTAAAAGAAGAAAGAATTCCAGGAAATGTACAGATTCTCTAGAAGCTATGGAGCATGTTAGGAACACTGGTGAGGTGACCAGCAGATGACATCATGTTTACGTTGCTGGATTCCCACACTGAGTCCCGGACCTGGTGGCTTGAAAATCATGCCAGGTGCACGTGTGTGCATGCCCAAAATCCTGAGAGGAGAGAGGAGAAGGGACTGCAGTGTGGCCATCCTCCCTGGGGGGTGACTTCTTATTTTCTGTCTGTCTCTCCGGTGAGTACATGCGCCCTACAGCAAAAATCTCTCAAAAAAACCAAAAACACTGGTTAGCATGCTCTCTTCTCTGGCTCCAGCTCCAAGTCACTGAAGGGCGTATTTTTATTTCTTGTAACTTTGTGGAGGGCTTGATCTAGATGCCACCACGATGTGCCAAGATCATCAGCTGTCTGTCCTGCCCAATACCTGCCTTTCAAAAGCACGGTTTAACCACTCTGTCCAGTCTTCTTGGTAGAGGGCACAGAACTCTGGCACCACTCCAGAAATATCGGTCTAAATAGAACCCTCAGCCACTGATGTAAAGTTAAGCTCTGAAAATCAAAGACAGCAAATGAGACAGCCAGAGAACAAAAGAACCCTCCCTTTTCCAGAGGTATGTCTGCTAAACCCTGGTAGTCCAGGCAGAAATATATTCTGAAGACATGGTTACCCTGGCGTGAGACTCCTCCAATGCTGGCAGATAACCATGGATCACAAGGGAAGCCACAAAAGCAGTATTTGGTCAGCAACTGACTCTCCTAAGCTACCTGTCCGCAAATTTCTTAAATTTTTCCCTTCTCCTCCATTCTCCTCTTGGGATCTTGGGCACGCACGCACAAGCGCCCGGCGTGAGTTTAAGCCACCGGGACCCAAACTGCGGTCGACTACATGGAAGTCCAGTGACATAGCTATTACGCTAACTGCTGGTCCCTAAATTATCTATTTAATTTTGTTCATTCATTCATTTTACTTTGACCAGAGAGAAACAGGGAAAGTGAGAAAGCAAACTGCCAGGACCAGGACTCTAACCATAGCTGGCCATATGGGAGTGTCCAGCACCTCAATCACCACATCACCTGCTGGTTCCCCCCACTGAATATTCTTTTTCTTTTTTTTAGAGAGATTTTTATCATAGGGTACATGTACTCACTGTAGAGAGAGACAGAGACAGGAGATAGAAAGTGGTAAATCACTTCCCCAGGGGGATGGCCACACTGTGATCCATTTTCCTCCCAGGATTTTGGGTACCCATGCCATGCACCCAGCTTGAGTTTTAAGCCGCTAAGTCCAGGACTTGAACTATGCCAGCCACGTGGGAGTTCAGCGCCTTAATCACTACATTACCTGTTGGTGCCAATTCTTAATATGCTTATGTTAAAAACAACAGGCTCAGGGACCAGCAGATGGCATAATGGTTATGTTGTTGGACTTCCACAGTTCGAGTCCTGGATCCAGTGGCTTAAAACTCACATGGGGTACATGTGCACGCATGGCCAAGATCCCGAGAGGAGAATAGAGAAGAGATTGTGGTGTGGCCATCCCCCCTGGAGGGTGATTTCTTGCTTTCTGTCTCCCTGGCGAGCACAGGCACCCTATAGCAAGAATCTCAAGGAAAAAAAAAAAAAAAAAAAAAAGGCAAAGCACAACAGGCTCCACTTCAAGTGCTGAAACAAAAGCCATACAGTAGCACAAGTGTGACAAACAGTCCTCAGCATGTTGGTGCTAGGGGGTGGGTGTGTTCAGTTCTGTCTCAGTCACACCTAAGAATTTTGCTTACCTAATCTGGCTTCTGAAACAAGCACATGGAAACAGCCATGAATCAGGAACGTGCCTTTTCCCAGGTGTTCCCCAGATCAGTCCCTCTTCCTGGCAGCACTGAAGTTTCTCTCCCTGACTCTCGCCCCTAGAGTGGGCCAGTTCCTTTCTCAGAACGGAAACAGGGTTAATCCGTCACATGGACTAGGGCAAGCACATTCAGTCGCAATGTGCCTATCTGCCCTGGTGTCCTACCTCCGCCAGGAGGATGACAGCAACCCTTCCTCAAGAAGCAACCTTGGCAGGCAAGAGAGCATGATGCCCCAGGCAGTGCAGACCAGAACAGGCTCCAAAATCCATCCTTTGGGCCTCAGAACCAGATGAAAGCTTAGACGACCAGCTCAGATCAGCTTTCAATCCCTCAGGCATTTGCCGATATCTTTTGTTGTTGCTGATAACTGAAATTCTTCCTCCTGAATTATATTACAACCCACTGAAACTTGAAGGAAAAAGAAAAAGAAGGGAGCACATTTTAAAATGAATTAATTGGTTTCTGTATCTTAGGGTAATTCCACGTAATACTACAACAGACCAACTGGCCACCCACCGGTGCTCCAAATCAGGCTGCTTTAGCCTTACAGCAGTTACCTGCCACACGCCTGGAGCTAACTAGCAACAAGTCGGAAAATCTGGTTACGTATATAGGTACAAAGCTGGTTCATCAAATCCCTGTTTTGGCCCTCAACCCAGTGCATTTCAACCAAAGCATCCTCCTCCTCCTTCTTAACGTTTATCAAACACTTAAATAGGTATTGTCCAGCCACTCCTTGGAGACACTTCTCCTTCTCAGCCACGGGGCTGCCCAACTGCTCAGAAGCCTCCATCCCTCCCTTTTCCTCACTCCTTTCATCCTCCATGGGTTCTGGGTTTTCTTCCTGGGCAAGAAGCTCCTGGTTTGGGCAATGGCTCTCCATAGTGGCAGACTCGCCTTCCTGTAGAGCGGTCCCACCGACGGCACTCTCCTGGGGGCCCTTTGGCAAGTCTTGGCTGTTGTCAGACTCTTTGGAAGTGGCCTTTTTCTCTTCCAAGGCTTGGATGACATCCTCGGGAGCACGAGGAACTTCTCTCAGTTGTCTCACTCTCTCTCTTCTCTTCCTCCTTAAATGAATCCAGGAGTTTTCTATAGCTGTTAGGAAAAGACTGACTTCCTCTTTTCCACAGGGAACTCGTTTATGCTGGACCTATTTGGAAGGAAAACAGAATTTTATAGAAAACTACTTTTCTCATCCCTCCACTCTCCCCTAAAAAAAGAAAGAACAAGAGATAATTATGAATACTCTGTCAATATGCTTAACCAGGTACCTTCAAATCGGTGAGAATTTTTTCAATCCACGTTGTCACAACTACTATGCCTTCTGCTGCCTCAGAGCCCAAAGATGATGCTTTGAGGGATAACTCTTTCATCACAGACTCCAAGACTACAAATGTAATGGGTTTCCTTGGCTTTTCTAATTTTCTTCGCTTACTTGGTGGTGACTGAAAGAAAAAAGAAGGCATGGAAAAGAGAAGAAAGTTATCCAAATAATTAAATCTCATGCACTCTAATGGACTTAGCCTGGGCAACTTCCATGACTTCTGCTACCAATCACAGAGCACTAAAACCACAAAGGCCTTGGCACGTGTTATTGCTAATACTGAAAACAATCCTACGAGATAGTCTCACCACGTTCCCATTTTACAAAAGGGAAAACTAAGATACAGAGGCGAGGTAATCACAGCGCAAGGTCACATAGCTAACAACTGCAGAGTGAGGAGAGAACCTAAAATCCAAGTTCTTTCCTATTGTACTATGCTACCTCTGTTCTGGTTCGCAGTCTGTAACTCCTCCAGCTGCCAAATGTCCTTAACCTACCTGCTGTGCCCAAAGTGGGCCTGCACGGTGACTTACTTCATGGCAACCGAAGGACTCTGGGGGCGCCGTGCTCTTTTCTATAGGGAACTGTAGAGTACCACCTTGTAGGTGGAGTTGCTAAAGCTTGAACTAAAAGCAGCCAGTGAGCCACAGCCTGTGAGATCACATGCTAGGAATGACCCAGGCCGTGAAGATCACAGGGTGGAAGAGGACTGCCGCATCTCGGCTGATGTTAGCACCGGGCCTGGGGTTAGGTGAACACTGCCTCTTAGACGGGGAGAGGATACCAGTACTGATGAGAACACTGGATGTGAAACTTGGTCCATGAAAGTCAAGACTGTCATATAACATTCTATCACAAGCTTGCAAGGTGAATTACACTCTACCCACTAGAGGGACTCAAGTTCCATTTTAAAAACCAAATGATATCACTGTATTTAAAATTGGTTTCTTTAAAGTAAGAACTTTCTAAATAAGGTTTTTTGAAAAAAGTAACTCTGAGCTAAAACCATATATATTATGGACTTATTTATTTACTTATAAGGAGGTTTTTGCCTTAGGGTGTGTGTGCTCGCTGGAGGGAGAGAGAGACAGAGATAGTGAAAGGGAAAGTGAAAAAACACAACCCAAGGGTGATGGCCATGCTGTAATTCCCTCTCCTCCCTCAATCTCGGGCACACATGCCTGGCAAGATTTTTAAGCAACCAGATCTGGAACTTGAACTATGGTCAGCCATGGAGTCCAGCAACTGCTAAGCCATCTGCTGGCTCTGTGTTATATACACATTTAAAAGACAGATTTGGGGCTAGCAGATGGCTTGGTGGTTAAGGTGCTGGACTCCCACGTGGCTGTCCAGTTCGAGTCCCAAACCTGGTGACTTGCTTGTCATTTTCCCTCTCTCTCTTTCTCTCTCTCCCTCTGGTCAGCATCCACGCCCTACAGGAAATAAATAATAATAATAATAATAATAAATAAATAAATAAATAAATAAATAAATAAAAGACACTTGAACATGTTCACAAAATTTATCCAAATTTAAAAATTAAGAAAATTCTACAATTGAGGCAAAACTTAACAGGTTAGAGATAGAAAGGGAAAAGGCTCAATGAAAGGATCTTATTTTGCCCTGTCCGGTTTTAAGATCCTTCTCTGCACAAAGGAGCTGAGAACTGCAGCTCCACCAGGTGATACTGACAGAGCACGTGTGCACAGACACTGCCAGTTCCAGTCATGGGGTGAGACCTAACAACCAGCCAGCAGCCCTATACTCCATCTGTTTGAGGGGGCTTCAAAAAGCTCATCAAACATACATACTATGAAAAAATTAGGCATAATTTTTTTTTTTTTCCACTCAAGTAACCTTGCATTTCAATTCTATTTTTCGATGAGTTTTTGAAGTCCTCTTGCTTTGGGCTGGCAGGTGGCATGGATGGGAAGCTGGACTCTCACATGGCCAACTAAGATTTGAGTCCCAGACCTAATGGCTTGCTTTCTCACTCTCCCTTCTCTTGTCAAATTGAAGAATAATTATAAACAAATAAAATTAAATATATATTTTTAAAAAGTCCCCTTGTAGACAAAATAGTTTAGAGTATGCTAGGATACCATTTTTTCCTTTTAAATTTGTCATTAAGGACACACACTTGTGAGGGGCAGGCAGGGAGAAAAGGAAAAGGAAAGTGAGAAAGCACCTCCATGGGAAATGGTCATGTCACAAACTACTCTCCTCCATCTCGCCTGCCTTTTTTGGATTTTGGATAAGCATGAACCTGCACCTAATATGTTGTTTAAGCCGCCAGGCCTGGGGCTTGAACTGTGGGGTCAGCCATGTAGGATCCAGGTCCTTTTTTTGGGGGGGGGAGGGGGAAGAGGTTTTTGCTATATAGGGCGCATGTGCTCGCCAGAAAGAGAGAGACGGAGAGACAGAAAGCGAGAAATCACCCCCCAGGGGGGATGGCCACGCCGCAATCCCTTCTCCTCCATTCTCTCAGAATCTTGGGCATGCACGTACATGCACCCAGCGTGAGTTTAAGCCACCAGGTTCAGGACTCAAACCGTGATCAACTACATGGGAGTCCAGCGATACAGCCATTACACGACTGCTGGTCCTGATCTAGGTCCTTAACCACAAGACCACAGGTTGGCCCAGTATTAGGTAATTTTATGCCCTACCCATTGAAATGATCTTATTTTGCTAGAGAGTGCGACACTCAAACTGTCACAATCTAGCAGGCAAGGTATACAGACATAATTCAACACCTGTCTGCTCCAAAATAAGTAATTTAAGTAGCTAACTTATTTTTTATTTGTTTAAACATGACTTTTTTTAAAAAAAAAATAATTATTTTATTTGACTTTATTTATTTTTAATTTGACAAGAGAAGGAGTGTGAGAGTTAGAAAGCAAGCCACCAGGTCTGGGATTTGAATCGTGGTTGGCCATGTGGGAGTCCAGTGCCCTTAAGCACCATGCCACCCGCCAGTCCCCTAATCTATTTTTTTAAAGTTTGTTTCTGCCTTCCATGAGTGATAGAGACAGAGAAAGACCTGACAGCATGCCCAAGAAGGTCCTAACGCCACAATCCACCTCACACTATGGCCATCCCTGAACCATGGGCACACATGGGACCAGCATACTCAGGGAGGGCCCCAGAAGCTAGGAGGGTTCCCATGCGAGTCAGCCTCAAAAAGCACAGAATCAAAAGGTTAATTTATAACTGATTTCAGATTAAAGGATGTACTACTGAAATTACAATGGGAAAGAAGTGTGGTGAGGAGTTGTAGATCCCATAGGGGATACAGGTTTTATCTTTCAAACTGCAAGGATCTGACAAGGGATAATCAAGAGGGGAGATGCTTTAAGTATTACATGGTTGTATCTTTATAAAATGTGTGTGTGTGTGTGTGTTTTTCTCTCCATTTAAGGTTTTTGCCATAGAGCATGTGTGCTTGCCCAAGAGAGACAGTGAGAGGGAAAGTGAGAAGTCACCCTCCAGAGGGGATGGCCACACAGTAATCCCTTCTCCTCCATTCTCCTGCTAGGATTTTGGGCACACACACATATATGCCTGTATGATTTTCAAGCCACCAAGTTCAGTGCTTAAAATTGAAGCCATAAATCAGGCACAAAACAGTTCTTAAATTTTAAGATATACTTTACCTAGAACTGTCCACAAATTTCTTACGTTTTCCCTTCAGTTTTCCAAATCTCAGTAGTATCATCAGTCAAGACACTTGCAAATGAGGTGTAAGTTGACAGATGTCAGTGCAGTGTCTGCTCCACTGCCAAAGCTCTCCTGTTCACTGTAACTACATGTCCAAACTCCCAGTGAAGCCACAGGCTACATGAAATCACTAAGCTCTCCCTAGAATCAGTAGAAAGAAGAGAGCAATTTGCTAGAGAGCTATGAAACACAAAGTCACAGCCACCTTGTTTGAGCAAAAGCGGTATCTAGAATAGGCCCATAGAGAAAGGTGTACCCTTAAGTCATGGCATTGGGCTCTCCACCGTTCTGCCACCCTCCAAATGTCTACTGCCCCAAGTCCTCCAGAAACCAGCTACCTACGAGCTGTTAATCAGCACAGGCCACTGACACAGAAAAACAGTTCCTAGTGGCCAATGCTGACACTTGGCAGGGGCAGAGACAGGACAGGAGGCAATCTCACGAGTGCTATCGGATCTGCTGTAATGAAGTTGATTAAGTATTTTGTGGTGTAGCTTCCTTATTAGTAGCCTAGTGGACATTTCTTATCTTTATCTGACAGGTCACTGTTGCAAATGTCCTGAAATCAATCACAGGATAAATGTAAAACTGCAAAAAGCTTAAAAAGGAGAAGAAAACTTTTCATAGAATCATATCTATCTACGAAGAGGTGGCTATAACTTTGTATGTGTATTTCCCTAACGTTAACAATAACTCATGGGAAAGTAAGAGATTAGGGTGAAAGAGACAAAAAGAAAGAAATTAGACTTCTAATTATATCTTCTCAAAAAATAATTGATTTTGAAACCATATAAATATCTTTCAAAATCATAAAAGGAAACTAAATAACAGGACCAGCCATGGTAGCACATGCTAGATACTGTTTTTCAGTAGTCTGAGGCCACATGGGAGGCCCAGGTTCAATTCCTGGCCTGCCCTCAAAAGCTGGGGGTATGGAACAAGTGCACTTGGGAGGCTAAGGCAGGAAAATCATGACATAGCAAGACTCTGGCTAAAACAAACAAAATATGGAACCAGCAGATGGCGTAATGATTACGTTACTGGATTCCCATGTAGTTGACCATGGTTCACGTCCTGTGGCAGCTAAAACTCACACCAGGTGTGTGTGTGTGTGTGTGTGTGTGTGTGTGTGTGTGCCCAAGATCCTGAGAGAATGTAGTAGAAGGGACTGCGGTGTGGCCACCTCTCTGGGAGGCGATTTCTCACCTTTTGTCTATCTTGCTGTTTCTGGTGAGCGCACATGCGCTAAGCGAAAAACACTAAAAAAAACCCCCCCAAAACCAAAACCAAAAAAAAAAAAAAAAAAAAACCCATAATACACACAAAAATGTGTGTGCTAAACAACAGAAAAGGGACTTCCTAATAACGTGAAATAAAATGAAACTAATGAACCTGTGTAATGACTTGCTGGCACAAGCCCACGAAGGGAAAATAATCTAAATAAATATAAAATCCATCATCAATCTTGGGCCCAGCAGGTGATATAACGGTTAAGCCAGCTAGATCCTGCATGGCTGACAATGGTCGAATCCTCACCCTGGCAGTTAGAGGAACATGCTGGGTGCATGCGCATGCCCAGAATCCCAACAGGACGAAGAAATGGGGGAGGGTCTGTGGTGTTACCACATCCTAGTGGAGAATTCTCTCTTGCTCAGTCTCTTTCTGGTGAGCGCATGTGCCCTCTGGCAATTAAAAAAAAAACAAAAAACAAAAATAAAAACAAAAACCTGCTTATAAAAGGGGGAAGGGCAGGGAACCAGCAGCTGGCATAATGGCTATATCACTGGATTCCCATGTAGTCGACCGCAGTCTGAGTCCCGGATGTGGTGGCTTAAACTCACGCTGGCGCATGTGCATGCGTGCCCAAGATCCTGAGAGAAGAACAGAGAGGGATTGCAGCATGGCCATCCTCCCTGAGGGGTGATTTCTCCCTCTCTGTCTCTCTGTCTCTCTGTCTTTCTGGATAGCGCACGCGTCATATAGCAAAAACCTCTACCAAAAAAAAAAAAGAAGGAGGGGGGAGGGCAGGCCCCATAGCCAGCAGTTAAAGGAGCCAGATTCCACATGGTCCACACCATTTTGAATCCTCCCCATTTGTGGGGAGCTTTCTACTTCCATCTTTCTCTAGGGAGCACACATGCCCTCTGGCAACTAAAAAAAAAAAAAAAAAGAGGGGTAAGTATATTGAATTGAAAAGTATCAAAAAAGAGTAAATCATAATATACCACAAACGAAAAAACACATCCTCTCTGATCACTTTTGGAAGATATTAGAAAAGTACTCGGGGTCCAGTGCGTAGCGTGGTGATTAAGGTGCTGAACTCCCACGTGGCCAAATAGTCCTGGACCTGGTGGCTTGTTTTCACACTTTCTCTCATTCTCTCTTTGGTGAGTGCTTGTGCCCTATAGCAAATTAAAAAAATAAATAAAGAAAATATATATATATATATACACACACACTCCAGACTGGGCAGCTTGAGAAACACGCCAGGTGCATGTGTGTGCAAGGCCAAAATCCTGAGAGGAAAATGGAGAAGGGACTATGGTGCGGTCAACCCCCGGGGGAATGTTATTTACTTTTCCTCTCTGTCTCTTTCCAGTGAGCTCACCTTATGGCAAAAATCTAAAAAGGAGGGGGCCAGTAGTTGAGTTGGCGTAATGGCTATGTTGCTGGACTCCCGTGTAGTCAATCATGGTTCGAGTCCTGGACCCAGTGGCTTAAACTCATGCCAGGCGCATGTGTGTGTGTGCCCAAGATCCTGAGAGATCTAGAAGGGATTGCAGCGTGGTCATCTCCCTGGGGGGTGATTTCTTGATTTCTGTCTCTGTCTTTCTGGCAAGCACACGCACCCTACAGCAAAAACTCCTCCAAAATAAATAAATAAATAAGGAAAAAGAAAACAACTAACTTGTATATAATAAATAAATAACATTTTTTTTCCCTTTTCGTTCTTTTTTTTTTTTTTT
>NW_006204759.1:2498641-2502553 GCF_000334495.1 Tupaia belangeri chinensis
TTTTTTTTTTTAAGAGAGACTTTTGCTATAGGGTGCATACATTCACTGAAGAGACAGAAAGAAAGCAAGAAATCATTCTCCAGGGAGATGGCTATGCTAAATCCCTTCTCCTTTATTCTGTTCTTAGGATACTGGACACACACACACACACACACACACACACGTGCCGGCATGAGTTTAAGCCACCGGGTCTGGGACTCAAACCACGGTCAACTATGTGGGAGTCTAGTGACATAACCATTATGCCATCTGCTGGTCCCTAACTTGTTTATTTAAAAAAATTGGAAAAGAGCAAATGAATTTTTTTTTTCTGAGAGGTTCTTGCTATAGGGCATGTCCACTTGCCAGAAAGACAGAGAGACAGAAAGCAAGAAATCACTGCCTGGGGGGATGGCTACGCTGCAATGCCTTCTCCTCCATTCTCCTCTTGGGATCCTGGGTATACACACACACATGCCTGGCGTGAATTTAATCAACCAGGTCTGGGACTTGAACCATGGTTGGCCACGTGGGAGTCCAGCAACATAGCCATTATGTCAACTGCTGGTCCCAAATCAAGACTTTCTCAGATTAAGTGTACTTCAAGGTAACCAAATATCTGACACGGGGAAGTTTCTCTTTTTGGAATATTTCAGCTAATAAATGGAGGAACAATAGAACTGGAGTAACATTTTTCAACTCTAAATTACTTTGCAACGATCATCAGTGACTGTTCACATCAAGAGATTTATATTTTATGTCTCCCAGTGGAAGAATACCCCACTCCCCTAGACGGCAGTCTTGTTCCCATCACCCAAGGGGAGAAATAATAACCAAGCCTGTATCTAATCAAGCTTCTAAACCTAACTACCAATTTACGGGAAAGTCGGTCTGAGGAACATGTCATGGAGGTGAACTCAGAAAAACCCAAATATAAGAAACTCCATAGGACAAATATTCTAGTTTCATCAACACATAAACTGAAAGCAAGCGAAGGAAAAGGGGAAAGGCAGAGGAGAGGTAGCCACTACAGGGTAAAAAGCAATTTGAAGGACATATCAATCAATGACAATGCTAGTCTGATAAAACGTGGGACGTGAGCAAGCAGATGGTAGCCTGGTGGCTGAAGTACTGAATCCAACATGGCCGACCGTGCAGTTCTAGTCTCAGATTTGGTGGCCTGAAACACACCAGGCATGTGAGCATGCATGCCCTAAATTCCAAGAGGAGAATGGAGGGGACGGAACTGTGGTGTGACCACCCCCCGTGGGGATGATCTCTCACTTTCCTTGTCTCTCTCTACCAACTGCACATACAGTATAGCAAAAACTTTAAAAAAAAGAGACTGAGAAAAATGTGATCAACCATACAGCTGATAGAAGAAATCGCCATTATTTTAGATGAGATTATGATATCACAGCTATATATGTATTTTAAAGAATATTTACCTATAAAAGACAAATATGAAAACACTTAAGGATGAAATAACATGCTGTCTGAGATCTGCGTCAGAATAATCAGGCCGGAAGGGGTACGTGGCAGTCTAAGTGAAACAAGAGCCACAGAAGTGGTTGATGACTGAAGCAGGTGGAAAATCAGTGACAGTTTCTTCAACTACTCTATCTTTTCATAAATTTGAAATTTCCCACGGTCAAGTTTTCTTTAAAAGGGCCTTGAATAAACAATAAAATGTCTAGAAAATAACACAGAAGAAAATATCCATGACTGTGGGGAGGAAAGCACTAGTCATACAGGAAGATGCTGGTACACTGGTCTAAATTAAAATGACAAACTTTCTGTTCATCAGCAGGTGTTGCTAGGAAAAGATGCTATCAACACAACAGAAAAGGGGCTCATAGCCAGAAATTTTTTAAAAAAATAATTATCTATTTAGTTCCATCTACTTGTTTATTTTTAAACTTGACTGGGGAGAGATGGAGAGAGAATGAAAGCAAGTCACCAGGTCTAAGACTCAAACTACGGTCAGCCATATGGGAGTCCAGCACCCCAACCACCACGCCACCTGCCAGCCCCAGAAAATATCTTAAATATCTATAAATCAATAAAACGCACAAACACACAAATCTAGTAGTAAAATAGGCAAGAAACTCAGATACTTGAAAAAGAGAATGTCCAGGGGACTGGAAGGTGGCATGGTGGCTAAGGAAGCTGGACTCCCACACGGTTGACCACAGTTTGAGTCCCAAACCTGGTGGCTTGCTTTCTCATTTTCTCTCTTTTACTCTGTCCCTCTTTGATCAAAGTAAAATAAATAAATAAAGTAAAATAATTCTTTAAAAAAAAAAAAGGGAGACAATGTCCAAATAGCCAACAGATACCTAGAAAAAAAAAATTAAATCTCATTAATTATTAGGGGAATACAAATTAGCAGAATGACTTGTTAGAATATCCAGTGTTGGTCAGGAGGAATAATTGCTGCTGGGGGGTAAACTGGAACCATCCAGGAAAGCACATCTTTAGACAGATTGCTAAAGGTGAATTTATACCCTGTGACCCAGTGTTTCCACTCCTAGGTTTATCTCACAGAAACACTGTACTCATGCATATCAAAACAATTGTATCAAAAGAATTGTACAAGAACATTCAGGCAATATTATTCACAATAGCAACAAACTGGAAACTCAAGCGTTACTAAATAGCAGAATGGGCAAATAAGTTCAGGATATTCACCCAATGGAAACTATGTAGTAACACTATTTCAATGAATGAACTCTCCTTCACAAAATGAAGGATCATATACTAAGTTACATGAAAGAAGTCAGATACTAAAGCCTAAAAACAGCCAGAAACTAACCCATGGTGATAGTGTCAGGATATTGAGAGAAGGGTTGGTAATTAGCAGTGAGCATGAGAGGGAATTTGGGTTCCTAATCAGTCAGTCCTTAGGATTTACATTAACAAGAGCAGTAGATGGTGTGGTGGTTAGGGCGCTGGAATTCACATGACTGACCACGGTTCGAGTCCAGACCTAGTGGCTTGCTTTTTCTCTCTCTCTTTCTCTGATAAAATAAATAAAGCAAGTAAATAATTCTTAAAAAAAACCTACATCAATAGATATACTTCTTAGTATGTACATTTAGATTTATTCTTCTAAAATTATATCTGAATAGAAACAGAATTAAGGCAACTGAGGGGCCAGCAGGTGGCATGGTGGTTAAGTTAAGGCACTGGACTTGCACATGGCTAAATACGGTTCAAGTCCCAGACCTGGCAGCTTGCTTTCTCACCTGACAGCTTGCTTTCTCACTTTCTCTCTCTCTCTAATGGGCACACATGTCCTATAGAAAATTTAAAAATAATAATGACGATAAATAAAATAAAAAATTCCTTTTTTTTTTGAAAGATGTTTGCTGTAGAGTGTGTGAGCTTGCCAGAGATATAGAAAGCAAGAAGTCACCTGGGGTGGGGGGAATGGCAACATCATCTCTTTTTTTTTATTGGAGGGTGTGTGCGCTTGCCAGACAGACAGAGAGACAGAAAGCGAGAAATCACCCCCCAGGGAGGATGGCCACGCCGCAATCCCTTCTCCTCCATTATCCTCTTGGGAACACAGGCACACGCACACGTGCCCGGCGTGAGTTTTAAGCCACTGGGTCCAGGACGCGAACCGCGGTTGACTACATGGGAGTCCAGCGACATAGCCATTATGCTAACTGCTGGTCCCATGCCACGTCATCTCTTCTCTCCCATTCTCCTATTGGGATTTTGGGCACACATGCACGCACGCCAGGCTTGTTACAAGCCACCAGTATGAGATTCAAACTGTGCAGCTGGCCATGTAGGATCCAATTGCCTTAACCTCCATGCTACCTGCTAACCTGAGAAAATGAATTTTAATTTAAAGTGTTAAGTGTGCCCAGAGGCTACCATTCTTTTTTTTTTTTTTTTTTTTATAAAATGTTATTTACTTTA
>NW_006204759.1:2502618-2520309 GCF_000334495.1 Tupaia belangeri chinensis
CCCCCCCAGGGGGAATGGTCATGCCGCAATCCCTTCTCTTCCATTCTCCTCTAGGGATCTTGGACATGCATGCACACGCGTCCAGCGTGAGTTTTAAGCCACTGGGTCTGGGACTCGAACCGCAGTCGGCTACATGAGAATTCAGTGACATAGCCATTATGCTAACTGCTGGTCCCGATGATTTTTCTTTTCTTTCCCTTAAAAAAGCATTCATGTGGGGCCGACAGGTGGAATGGTGGTTAAGACACTGGACTCTGATATGGATGACCACAGTTCAAGTCCCAGACCTGATAGCTTGCTTTCTCACTTTCCCTTTCTCTCTCTCTTCCTGTCAAATTAAAAACATAAATAGGGGGGGTCAGCAGGTGGCATGGTGGTTAAGGGTGCTGGACTCTCACATGGCTGATCACAGTTTGAGTCCTGGACCTGGCAGCTTGCTTTCTCGCTTTCTCTCTCCCTCCCTCCCTCTCCTTCTCTCTCTCTCTCTCATTTTGTCCCTCTCTGGTCAAATTAAAAATAAATAAATAAAATGGATAAGTAAAGTTAAATAAGATAATTTTTAAAAATTTATCTAGGGGCCAGTAGGTGGCATGGTGGTTAGGGGTGCTGGAGTTCCATATGGCTGACCACAGTTCAAGTCCTGGATCTGGTGGCTTGCTTTCTCACTCTCTGTTTCTCACTCTGTCCCTCTATGGTCAAATCAAAATATAAATAAAGTTAAATAAGATAATAAAAAATAATAATTTATTCAATATTATTATTATTTGATTTGCTATAGGGCCTGCATGCTCATCCAAGAGAGCACGTGAGTGAGCAAGCCAGCTGCCAGGTCCAAGATTTGAACCGCCATTGGCCATGTGGGAGTCCAATGCCTTTAACTACTACATCACTTGCTCACCCCCAATAAAATAATTCTTAGAAAAAATAAATAAAAAATAAAATTAAATAATTCTTTTTAAAAAAAGTATCTGTGCTTTCTAAAATGTTGACTATAATAAAATATGAAAAAGGAAAAAATTAAATATATCAAAAGCTTTTTTTTAAAAATACCTCGAACTTTTTCTCTAATAAAGGTAAGAAGGCAGAAAAAGGGGAAAGAAATCTAGTTTTGACATCTGTTCAGCAAATACGTAATAAATGCCAACTACCATATACTACTCAAAAAGAACTATAGGAGAAATAAATGAATGTATGGTCCCCACCCTCAGGGGCTTCCACATTATTGGAGAAATAATGTGGTTGGGGCCGGCAGGTTACAGAGTGGTTAAGGTGTTAGACTTCCCCATAGCTGACCACGATCTGAGTGATGGAATGGCAGCTTAAAACTCATGCCAGGGGGAACCAGCAGTTAGTGTAATGGCTATGTCGCTGGACTCCCACGTAGTCAACCGTGGTTCACGTCCCGGACCCGGTGGCTTAAAACTCACGCCGGGCGCGTGTGCGTGCGTGCCCAAGATCCCGAGAGGAGAACGGAGGAGAAGGGATTGCGGCGTGACCATCCCCCCTGGGGGTGATTTCTCGCTTTCTGTCTCTATGTCTCTCTCTGTCTGGCGAGTGCACGTGCCCTATAGCGAAAACCTCTCAAAACAAAACAAACAAAAAAACCCCACCAAAACTCATGCCAGGGAAACCAGCAGCAGATGGCCTAACAGTTACACCACTGGACTCCCCCCATGGCCGACTGTGGTTCGAGTCCCGGACCCGGAGGCTTCAAATTCTCACTGGGTGCATGTGCATGCATGCCCAAAATCCCAAGAGGAGAATGGAGGCGAAGGGAGTGTGATGTGGCCTTTCTCTCTGGGGGGTGATTTCTTACTTTCTGTCCATCTGTCTCTTTGGGGAGTGCATGCATCCTCTATCAAGGGAAAAAAAAACCTTCTAAAAGGAAAACCATGCCAGGTGCATGCATGTGTGAGTGTGCCCAAAATCCCAAGAGGAGAATGGAGGAGAAGGAATTGCACCCTGGGGGGGTGGGGGGGTGGGGGTGGCGTGCTAGATCACTTTCTATGTCTCTATCTCTCTGGCAAGTGCACATGGCCTATAGCAAAAATCTCTCCTAATAAAAAAGAAAGAAAATCTGTGGAATAAACTGTAAATCAGAGGCTGACTTCTAAATAAACACTTAAGTAAACTAGGATGAGCACTCTCAAGGGAAGCTGTCTTCTTAGAGCATTCACCTTGGAGAACTATTTATTACAAGACTTCAAGAAGCTGTGTAATAGTTATAATAGCTTCCAGCTATTAAAAAAAAAGGGGGGAAAGAAAATTCTACTTTCAAAGCACAAATATATTCCAATCCAAGGAAGCTATGTGGGCTAGGAAAGCAATTTTAATAAAATTTCAAGCTCCAAAAAAAAATTCCTTCAGGAATTAAGATAAATATAGGGTATCTTCTCAGAAGGTCATTTTGACTCAATATTAAATTATTTTACCTTTAGGAGAAAAAAAAAAAGCCTCATCGGGACCACCAGCTGGCATAATCGCTATATTGCTAGACTCCCATGTAGCTGACCACAGTTCAAGTCCCAGACCCGGTGGTGGCTTAAACTCACACTGGGTGCGTGTGAGTGCGTGCCTAAGATCCCAAGAGGAGAACGGAGGAGAAGGGATTGCGGTGAGGCCATTCCCCTGGGGGGGTGATTTCTCGCTTTCTATCTGTCTGTCTGTCTCTGTCTTTCTGGTGAGTGCACGTGCCCTATAGCAAAAACTTCTCCAAAAAAAAAAAAAAAAAGAAAGAACGGAAGGAAAAGAGTCTATGCATTCATTTATTCTACGTGTGTGTGAAAATGAGAGCGAGAAACACAGTACCCTGCACTGTCAGGGCCCTGCTGGGGTGCCATCTCTTTTGTTCAGGGAAGAAATGAAAGAACAGGGAGGTGGGAAAGAAGACTGGAGTAGACAACAAATTCAAATGAATTTTAAAAAGAAAAGAGGAGACTTCATGATCATTAAGTGCTTCCTGAGAACTTCTTTTCTGTCATCTCAATGCCCAGGGTTTTGTCAGTAGCTGCTTTCTGCTGAAGCAGAAGTCTGAGATATACTGCACCACACTGTTTATTCTTTCACTGTAATTCATTCAACAATTATCTGTGGGCCTCTGAGCCAGACACTATACTACATTGAAGCAACATAACAGATACAATGATGTGAATGGGACAAGGTATGGTAAGCACAAGAGAAAGACCACAATGTCAGCTGACGAAATCTTGGCCAGCGTCACAGGAGGTAGTATCTGAACCAAGACTTGTTAGAGGAGTCTGATGGTCAGACTCCTCCAGGCGGAGGGACGGGTCACTGAGCAATAACAGCTTAGCATTCCTGGGCCATCATATTCGGAGGGGGAG
This sequence comes from Tupaia belangeri chinensis, assembly GCF_000334495.1. Classification (NCBI taxonomy): domain Eukaryota; kingdom Metazoa; phylum Chordata; class Mammalia; order Scandentia; family Tupaiidae; genus Tupaia; species Tupaia belangeri. The sequence goes on from NW_006204759.1 coordinate 2,505,963, forward strand.
GAGGAAGAAATGGTGGGTGATTATAATACAATATATTTTACTACACACCAGGCACAAGGACAAGCGTGTTTTCTGTGTTGTTGTTGTTTGTTTTGTTTTTAGCTGTCAGAGAGTGTATGCATGCGCGTGTGGGAGACGCATTAGGGAGCATGCTCTCTTATGGGGAGTACTCACAACACAATCCCTTCTCTCTTTTTTCCTGTCAGGATTTTGAACACATTGCATGCACACATGCACACACATGGCATATTTTTCAAGCCATAGGGGCCAGGCTTTAAACCATGGGATCTGGCTCCCCTTAATCATCAGGCGATGGGGCCAGCCCCGCAGGTATGTTTAATCCTCCGAACAACTCTATGTGGTAAGTACTATTGTTACTTCCCATTTTACGGATGAGGATACTGAAGCTTAGAGAAGCAACCTGCTCAATATAAACTTCAGTAAAGACCTTTTCTACAACACAGTTCTGGTGTTACCCATCACACCAGACTTAAAATCTCAGCATAAAGCACGTTAGAAGGGAGTTTATAGAGAGTACAGATGATTGAGAGACAAATGCAACAAGTCCAAAGGAAGAGGGAAATTTTTTTTTTTATTGGAGAGGCTTTTTTTGCTATAGGGCACGTGCGCTTGCCAGACAGACAGAGAGACAGAAAGCAAGAAATCACCCCCCAGGGGGGATGGCCACGCCACAATCCCTTCTCCTCTGTTCTCCTCTCGGGATCTTGGGCACGCACGCACATGTGCCCGGCATGAGTTTTAAGCTATCGGGTCTGGAACGTGAACCATGGTTGACTACATGGGAGTCCAGTGACATAACCATTACGCTAACTGCTGGTCCTGGAAGAGGGAAATTTCTATAGACTAAATGGTTAAAAATCTTTAAGTAAGGATCAGCAGATAGCGGAATGGTTTGTTGCTAGACTCCCATGTAGTTGACCACAGTTCAAATCCAGGACCCAGCTTGAAACTCATGCTGGGCACATTTGCATATGTGCCCAAGATCCTGAGAAGGGAATGGAGGAAAAGGAATTGCAGTGTGGCCAACACTCTCGGGGGTGATGGCTCACTTTCTATCTCTCGGTGGAGCACACAAGCCCTATAGCAAAAAATCTCTCTTTAAAAAAAAAAAAAAAAGAAAAGAAAAGAAACAGGGAGGTGGGAAAGAAGACTGGAGTAGACAACAAATTCAAATGAATTTTAAAAAGAAAAGAGGAGACTTCATGATCATTAAGTGCTTCCTGAGAACTTCTTTTCTGTCATCTCAATGCCCAGGGTTTTGTCAGTAGCTGCTTTCTGCTGAAGCAGAAGTCTGAGATATACTGCACCACACTGTTTATTCTTTCACTGTAATTCATTCAACAATTATCTGTGGGCCTCTGAGCCAGACACTATACTACATTGAAGCAACATAACAGATACAATGATGTGAATGGGACAAGGTATGGTAAGCACAAGAGAAAGACCACAATGTCAGCTGACGAAATCTTGGCCAGCGTCACAGGAGGTAGTATCTGAACCAAGACTTGTTAGAGGAGTCTGATGGTCAGACTCCTCCAGGCGGAGGGACGGGTCACTGAGCAATAACAGCTTAGCATTCCTGGGCCATCATATTCGGAGGGGGAGGAGGAAGAAATGGTGGGTGATTATAATACAATATATTTTACTACACACCAGGCACAAGGACAAGCGTGTTTTCTGTGTTGTTGTTGTTTGTTTTGTTTTTAGCTGTCAGAGAGTGTATGCATGCGCGTGTGGGAGACGCATTAGGGAGCATGCTCTCTTATGGGGAGTACTCACAACACAATCCCTTCTCTCTTTTTTCCTGTCAGGATTTTGAACACATTGCATGCACACATGCACACACATGGCATATTTTTCAAGCCATAGGGGCCAGGCTTTAAACCATGGGATCTGGCTCCCCTTAATCATCAGGCGATGGGGCCAGCCCCGCAGGTATGTTTAATCCTCCGAACAACTCTATGTGGTAAGTACTATTGTTACTTCCCATTTTACGGATGAGGATACTGAAGCTTAGAGAAGCAACCTGCTCAATATAAACTTCAGTAAAGACCTTTTCTACAACACAGTTCTGGTGTTACCCATCACACCAGACTTAAAATCTCAGCATAAAGCACGTTAGAAGGGAGTTTATAGAGAGTACAGATGATTGAGAGACAAATGCAACAAGTCCAAAGGAAGAGGGAAATTTTTTTTTTTATTGGAGAGGCTTTTTTTGCTATAGGGCACGTGCGCTTGCCAGACAGACAGAGAGACAGAAAGCAAGAAATCACCCCCCAGGGGGGATGGCCACGCCACAATCCCTTCTCCTCTGTTCTCCTCTCGGGATCTTGGGCACGCACGCACATGTGCCCGGCATGAGTTTTAAGCTATCGGGTCTGGAACGTGAACCATGGTTGACTACATGGGAGTCCAGTGACATAACCATTACGCTAACTGCTGGTCCTGGAAGAGGGAAATTTCTATAGACTAAATGGTTAAAAATCTTTAAGTAAGGATCAGCAGATAGCGGAATGGTTTGTTGCTAGACTCCCATGTAGTTGACCACAGTTCAAATCCAGGACCCAGCTTGAAACTCATGCTGGGCACATTTGCATATGTGCCCAAGATCCTGAGAAGGGAATGGAGGAAAAGGAATTGCAGTGTGGCCAACACTCTCGGGGGTGATGGCTCACTTTCTATCTCTCGGTGGAGCACACAAGCCCTATAGCAAAAAATCTCTCTTTAAAAAAAAAAAAAAAAGAAAAGAAAAGAAAACTTTAAGCTTTAATTGGAATCAAGCTAGAGACAGTAGAGGCCACCCAGAGGGAAGGGCCAGGCAGAGAATGGGGTGTTAACAAAGGTTGTACAGAGTCAGCCAAAATTGGCATATGAGGTCTTTGGAGGCTAACATGGGGAGAGGACAGTACAGTCAGGAAAAGAGGGGTCCGTTAGCATGGAAGAGAAGGTCAAAGATGGGTCTGGGACACCCAAGGAACCACATAAAGAGCTGGACTCTATCTGATGGCAGTAGCCAGTGAGGAGCTTTTGGGCAGAATGGTGAACTTAGGGTGACTTCTATGTTACTCTTAGGTGCAAATTGGGATGGTCTGTACCACGATGATAAGGGCCCGTGGGAGCAGGCTGGAACAGCCAGCCTGGGAAAAAGGCAGTACCTTGGGAAGCAGAGTACCAGAGTGACTAAGTGAAATCTGACTGATCTGGGCCCCAACCCGACTTTCTGGAGCCCCCAGTTCTCTCATTTACAAAGTGGGGACAGTATCATCAACTTCACTTGTTTGCTGTTAGGTTTTTAAAAAAGGACACAAGTGAAGCACTCAAATAACAAAGAGGTTATATTTAGCACTTCAGATCTACGGATCTACTGCTGTCCTCCTCACAATGCTGCTCAATACAAGTCCTACACCATTTCTTTAAATTCAACCCATGAGTTGACACCGATAATTCCTCCTCCACAAAGATGACTCTGGAGCCAGCTGGCAGCATGGAGGTTAAGGGGCTGGATCCCACAGGGCTAACTCCACGGTTTGAATCTCAGACACCCTGCGGCTTGTTTAAAATCTCAAGAGGAGAATGGAGGAAAAGGGATTGCATCATGGCCATCCTGGTGTGTGTGTGTGTGTGTGTGTGTGTGTTGTGTGATTTCTCACATTTCCTGTCTCTCTGAAGAGCACCATGTCCTATAAAAAAAAATAATTTTTTTGAGGAGAGGTTTTTGCTATAGGGTGTGTGCGCTCACCAGAAAGACAGAGAGAGAGAGAGAGACAGACAGAAAGTGAGAAATCACCCCCCGGGGGGATGGCCATGCCACAATCCCTCTATGTCTCTCTCTCTCTGTCTCCCTTTTTCTCTCTGGTGAGTGCATGTACTCCTTGAAAAAAAAATTTTTTTTTTTGAGAGGTTTTTGCTATAGGGCGCGTGCACTCGCCAGACAGAGAGAAAGAAAGCGAGAAATCACCCCCCAGGGAGAATGGCCACACCACAATCCCTTCTCCTCCCGGGATCTTGGGCACGCACGCACATGCACCCGGCATGAGTTTTAAGCCACCAGGTCCGGGACACGAACTGTGGTCAACTACATGGGAGTCCAGCAACATAGCCATTACACTAACTGCTGGTGACAAAAACCAATTTTTTTTAAGAGAGGTTTTTGCTATAGGGTGAGTGCGCTTGCCAGAAAGACAGAGACAGAAAGATAGAAAGCGAGCAATCACCCCCTGGGGCAATGGCAACGCCATAATCTCTTCTCCTTTATCCTCCTCTTGGGATCTAGGGCACGCACGCACACGCACCCAGCATGAGTTTAAGCTGCCAGTCCAAGACTCAAACCGTGGTCTACTATGTGGGAGTCAAATGATATAACCATTATGCCATCTGCTAATTCCACTCCCTGAAAATTAAAATAAAAAAAAAATCATTCAGGGGATAGAAATGATATCTTTTTTTATTGCTAAGAAGATCATATTTAATAATAGCAATAGTAATAAGTAACAAAGAATAGAGTCCTTAGCTTTTGTTTTGTTCAGTAACTCAGCTCCCTAACTATCACATCTATTTTTTAGCATAATGTACACCCTGGTTTTGTACTGGTTTTCAAACCATTTCTTTATTTTTATTTATTTATTTATCTTGCCAGAGGAACAGTGTGTCTGCCAGAGAGAGGAAGAGAGAGAGAGTGAGCGAGCACCCTCCACTGGGGTACAGTGATGCCACAATCCTTTTCCCTCCATTTCTCCATCCCGTCAGGCTTTGGAGAATGCACACATGTGCCTCCAGCATGCACTTCAAGCTGCTGGAGTGGGCCATGCAGCATCTGGCTTACTATGCACAGGACTTAACCCCTGTGCTACAGGGCTGGCTCTCAAACCATTTCTTAACAGCAGAATCCTCTCAACAAATAAAATCAATATAAAGTTGATAAAGCCAGATAAACTCTGGTTAAAATGAGGGGAGCCAGCAGATGGCATAGTGGCTACGTAGCTGGACTCCCACATGGCTGACTGCGGTTCACCTCCCAGACCCAATGGCATGAAAATCATGCCAAGCGTGTATGCATGCATGGCCAAGATTGCGGAAGGAGAATGGAGGGAGGAAAGGGGATTGCGGCATGGCCATACCCTCTGTGGGGTGATTTCTTACTTTCCTTCTCTCTGTCCCTGTCTCTCTGGTGATGCACCTTTGGTATAAGCCTCTCAAAAAAAAAAAAAAAAAAAAAAAAAAAAGAGAGCAAGGGCCCAATGGCATAATGGTAAAACACGATGCAGCGAGACTGACTTGCATAGGAAGGGTCCAGGTTTGTGCTCAGGGACCTCCCTGAGTACAGTGGGCACCCGTGAGCCCGAGAGCCAGACAGAACTAGCTGAAATGAGGGGTGGATCATGATGTTCAGATCCTGCTGGGATGCTATCTTTCTATTTCTTTTGCTGGCTCATGGAAGAAATAAAGAAACTTAAAACAAACAAACAGAAAACAAGAATGAGGCCTGAAGTACCAAGCTGATGTCTGTCTCCAACTGTCAACCCCTGGAGCACCTACAAGGAATTCTCCTGCTATCTGGAACTAGTTGGAAAAACCTATAGAGGAGTGAAGAGAGTACCACCAGGAGACTCCAGCTCTGACACTCACAAAGTTACACAATCGCTCTGACCCCGCCTACTATCTGCTCTCCAGAAAGCCTTCTAGTCATTATTCCCTAGATAGACAGTCCCGGGCTTAAACGAAATGCCTTGAACACAGGGAAATACTTTGTTTGTTTGCTTGTTTGTTTGGTTTTTGCCAGATGGTGCGGGTGCTCACAGGAGACAGAGAGAGATAAAGAGAGGGAAAGTGAGAAGTCATCCCTTGGAAAGAGAGTCATACTACAATCCCCTTCTCCTCTACTCTCGTCCTGGGATTTTGGACATGCACGCACATGATTTTCAAGCTGCCAGGTCCAGGACTATAACCACGGTCAGCCATGTGGGAGTCCAGCACCTTAACTACCAAGCCACCTGCTGGTACCCAGGGGATACTTTTTAAAACCAGAGTTCCTGGGCAACGCTCATACCAACAGTCCACAACTTTAACAAAGGCCACATTCTTTTTTCTTTTAACAAATGTCAAACTTCCTTAAAGCCAACAAAAGCAAAGCCAAAGTCATGCCTTGAGCAATTAGAGGAGAACTGGGACAAAGAGGCTTTCTTAATGGCTTGTTAGAATTCTGTAAGGAGCAGTCCTCACAATAAATTCCCTTATATTCATTATTGGTCTGAAATAATGGTACTAAAATTCTGTCAACACCAGGACCTGTCTTTTTGTCGCTCAAATAAATCCAGACAACAGCAATGAGTTTAGTGGAGGCACTTGAATCACCAGTGAATTAGAATTTTCAGCGCCAACAGCAAGGAGTCAGTAGGCCTGAGATAAGTGAAAACAGAAGTTGCCATAGTAACTTGCACATTTACCCTAAAATGGCACGAGTTGGGGGTGGGGAAGTAGGTCAATATTTCTGCTTAACTAGCTTTATTCCTTGCTTTCTCTCCTCTTCTAAAGCAGCACCTTCCTCCTTTCCCACCTCCAATAGGAGAAAGAGAAGGAAAGTCAGACGAGCAGTTACAAAAAAGCTAGGGTGGGTAGAGGCTTAGGTACAAGGACGGGGAACCCAGAGGATGGCCAATAAAAATCTCCTGAGTACTCTGAGACTATGCCTGGGATAGCAGTTGCTGATCAGGGGCACCAGTGCTAAGAAACTGTTGCTGGGTTACTACAAATCACAAGCTGCCATTTTCCTGTAGCAGTTTAAATGCATCTAATGGAACACTTGGGAATGCATTAGTAGCAGCTTGGGGTTGGAGGTAGTGGTGGGGAGGGAGAAATATTCCAGCATGGGAGATCTGAGGCCCTTAGCAAGAGAATGCAATCTTTGATGGTTAGAAACTATAAACAGGCCTTCAAAGAGAGGACGGGAATGAGGCTTATGAGGTTCTTTTTCAAACTAAGCTGAATTTGCTATTACAGAAACATAGTACCTTTTGGTACTTGGATCTGAGATGGCTACTAATCTGAGAGGGCAGGGCGGCGCTGGTCTCTGAGCGGGCATAGCAAGTGCCAGCCCTCATAATCAGCTCGTCCACCTGCAGTGCCGACCGTGGGAAGCAGGTTAAGCAGAAAGCATCTGGAAACAGTTGCTGTCTCACTTTCCTATGGCTGTTAGCGTCTGCACAGGGATAACTTAAGGCATTACTAATGACTGTAACCATTTGGTATGAAAGTCCTGCTATCCAGAAGACTGTAGAAAGGAAAATCCCTCCTGGGGCCAGGTGGTGGTGCAGGTATAATGCCATTGGACCCAGATGGAAAAGGGCCTGGATTAGTGTCCTGTGTTTCCTGAACACACCGGGTGGGCATATGTGTGCTTGTGATCAGGGCTGGCTAAGACTGCAAGTGAGTTGCAGGGCAGGGACTCTGTTGGGGATGCCTGTCTTTTGCTGTCAAGAAAGAAAGAAAGAAAGAAAGAAAGAAAGAAACAAACAAACAAACAAACTTAAAATCCATATGGTTCAATTCAAAAAAAGAAAAAGCATCTTCTGTTTTTTTTTTTTAGATGGCACATGTGCTCGCCAGAGAGAGACAGAGACAGGAAAGAGAAAGCATTCCCTCATGGAGAATAGTCACATCGCAATCCCTTCTCCTCCAACTCTCCCTGCCTTTGGGGACTTTTGGCATGCGCATATACACAAGAGCACAGTGCTTCTCTAGCTGCCGTGTCTAGGACTTGAACCATATGGTCAGCCATGTGGGAACTGGCTGCCTAACCACTAGGCCACAGAGCCACCACTAGAAGCATTTTTTCAACCAGTGACCATTTCAAACACTATCCTCTAGATACACTACTGCACTGTTTAGAAGTGAGTCTAGGCTTTCACAAGAAAGGACATTCAAAGAGGACTAGGGAATGTATTTCAACTCAGCAGCACATCAAGTTGCAGAGTAGGGAAGGACAGGCAGTCTCAAATTTGGACTCATGGCTTCAGAAACAGAAAGCATCTGCAAACTGTCCCCTTGTGCTTCTACATGTCTCTATTCCTCTGCCCTACAAAATCAGGACAGAGACTCAGAAGCACAGCCATGAAAGTTAAGATGACTTAAGAGGGGTTAGCAGGTATGTGGTTCAGGCAGCTGGATCCCACATGGCAGACTTCATGATTTGAGTCCCTTGGCAGCTTAAGAATTATGCTGGGTTGGGCTCAGCAGGTGGCATGGTGATTAAAGGCACTGGGTTCCCACATGGCCAACTACAGTTTGAGTCCTGGACCTGGTGGTTTGCTTTCTCACTTTCCTCTCTCTCTTATTCTGTCCATCTCTGGTCAAATTAAAAGAAAGAAAGAAAGAAAGAAAAAAGAAAAGAAAAGAAAAGAAAAGAAAGAAAGAAAGAAAGAAAGAAAGAAAGAAAGAAAGTCCCCCCCCCCCCAAAGAAAGCAAGCCACCTGGTTCAGACCTTGAACAATGGCTTGTTTGAAACTTTTTATTCCAGAAAATGTTCATGCATACACAAACCAGAACAGGACAATGACTATCACTCAGCTTCACAAAGGGTATTTTTTTTTTTTTTGGAGAGATTTTCACTATAGGGCGCGTGCGCTCACCAGACAGACAGAGAGAGACATAAGAGACAGAAAGTGAGAAATCACCCACCTCAAGGGGGGTGGTCATGCCACAATCCCTTCTCCTCCATTCTCCTCTTGGGATCTTGGGCAGGCACGCACACGCGCCCGGCATGAGTTTTAAGCCACCAGGTCTGGGACGAGAACCGCGGTCAACTACGTGGGAGTCCAGCGACATAGCCATTACGCTAACTGCTGGTTCCCAAGTATTCTAGGGTTCACCTTAAAGCTGAGACAGAACCTTTCACTAGAATGATCCCTAAGTGTCATGCATCCAGAGCCTGTAACCCAAAATGCAACTTCGAAATTTCCCAGGAACCCCAGGAGCACTATGCTAGCAATCTAACAGTGGTAAAGGAAAAACAGACTTTAGTTTCAGTTCTTGAGGAGCAGCCACCAGAATAACTATACTCACTAAATCTTTCTACACGTTTCATTACCTGACTTTTAAAATTTCTTGTTTTTAAAGAATTATCTTACTTAACTTTATTTATTTATTTTAATTTGACCAGAGAGAGACAGAGTGAGAAAATGAGAAAGCAAGCTGCCAGGTCCGAGACTCAAACCATGGTCGACTACGTGGGAGTCCAGTGCCCTTAATTACCACGCCACCTGCTAGCCCCTGAATTTTTAATTTCTTTTCTTTTTTAATAATGTAACTTAATTAAATTAATTAATTAATTAATTAAAAGTTGACCAGAATGAGAGAGAGAGAAAGAGAAAATAAGAAAGTAAGCCACCAGGTCTAGGACTCTAACTGTGGTCTGCCATGTGGGAGTAGAGCACTCTTAACCACCACACCACCTGCTGGCTCCATGAATGTTTAGTTTCTAAAAGATACCTTTCTGGGTCAGCATGCAGTATATTGGTTAAGGTGCTGGACTTCACATGGTCAGCTGTGCAGTTGGAGTCCCAGACCCAGCAGCTTGAACATTATCCTGGCCACGTGGGGTGGGTGCCTAAAATCCCAAGAGAAGACAACTGTGGCATGGCCATCTCCTGGGGGCTGTGGGGGTAAGATTTCTCACTCCTCCCTCTGTCAAACACACATGTCGTACACTAAACTTAAACAAAAAAACCTCTCTCTGGTCCATTTTTGCCTCTGATCAGAAACCACTGTGTTGTACATGCCCACACAAGATGGCTCCATAGGGACCAGCACTTGGTGTAATGGCTATGTTGCTGGACTCCCACGTAGTCAACTGAGGTTCGAGTCCCGGACCTGGTGGCTTAAAACTCACGCTGGGCGCGTGTGCTTGCGTGCCCAAGATCCCGAGAGGAGAAGGGATTGTGCCGTGGCCATCTCCGCTGGGTGATTTCTTGCCTTCTCTCTCTCTCTCTGACTTTCTGGTGAGCGTATGTGCCCTACAGCAAAAACTTCTCAAAAAAGAAGGTGGCTCCATGGCCACCACAGACAGCCCTGGCAGGACTGTGTCTTATTTAAAAACCACTTTCCTTTCTCAAATAAGCACTTGGGGCAAGCTTTCAAGAAAAAAAAAGAAAGAAAGAAAGAAAAGGACAATACATATTTAGCTTATTTATGAGCTACTAAAGCCCACCATGTACTGGCACTTAGGGAAGCCTATGAGGTCTACTTACTGGCACTGTCACATCGTCATAAAAACTCCAAGCTAAAGCCCATCTCATTGTCCGACCTTGACAGAATTCAGTGTAGGTGACTTTGGGAACCTGAAATCAACAAATACAACATCTCATTAAAGTGAAGTCATTTTACCAATATGTTTCTGAAGATGCCTCACTAAATGATCTGTTTGCCCTTCTTTTTCATCAATTAACAAACATTATTAACCAAAAGACGGTTATATGAGGGGACTTCAGAAAGCTCATGGAAGGTTAGCAACATAGTCTGGTGGTGAAAGGGGCCAAAAAGCGCATGGCTGACTGTGGTTTAAATCACGAGCGAGAGGGGTGAGAGACTGTGTGTGGGGGAATGTGTGTGCGCGTGTGTGCATGGCTGCCCAGAATCCTAAGATGGAGATGTAGAGAAGAGATAATGGCCCCAATGGAGGTACTTTCTTCCTCTCCTTTTCTCTGACAATTAAAAAGAAAAAAGAAGAAATGGAAAAAAAAGGCAGATAAGCGGAAGGAATTAAAGGACATGTTTATTTTGGTGCAAAATTTAAAATCCATGCATAGTTTTTTTTTTTTTTTTTTTTTTCATTTTGTCAGCGGGAACGTGAACTCACCAGAGAGTCACAGAGAGAAAGCATCCCCCTGGGAAATGGTCATGCTGAAATCCCTGCTCCTCCATTTCTCCATCCTATCAGAATTTTATAAGCATGCACATTTGCCTGGTGTGTTTCTTAAGCTACTGGGCCCAAGGCTTGAACTGTATGATTAACTATAGAGGATCTGGCAGCCTTAACCACCAGGCCATGGAGCTGGCCAATGCAGTATTTTTAAAATACACATTTCCATAACTTTTTGAAAACCTCTTGTACATAGTTGCCTAATAAAATTTTAGAGAGAATTTGCAGATCTGGCTTGAATATCCAAATATATGAAACACATAAAACGTAGCTTTTTGCTTTGAGAGAGAGAATTTTGCTATATGGTGCATGCGCTCGCCAGAGAGACAGAGATAAACAGAAAGTGAGAAATCACCTCCTGGGATAATGGCCATGCCATAATCCCTTCTCTTCCATTCTCCTCTTGGGATCTTAAGCATGCAGGTATATGTGTCTGGCATGAAAAACATAGCTCTTTAGAGAATCATTTATAAAATGATTCAAATGATTTTATTTTCTTTTTTAATTAAGATAGTTAAGCGGCCAGCAGGTGATGGGGTGCCTGAGGTGCTGGAACATGGCTGACCAACAGTTCAAGTTCTGGACCTAGTGGCTTGCTCTCTCACTTTCCCCTTCTCTTGGTCTCTCTCTCTCTGTCTCTCTCTCTGTCTCTGTCTCTTTGGTCAAATTAAAAAATTAATAACAACAAATAACAAATAAATAATTTAAAAAGAAAGTGAGTCAGTCAAGCGTGGTTAGACAAACTACCTAATCTCCCTCTATCAGATTTTAAGAAAGAAAAAGGAACTATTTTGTAGCTTTCACAATTTTACTTAAAAGAGTCTGTGCTGTGGATAAGCAGAATATCAGAGAGAAACCAGAGATCAAAATCTTTGTTTTGGGGACCAGCAGGTGGCATATGGTTATGTTGCTGGACTCCGCCATGGCTGACTGCTGTTCAAGTCCTGGACATGGAGGCTTGAAAATCATGCCAGGTGCATGTGCATACGTGCCCATCCTCCCGGGGGGTTATTTTTCGCTTTCTGTCTATCTCTCGTGCAAGTGCACACACCATATAGCAAAAATCTCTCTCTCTCAAAAAATAAAAATAAAACAAACAAACAAACAAAAAAACTCAAAGATTTTTGTTTGGGCTAGCATGTGGAGTGGTGGTTAAAGCACTGGATCCAACATGGCCAAATGTGAAGTTTGAGTCCTGGACCCAATGGCTTGAAAAACACATTGGGCAAAATCCTAAGAGGAGAAAGGACTACAACAAGGCCATCCCCCTGGGTGGCGATTTCTCATTTCTCCTTTCTGGTAAGCACACATCATATGGCAAAAAAATCTAAAAACTTTGTTTCTACCACTAATCTGACAGCGGACCCCTTTTGGTGAAAAGTTATGTTACTCATGCTAAATACTATGAACAGGGGGGAAGGGGTGGTAAGGTAGGGGAAGCATTTATTTGAGACCTGCCTTTTGAAACAGGAACAAGGGGCTGTACTCTGTGGACTGTCGCCCTGGTAAAGAGCACACTGTGTCCTAAGACTGTGCTCTAGTTCCGGCTGCTCTCTGGTAACTCACTGTGTGGCTGAATCAGCCCCAAACACACCTAGCTTTCAGTTTTTGCACCACAGAGGAGTCAGCTGTGAGGTCAGTGGTAGACACTAGGCTTTTGGATTTGTAGTTTCTGACATTCTACTCATCCTGTTTGCCCCCACATTTTCTCTGCTATAATTCTCAAGGAAGGCCTTGTTTTAACAACCTATAAAGAGTCCTGGGAACCAGCAGTTAGCGTAATGGCTCTGTCGCTGAATTCCCACGTAGTCGACCACGGTTCGCGTCCCGGACCCGGTGGCTTAGAACTCACGCCGGGCACGTGTGCGTGCGTGCCCAGGATCCCGAGAGGAGAATAGAGGAGAAAGGATTGCAGCGTGACCATCCCCCCTGGGGGTGATTTCTTGCTTTCTGTCTCTATGTCTCTCTCTGTCTGTCTGGCGAGCGCACGCGCCCTGTAGCGAAAACCTCTTAAAAAAAAAAAAAAAGTCCTTAGTACTAAAATTACGGAATTAAAACAACAGCATAAATGAAAATGCTAATACTCAACATCAGCAGAAAGTGCTGGCTGACACTGCTAAAAAGCAGACTGAGACACAAGGGAGGCCTGAGTTCAACTCCTAACCCACTGGAAAAGCCAGGCACAGCGGTACACCCGCAGCTAATTCCTCAAGAGGCTGAGCTAGGAGGACCGCCACGAAGCGAGACCCAGTCTTTTTCATTTATTCATTTTTAAAAAGCAAGACAGACCAGAGCAATAATGGCAGAGCCTTACCCCTTGTACGCGAAGCTCTTCCTTCAGAGGAGCCAGGCTGCACTTCTTTCCCAGCATACAGCTGTACCACCTAGAGACATCAGACAAGTAAACACCATTTATGTGGCTTTATGTGTAATCCACGTATTACTCGAGTGAACGTGATGGGGCGAATACTGAGCTAAGCTACAATTGAAAAAAGAACTGCAGATAATGTATTTACACAGAAACTAAATTTCGTGATGGAAAACTAGCTCAAAGCGATACAAAGAAATGAAATCCACTCAGCCTCTCCACTGCTTTAGGGCTATTAATATTTGGAAAGAGAGTGAAGGACTGAGGTCTCATCTGATCACAAGGAAGGCCCTTTAGCTCTAGGACAGAAATTAGTCAATAAATAACAAAAATGTGTATAAACATTCCCTATACCACACTAAGGGAAGTTGTAAAAGCAAGCATGACTCTGTATTATGAGATACCCTCACATGCACATGATCTAAGGATAGAAATTACATCAGAGTTTCAACAGATCATGAAATCAATTCGCTCTATGGTAAATACAAATCCAGAAGAGAGTATGGAAAAGATGGAATGAAATGGTTAAAAGGTAAAGGCATAGAATTTACTCCTTCCAATTATTCTAAAGTTTACAAAGTATAAATAAAATCTGGCCAGTTGGTAATGTGGAGGTTAAGGAACCAGATCACACATAGCTAACTACACCATCTGAAACCTGGATCTTGCACCTTCAAAAACACGCCAGGTGTGTGTGCATGTGTGCCCCAAGTCCCAAGAGGAGAATGTCAGAGAGGGGATTACAGTGGGCCATCTCTGGTGGGGGTGCTTTCTCACTTTCTCTCCTTCTATATGTCTCCAGAAAGTGAAAACAAAACAAAACAAAAAAGATATACAGGATTGTGGCATGGCACATGAAAGATGTACTGCTATGGGAATTGTCTTTCCACTATAAACAACTAGAAACCTGGACAAAATATATGAAACAGCTGTTTGTCGGACATGGGACAAAGGGCAGTGCAGACCTATTATTTCAGAGAAAGAAGCGAACATAGTGAGCCCTACAACTGCCACAGCTTACTGCCTGAAGGAAATTTCCAGACTGC
>NW_006204759.1:2520340-2579742 GCF_000334495.1 Tupaia belangeri chinensis
TAGGGAAAGGAAACTTACACACAGTCCAACAGTCTTACTGAGCTGAGACACGACTGAAGTTCAGAAAGGCTGAGGCAGTTAGGTTTGCAAAACAAATGACCAAGAACAAATTAAACTCAAGTAAGAACAGGAAAGGATATAAAGATTACTGAGAAGATCAATGAAATACAAAACATAAAAACAATGAAGAAAAACAATAAAAGCAAAAGCTGATTCCTTGAAAAAACAATTTTTATAAGGAATTAAAAAAAGAGAGAAGACATAAATTGTCAATATCAAGATTTAAAGAAAGGTGATGATTTAAGTCACCACCACAGATCACATAGACATTAAAAGAATAGGAAGAGGGGCCAGCAGTGGCAGGGTGGTTAGGGCGCTGGACTCCCACATGGCTGACCACAGATCAAGTCCCAGACCTGGCAATTTGCTTTCTCACTTTCTCTCTCTCTCTCACTCTGTCCTTCTCTGGTCAAATTTAAAAACCAGTAAATAAATAAATGAAGTTGAATGAAATAATTATTTTTTAAAAAATTTATTTAAAAAATAAAAGGACAGGAAGAGGGGTCAGCAGGTGACCTGGTGGCTGGGGCACTGGATTTCCACATGGCTGACTGCAGTTCGAGTCCCAGATCTGGTGGCTTGTTTTCTCACTTTCTCTCTCTGTCTCTCTGGTAAGTGCAAATGCCATACAGCAAAGTGAAGAATAATGATAATAATTAAATAAATTTAAATAATTCTTTTTTTTTTTTTTGGAGAGATTTTCGCTATAGGGCGCGTGCGCTCGCCAGACAGACAGAGACATAGAGACAGAAAGCGAGAAATCACCCCCCAGGGGGGATGGTCACGCCGCAATCCCTTCTCCTCCATTCTCCTCTCGGGATCTTGGGCACGCACACACACGCGCCCGGCGTGAGTTTTAAGCCACCGGGTCCGGTACGCGAACCGCGGTCGACTACGTGGGAATCCAGCGACATAGCCATTACGCTAACTGCTGGTTCCCAATAATTCTTTTTGAAAAGGGGGTAGGATGGCAGTATTTATAAACAACATTTTGCCAATTACAATTTAGATCGAACATACAAATTTTTTTTGGGGGGGAGAGGTTTTTGCTATAGGGTGTATGTGCTCGCCAGATAGAGAGACAAAGAGGCAGAAAGCGAGAAATCACCCCCCAGGGGGAATGGCCATGCTGCAATCTCTTCTCCTCCATTCTCCTCTCAGGATCTTGGACATGCACACACACGCACCTGGCATGACTTTAAGCCACTGAGTCCAGGACTCAAACCACGGTCAACTACATGGGAGACCAACGACATAGCCATTATGCCAATTGCTGGTCCCTCAAATGGACAAATTTCTTGGAAAAAATTAAAAAAAAAAACTGTCAAATTTTACTCAAAAAGTAATAGATAATTTAAATAATTCTTTTTTAAAAAAGATTTAATTATATTAATTATCATCATTTTTTAATGTGACCAGAGAGAGACAGCGAGAGCAAGAAAGGGAAAGTGAGAAAGCAAGCTGCCGGGTCAGGGACTTGAACCATGGTTAGCAATGTGGGAGTACAGCACCTTAACCACCATGCCATCTGCCAGTCCCTAAATAATTCTTTTTTTTTAAAGAATTATTTAATTGTATTTATTCATTCATTTATTTTAATTTGGCTAGAGAGAGACACAGAGAGTTAAAGAGAAGGAAAGTGAGAAAGCAAGCCACCAGGTCCGGGACTCAAACCGTGGTTGGCCACGTGGGAGTGACCAGCACCTTAACCATCACACCACCAGCTGGTCTCCCCTAAATGATTTTTTATCAATTAAAGAAACGGAATTCAAAAACTCCTGAGGGATCAGCAGATGGCAAAATGGTTATGTCACTGGCCTCTCACACAGTCAGTTGTGGTTCAAGTCCTGGACACAGCAGATTAAAATTCACGTCAGTGGACCAGCAGATGGCATAATGGTTACGTCGCTGGATCTAGCAGCTTAAAATTCATAATGGGTACGTGTGTGTGTGAGTGTGTGCTCAAAATCCTGAGAGGAGAATGGAGATAAAGGGACCGAAAAGTGGTCAATCACCCCTCTGAAGAGTGATTTCTCACTCTGGGACCAGTAGAAGGCACAATGGTTGCACTACTGGACTCCTTCATAGTCAACCATGGTTCGAGTCCCGGACCTGGTAGATTGCTTTTTCACTTTCTATCTCCCTGTGTCTCTCTCTGGTCAAATGAAAAAAAAAAAATTAAAGTTAAATAAAATAGTATTTTTTTAAAAAGCAGAAACAAAAAACTCACTCTGGGAGTATATGCGTACGTGCCCAAAATCCCAAGAAGAAAATGGAGAAGGGATTGTGGTATGGGCACCCCCAGAAAGTGATTTCTCACTTTCTGTCTCTTTGCATCCTATAGCAAAAACCTCTCTTAAGAAAAAAAAAAAAAAAAAAAAAAAACAAAATGGCCTCCCCTAAAAAAAAAAAAAAAAAAAAAAAAAAATCAGAATGGACCTGCCTGAGTGGTGGCTAAGGGAACTAGAACCCATATGGGTAAATATCTCGTTTGAGTTCTGGACCTAGCAGCTTGAAAAACATGTCAAGGGCATTTGTGTGTATGCCCAAAATTCCAAAAGGAGGGAGAAATGGGGAAGGGATTATAGCCTAACCATTCCTTATGGGGGAAGTGCTTTCCCTATCTCTGTCTCTCTCTGGCTACTGCATGTGCATTCTGGCAAATTAAAAATTAACATATGAGACTAGCAGGAGGAATAGTGATCAAGGCACTGGACTGTTTATGTACGAGACCTCATGGCTTGAAATTCACACTGGGCACGTGTGTTTGCATGCCCAAAATCCCAAGAGAAGAATAGAGGAGAAGGGACTGTGACACAGCCATCCCCACAGGGGAGTAATTTCTCAGTTTCTGTGTCTCTGTCTCCCCAGGAAGCACATATGCTTTGTAGCAAAAATCTCTCTCTCAAAAAAAAAAAAAAAAAAGAAGGGTAGTCACACCAGCCTTCTTTATAAAAACTTTCCAATGACTTAAAAATTAAAACAAACAAAAAACCCAAGAAACCTCCTGAGCCCAATCAGTTCCACTGATGAATTTTACTAAATATTTGTGGAATAAATAACATCAATTCTATGCACACACTTAACACAAAACTTAGGAGGAAACAATTACAACTCATTTTATAAAGCCAGCATTACACCAACAAAGACAAATATATTATAAACTATAACATAGTAGCCTTCGTGAATACAAGATATAAAAATCTTTAAGGAGGGGGTAGGGTGGGGAAAGAGAAGATGTTGGTAAAAAGTTACAAAGTTTAAATTAGAGGGTAACTTTTAGTGATCTCCTGCACAGCATGGTGACTACAGTTAATGATAAGGTACTGTATATGTCTGTTTTTAAAGATTAATTTAACTTATTGTTATTGTTATTATTAAAATGATAAATAGGTAAGAAATATAGTAGCTTGATTCAATTTTACAATATATGCATATATCAAAACTTTATACTGTATTGCCTATATACAATCATTTGTCAATACAAAACATAACAGCAAAGGTTTAAAAAATATCCTTAATACTATTAATTTTAATCTAGTAATAATATATAAAATGAATAATACAGGGCCAGCCCTGTAGCAAAGTGTTTAAGGGAGTGTCCCACGTGGTGGTTGACTTGTGGTTCAAGTCCTGGTTTGGTGGCTTGAGAAACATGCTGAGTATATGACTGTAAGTGCCCCAAATCCGGATAGGAGGGAGAAATGGAAGGAAGGGGACTGCAGCATGACCACACCCTAATGCGGGCTCTCAATCCTCTGTTCTCTCTCTCCTCTCTTTCTCTCTGGCAAGTGCACATACTCTCCGACAATAAAGAAGAAAAAGAATGCATTATGACCAAGTGGAATTCATCTGTAAGAACACAAGGCTGGTTCAAGATTCAGAAACTGATTATTTCACATTCACCATATTAATGGACCAAAAAAGTTATCACAATAGACACATTTATGACTAAAAACTCAACAAATTAAGAATTATAAGGGGACAGGACCAGCATGTAGTATAATGGCTAACACACTGGACTTCCACATAACTGATCATAGTTAAAGTCCTGGACTCATTAGGCTGAAAATCACAGCAGGTATGTGTATGTCTGTTCCCAAAAATCCCAAGAAGAGAATGGAGAGGGATTATGGCATGGCCATTCCCTCCAATGGGGGTGGGAGGGATTTCTCACCTTCTGTCTCTTTGTCTCTCAGGTGAGTGCATGCACCCTATAACAGAAATTTAAAAAAGAATAGTGGGGGTGTGTGTGTGGAGACCAGCAGTTAGTGTAATGGCTATGTTGCTGGACTCCCATGTAGTCAACCACGGTTCGCGTCCCGGACCCGGTGGCTTAAAATAAATGCCGGGCGCGTGTGCGTGCTTGCCCAAGATCCCAAGAGGAAAATGAAGGAGAAGGGATTGCGGCGTGGCCATCCCCCCTGGGGGGTGATTTCTCGCTTTCTATCTCTCTGTCTCTGTCTGGTGAGTACACACGCCCTATAGAAAAAAACCTCTCCAAAAAAAAAAAAAAAAAAAAGGGGGGACCAGCAGGTGGCGTGGTGGTTAAGGTGCTGGACACTCCCACATGGCCAACCATAGTTCAAAAAAACAAACAGGGACCAGCAGTTAGCGTAATGGCTATGTCACTGGACTCCCATGTAGTTGACCGCAGCTCGAGTCCTGGACCCGGTGGCTTAAAACTCATGCCAGGCGCGTGTGTGTGTGTGCCCAAGATCCCAAGAGGAGAATGGAGGAGAAGGGAATGCGGTGTGGCTGTCCCCCTGGGGGGTGATTTCTCCCTGTCTGTCTCTCTATCTCTCTCTGTCTGGGGAGCACACATGCCCTATGGCAAAAACCTCTCCAAAACAAACCAACAGTGAATAAAATAAAATAAATAATTCTTTAAGAAAAAAAAAAAAAGTGGGGTTGACAGGTGGCATGGAGGTTAAAGACACTAGACTCCTACATGGCCGACTGCAGTTTAAGTCCTGGACTTGGTGGCTTGCTTTCTCACTTTCCCTCTCTCTCTTTCTCTGTGTCTCTCTGATCAAACTGGAAAATAACAATAATAATAATAATAAAAAATAAAGTTAATTCTTCTAAAAAAACGGACATTAAATATTTTGTCTTCGTTGTGGGTACAGTAACAGGTAACTACACCTATTTCTGATCAGTTAATCCCTTTTCCCTTTGCAAATACAAATATTCTACCTGTTTTAAACAACCTATGTAAATTTATTGAAAAAATAATCAATTACATTAAGTGGTTTTAAAATGTCTGAAAGAAAAATGATAGTCTCCCTTTAAAAAGACAGCAAGGGACCAGTAGATGGCATAATGGTTACATCACTGGACTCCCATGTAGTCAGTTGTGGTTCGAATCAGACCCAGTGGTTCGAAACTTATGCCAGGCGCATGTGCGTGCATGCCCAAATCCTGAGAGGAGGATGGAGGAGAAGGGATTGTGGCATGGCCATCCCCTGGAGGGGTGATTTCTCGCATTCTTTCTCTTTGTCTCTCCAGCAAACGCACACATCCAATAGCAAAACTCTCTCTCTCTCTCAAAAAGAAAAAAAGACAGCAAGTGTAAAAGTAGAGAAATCATTCACTAGAAATGAAAAGCCTGGGACCAGCAAGAGGCATAGTGGTTAATGCACTGGACTCCCACATGAGCAAATGTGGTTCAAGTCTCAGGCCCAGTGGATTTGAAACTCATGC
This sequence comes from Tupaia belangeri chinensis, assembly GCF_000334495.1. Lineage (NCBI taxonomy): Eukaryota > Metazoa > Chordata > Mammalia > Scandentia > Tupaiidae > Tupaia > Tupaia belangeri. The sequence goes on from NW_006204759.1 coordinate 2,526,104, forward strand.
TGTGCACACATGCTTGTGTGCCCAAAATCACAAGAAGAGCATGGAGGAGAAGAGACTAGAGTGGCCATCTACTCTGGGGGCTTATTTCTCACTTTCTGTCTGTCTCTCTCTCCAGCGAGCCCTCTAGCAAAGATCTCTCAGAAAAAAAAAATAGCTTTAGGTACATGAGGAATAAGACAAGGCAGAGAAATCAGGAATAAGTAGTGCTCACATAGCAACAGCAGATAAGAATTAACATCTTTCCTTGAAAATTAGCATTCTTGGATAGATTACACCAGAACCAACAGCACATGAAATGGCCTAAAACAGACAGAGATATCACGAAGTCCTTCAGGAGATAAAAGAAGGCAAATATTTAGATAAATAAGGCTACTAATAGTTATACATATCACTGATACTTAATATCAACTTAGCATTCCCATTTCTCTTAATCCTCACTGAGCTATACTGTATTGCAGAGTATCATCAACGTACTAACTCCTCCTACAGATATTTTTCTTACAAAAAAAGCAGATATTATCGGATGTGCTAAAAATCCCATTTTAGCTTCATTAAAAAAAAAAATGCCTACCTACTAGATCCTAGCTACTCTCAATAGGCATCTTGTGACAACTAATCAAAATGCAAGTGGAAAAAAAAAATGAACAAAAGGAAGATCTAGTTACCCAAGAGACTTTGAACCCATTACATTATCTTAATGATGAAAATAGCACTCTACTCATTATAGCATTTAGGAATTCCTCTGAGACAATAAGTCTCAAGAAAAACTATTTTGAAATAATTTCAAACTTTACAGAAGAGTTGCAAGATTAGTACAAAATAGCCTTCCCCCAGATTCACCATTAACATTTCCCCTCCTGGCTTGCTCTGTATGTATGTATGTGTATGGTTTCCTAAGTTAGTTACAGACAGCACCACGCCTCTTCAACCCTAATATTCTGGCATGTACATTTAAAAAACAAGGGCATTCCTTTTGTAACTACAGAGCAATGATCAAACTGAGAAAACTTAACACTCATATAATAATATTATTTGGAATATAGTCCACAAATTTCACCAATTATCCCAGTTTTCTCCTCTGATGAAAGACCAACCCAAACCAAGATCATGCATGACCTGTCATGTCTGTTTCTTCTGTCTCCTTCAACCTCGAAGAGGTTGTCTGTATGGCTGACTTTTCATGGTCATGAGAATTAGGTGAAATTCCATATGTTAACGTGCATGGTAGATTGCAAAGTGCTGTGTGTTACATAAAGGTGTTTTTATTTGTAATTTTGTTATCTGTTCAACAATATATCACACTTACAGAAAATTAGAAAATGGAAACAGCACTGATACCAGCTCTGTGGCATAAAAAAGGATTGTGCCTAAACAGGTGGATGGTGCTTTTTTCATGCACATACTCTATTATGAATAAAAACATTTCGAAACTATTATAAAAACTGTCTCTATATGGCTAAAAACAAAATTTACCTTATGTCCTTATTAGTAAATAATTTTAATTATTCGAAGAAATTTTTACATGGATGAGGAATACTACACTGTAGGCTGGCAGGTGGCGTGGTGGGTGAGGGCACTGGACTCCCACATGCTTAACCATGGTTTGAGTCCTGGAACTAGAGGACTGCTTCCTCACACTTTCTCTCTCTCATTCTGTCCCTCTGTGGTCAAATTAAAATAAATAAATAAATAAAGTTAAATAAAAATAATTCCTTTTTTTGTGTTTGTGTGTGGGGAGGTTTTTGCTATAGGGCATGTGCACTCGCCAGAAAGAGAGGGAGAGACAGAGAGTCAGAGAGCGAGAAATCACTCCCGCCCTGGGGGGGGATGGCCACACAGCAATCCCTTCTCCATTCTCTTCTCAGGATCTTGGGTATGCACGCACATGTGCCTGGCGTGAGTTTAAGCCACTGGGTCCAGGACTCAAACTGTGGTCAACTACATGGAAGTACAGTGATACAGCCATTACACCAACTGCTGGTCCAAATAAAATAATTCTTTAAAAAATGAAGGAAGGAAGGAAGAAAGGAAGGAAGGTGACCCAGTGGCTTGAAATCATTCCAGGCTTGTGTATGTACAAAATCTCAGAAAAAGGGACTGCATCACTCCTGGGGGGTGATTTCTCACCTTCCTTCTCACTGTCTCTCTGGGAGTGCATACAGCCTATGGCAAAAACCTAACAACAACAAAAAGGAAACACTACACTGCTTCTCTAAGGCAATGGTTAACCAAAGCTTTTTTTTTTTTTTTTCCTTTTTTGCCATAGGACACGTGTGCTTGCCAGAGAGAGGGAGAGAGACAGAGACAAACAGGGAGAGGGAAAGTGAGAAATCAACCCCCAGCAGGGATGGCCATGCCACAGTCCCTTCTCCTCCAGTCACCTCTCTGGATTTTGGGTACATGTGTACATGTGTTTAGCATGATTTTCAAGCTGCTGAGTCCAGGACTAAAATCGTGGTGGCCACGTGGGAGTCTAGCATCTTAACCACCATATCACCTGCAGGTACCAACCAAAGCTTTTAATTCTTTGTTATTCTTTTCTTAGACCACCTGATATACTCAAAATACATGCTTATTGATCTTAACAACTCTCTTCTTTAACAATGTAAAGCAGAACCAACTAGTGACTACCGTCTCTACACGAAAATGTCATAAAAGCTGGTAGCCAGTTCTACATGGCAAGAGCCACTGGGTCCAACCTTTTCTACTCCAAGTCTTAGAACAGGCCACCAATCACTGAGACTTTGCCACATCAAACCTCTAAGGGGATTAAGCTAAGTTTGACATGTAATTTCAGATGATAAAGCGTATATAACCTAGTTCATTAAAAAGAAAAATAGCCCCTTATCTTTTGGACTGCACGCTCATCATCTTTCCATCTTAATATGAGGGAAAAATCAAAATAGCAACCTCTTCCCATGGAGCTCACAACTGGGAAATGTGCCTTCATGTTTTTAATTGCAAAAATGCTGTACTACCTGGAGAACAAGCTGGTATGCCATCTGTCCCCCAATATTTCTCTATCTTTTCTATCTGTGTAGGGACTTAAGGGGCACATCTCTCTGTAACAAAATAAATAAATAAATAAATAAAACTCTTACTGATTTGGACCCTAGCTGAGTTTCAATCAAAGATAAAACCAAAGGTCAAAGCCAACCATGCATAATAGTCTCAATAGATGGCAGTTCATAGTAAGACACCGGAGAAGTAGTACATTCTTTGCCATCGTAAGAACAAGAAATCATCTAAATGTCCAAACAATAAGGAATTAGTTAATTATAGACTGTCAAGCTATTAAAAATGATTGCTCTGCATGCCATCAACCACAAAGAAACAAAAGAATGAAAAAAATTAAAGTTAAAAATAAGAGAAGACATTCTCTGTATGCATAGTTGGAACGACAAAAATAAGAAAAGCGAAGGAACTGACCAGAAAAGCACCCAAAGTATGCTAATGGTTATGCCACAGAGCTGGCATCGATGTTGTTTTCGTTTTCTAATTTTCTGTAAGTGTGATATATTGTTGAAGAGATAACAGAATGACAAATAGCACCTTTATGTAACACACAGTACTTTGTTATCCATGTGCACATTAACATATGGAATTTCACCTAATTCTCATGACCATGAAAAGCCAACCATATAGGGACCAGCAGTTAGCGTAATGGCTATGTCACTGGACTCCCAAGTAGTCGACCGCAGTTCGAGTCCCAGACCTGGTGGCTTAAACTCACGCCGGGTGCGTGTGCATGCGTGCCCAAGATCCCAAGAGGAGAATGGAGAAGAAGGGATTGCGGCGTGGCCATCCCCCCTGGGGGGTGATTTCTCGCTTTCTATCTCTCTGTTTCTGTCTATCTGGCGAGCACATGCTCCCTATAGCAAAAAACCTCTCCAAAAAAAACAAAACAAACAAACAAAAAAACGCCAACCATACAGACAAGAAAACGAAGTTTTATAAAGTCAAGTAAAAGTTCACAGCAGAAATAAACAGCTTTTTAGCTGGAAAATTTAAATAAAAGCACAATTATAACACCTACAATTATTCTCTGCTTTACTTACAGTATTTCCTAATTATACTAGCACCTAGTTAAAAAACAAAATAAAACAAAAAAAACAGAAAGGAAGAGAGAGGATCTCTACCATAAAAGAATATATATATACCCAAGTATCTGTAATATTTTCTTTCAATAAGGTGGGCATTTAAGTCCACTGGGTTCCTAGGGGCATCAAAACAGTGCGATTTAATATCCACCGTTTCTATTTATATCAAATAAGTATTTATTTAAATCTATAATCAAGCTAGGAACATGAACATTGCATTTTACCAATGAGAAAACAAAATTTAAAATCAAAGAATCACCTGCTCAGATAATCAAATTTATTGCCCATCTCCAAATACGCAGATTATATCCAAACCAAAGAAGTAATCACCATCTGGCAGGGAATAGGGAACAGAAAAGAAAATGCAAAAAGAGGGGCTTACAGGTGGCATGGTGGTTAGGGCGCTGGATTCCCACTTGGCCGACCACAGTTGAAGTCCCAGGCCTGGCAGCTTGCTGTCTCATTCATTCATTTTCTCTCTCTCTCTCTCTTTCTGTTCTGCTCTGGTGAAATTAAAATGAATAAACAAATAAATAATAAAAATAATTCTTAAAAAAAAAAAAGAATAAGAAAAAAGAGAGAATGGGTGAAACCATTATCAAACTGGTGCTTTATAACATACAGGTCTTGGGATCAGCAGGTGGCATAATAGCTATGTCACTGGACTCCCATGTAATCAATGGTTATCCCCCCTGGGGGGTGATTTCTTGTTTTCTGTCTCTCTGTCTCTCTCTCTCTTTCTGGCAAACGCATGCGCCCTCTAGCAAAAACCTCTCAAAAAGAAAAAAAAAAAATACAGGTCTCTGGTTCCTGGAAAAACCAAACATCACTCTCATAAAAGGCATCGCCTACAGACCAAATAACCAATGACGAGAGTAGAATTCAGGCCATGAGGAATTTGATAAAGAAAGACTGGTAATTCACCTAGAATGTTAGACGGATGAGTCCTTACAAAAGAAAAGACTAGAGGCCGGGAAGTGGCGTGGTGGTTAAGGACTCCCAGGTTTGAGTCCTGGACGTGGTGGCTTACTTTCCCACTTTCTCTCTCTCACACTCTTCCCTCTCTCGTCAAATTAAAATAAATAAATAAAGTTAAAATAATTCCTTTTTAAAAAGACTATTAAATAAGCTCAACTCAAAGGCACAGAAAGTAAAAGTGGGAGTGACTCTTATCAATGATAAGACCATCCATCGACTTCTAAGTTCAACTGTAGCTTAGAGCTGTAAAGGCTGCGAAGAATGGTGGGATTCCCACATGGCTGACCATGGTTGGAGTCCCAGACCTACTGGCTTGAAAACCACACTGGATGCATGCCCAAAATCCAGAGAGGAGAATGGAGAAGGAACTGTAGCGTGGCTATCCCCACTGGGTATGGGAGAGAGTGCTTATTTCTGACTTTCTCTCTGTCTTTCTCTGGCAAGTACACTTGTCCTATGGCAAAAATCTTAACAAAACAAAAAAAAGATGTTGAATGTTACCTTAATTCCTTCTAACTACAAAACTCCTTAAGATACAAAATCAAATTATAATTACTGCTGACCATGACTTAAGTGAATCTTAAAGAGTCGGTGATACTTCCCGAGTGCTAATCTGAGACCAGTTCCACAAACTTATTTTATCCCGTGGCATCGCACATTCTGTTTCTGTCCTTGTTCAGGTACAAGAAGAAAAACATTCTAACGGGCTAAGAAACAGACGGTAGGGTTAAGATTTTTTTTTCATCTTTTACTTTTTTAGTAAAAAGTAAAACTGAAAATATTCAGTTTTCACAGCATAGTGAAACTGATTCACATACTAATATAAATATTATGATGTCACCTATTAAAAATATGCACGAGGACATGAACTGGTAATATATTAACGTTAAGTAAGCATGGTGGAACATGAAACCGAACTACTTGTGAGTAATATTCTCACGCAAGACAGTGATCTATTTTTGCTTAAGTCACAATGATTTCTTCTTTTCTTTATTGTCCTTTTCAACTTTCCTGAGTCCAGTCAGAGCAAACAGCTGAACTCCATTTTGAAATAATCATAACTGAGTAACATTTACCACATATGATACCAGACTCAAAACAGTCAACTCTCTAGAGACATGATGAACTCGTCATTTTCACTTTTTTTTTTGCAAACTTATACCTTTCATTCAACTTGGGGGCTGCAATAGAGGCAAGTGTACGCGGACTAGAACATAGGGAATCAACTTCTATCCTTTAAAAAGTATTTTCCTAGTTCAAATGGGACTTTAGAGATAACAGAAATGGGGTCAGCAGGTGACATAGTGGTTACATGGTGACATGGACTTCTACATAGCTGATCATGGTTCAAGTCCAGACCCGGTGGCTTGAAACTCACACCAGGTGCATGTGAATGTGCGTCCAAAATCCTCAGAGGAGAATGGAGGAAAAGGAACTGCAGTGTGGACATCCCCTAGGGGTGATTTCTCATTTTCCCTCTCTCTGTCTGTCTCTACCAAGTGTACACGCCCTATGACAAAAACCTACAAAAAAAAAAAAAGAAAGAAAGAAAGAAAAAGAAATAATAGAAATGTATAGTAGAAAAGCCTCCTAAAGAGTCAGTCCACAGAGGCTTTTAGGAGAAAAGCCTCCTAAAGAGCCTGTGTACCAGGAACTAGATCCTACATGGTTGAGCATAGTTCAAGTCCTGGCCCCAGCAGCTTGCAAAACACACTGAAGCATGTGCATGTGTGCCTAAAATTCCAACAGGAAGAAGGACTGAAGTGTATGCATGCCCTACTGAGGGAGATTTTTCTCTTTATGCTCTCCAAGCACATGTATCTTTGGACAATTAAAAAAAAAAGGCCTTCTAAAGGCAGCCAATAGAATACTGTAGCCTAGAAGAGCCATTCGCAGTTTCCTATTTCCCTCCTTGCTCTCTTAGCTGGCTCCAATCCCTTTAAAGGTCAAGAGGTAATAAAGGGGTCACATGGCCTGGTTACCTCTTCTCACCAGATCCCGTGTTCTGATACCTTCGTAAGTTTATTTCACTAACTCAGACTCTTCTCAATGCTAGTGTAACTTAAGTTTCTTTCTTTTTCAACATACTCTAGTGTATCTCTGGGGAAAGAAAAATCAATTTATAGGTTAGTAGGTGGCACAGAGGTTAAGGCAGCCAGACCCCACACGGTCAATGGCACAATTTAAGTCCCTGATCTAGGGGCTTGAAAATTATGCCAAGTGTGTGTGCATGTGTACCTAAAATCCCAACAGGAGATTTAAAAAGGTATTACAGCTTGGCTATTCCCTCTGGGGAGTGATTTCTTACTAACCCCCATCTCTTTCTCTGTGCCTTGTAGCAAAATTTAAAAAGAAACAAAAAAACAAAAAAAACAAAAAAAACAATTTAAAACAAAAATGGGGGGATCAGCAAATGGTATAATGGTTCTGTTACTGGAGTCCCCGTAGTTGACCACAGTTCTAGTCCTGGATCCAGCAGCTTAAAACTCACACTAGACGCGCGTGGGCCCAAAATCCCAAGAGGAAAATGGAGAAGGGACTGTAGCGTGGCTATCCCCTCTTGGGGGTGATTTCTTGCTTTCTGTCTCTGTCTCTCAGGTGAGCGCATGTGCCCTATAGCAAAAATATGTCTAGAAACAAACAAACAAACAAACAAAAAACAAGCAAATATGGGGCTGGTTCCATAGCCAGGTGGTTAAGGCAGCCAGGTCCCACATGCAGTTTGACTCCTGGACCCAGTGACATGAGAAATAGGCTGAGCACATGTGCATGTGTGTTGAAGTCCCAAAAAGAGGGAGAGATGGGCAAGATGGAAGAGAGAGAGATGGGAGAGAAGGCATGTACTGTGAACACTCCCCACAGAGGCTGCTTTCTCCTACCCCGATCTCTGTCCCTCTTTGGCAAGTGCATGTGTCTTCTAGCAAAAAAAGTAACAAAACATAAATGAAAGAGCAAAAATGTAATAATCTTTGGTTTTAGCAATAGCTAATGTTTTTGAGAGGTAAACCATCTAATAATCAAGCCGCTTTTAAGTAAGCTTGCATTTGAAAATCAGGATACTAGTTGGTTTTTGAAGAAGTCTTTTACTAAAATACGTAGCTTTAAACACCTATCACTCCAAGAGAAAAGAAAAAAAAAAACTTCCCTACTTACCGATTCTACTTCTGGGTAAAAATACAAAAGAACTGAAAGCAAGGTCTCAAGAAGCTACTTATACATCCATGTTCATACATTATTACAACAGGCTAAGCGTAAAAGCAATGTAAGTGTTCGGAACCGGCAGGTGGTATGATGGTTAAGGTGGTTGGACTCCCATGTGGCTGACTGCAGTTCGAGGCCCATACCTGGCACCTTGCTTTATCACTTTCCTTCTCTCTCTCTCTGGTCAACTTCAAAAATAAATAAAAATAATGATAATGAATAAAATTAAATAAAAATAATTCTTTTTTTAAAAGAAGCTATGTGTTTATCAACAGATGAATGGATAAACAAATGTGATATATACATACAATGAATTTCTTTTTATTTACTTTTATCATTCATTCATTTTATTTTAATTTGACCAGAGAGAGACAGAGAGAGAGAGAGAAAGAGGGAAAGTGAGAAAGCAAGCCACAGGTCCAGGACTTGAACCATGGTCAGCCATGTGGGAGTGTCCAGCGCCTTAACCACCACACCACCTGCTGGTCCCTATACAATGAAATATTAATATTATTCAGCCTCAAGAAGGAAATTCTGATACATGTTACAAAATGGATGAACCTTGAAAATATATGGTAATTGAAATAAGCCAGTCACTAAAGGACAAATAATTCCACTGATAGGAGGTCTCTAGAGTAGTCAAATTCAGAGTGAAAGAAAGCAGAAGGGTGGTTGTACGGGGATAGGGGAAGGAGGAACATGGAGCTGTTTAATGGGTACAGAGTTATAGCTTTCCAGGATGAGAATTCTGGAGACGGTTTATACAACAATGTGAATGTACTTAACAGTGAACTATGCACTTAAACATTTACTAAGATGGTGAATTTGGGGACCAGCAGATGGTGTAGCAGTTACATCTCTAGACTCCCACATAGTTGACTGCTATTTTGAGACCTAGACTCAGTGGCCTGAAGTGTGTGAGTGTGTGCCAAAGATCATAGGAGAAGAGACTGCAGCGTGGCCATCCCCCAAGGGGTGAACTTCTCACTTTCTTTCTCTGTCTGGCAAACACACATGCCTTGAGGCAAAAGCCTCTTTTTAAAAAAAGTGATAAATTTTATATGTATTTACCACAATTAAAAACCAAAACTTCCTGAGACCAGCAGATGGCATAATGGTTAGGCTGATGGACTCCAACGTAGTCAACTCTGGTTCCAATCCAGACCTGATGACTTAAACTCATGGCAGGTGCATGGTGTACATGAGTGTCAAAAATCCCAAAAGGAAAATGGAGAAGGGATTGTGGCATGGTCATGCCCCTTAGGGGCATGTCTCTCTAGCAAGTGCATGCATCCTATAGCAAAAACTTCTAAAAAAAAAAAAAAAAAACAAAACCAAAAAAACCCACATGTAAAACTTCCCTGTCTCAAAGCTATATCCTAGGGTTAAAAACTCTTTCTAGTTTTTTTTTTTTTTTTAGAGGTTTTTGCCATAGGGCGCGTGCGCTCGCCAGAGACAGAAAGCGAGAAATCACCCCCCAGGGGGGATGGCCACGCCACAATCCCTTCTCCTCCATTCTCCTCTTGGGATCTGGGACACGCATGCACACGCACCCAGCTTGAGTTTCAAACCACCGGGTCCGAGACGCGAACTGCGGTCAACTACACCGGAATCCAGCAACATAACCATTACGCTAACTGTTGGTCTCCTCTTAAGTTTTGAACTACTGTGATATCCATCATTTCAACAGCACATGGAAGGGTGAGAAGTCAAGTGAGACAAATAGCTCCTTTTGAGCACTTTATGCTGCTTAATGACAGGTGTATTGTCTGAAATAATTAGCTTTTAAAAAGGAGTAGCCTTAATCTTCCTCTGGAACTGGTTAGTGATCTTAGTTTCCCTTCATTAAGTTCCTGACAGCTCAGTGTCCTCACATCTGTCACTGTTTGGGAGATTCAATCCAAGAACATAAACTGCTTCAAGGACTAGGCAACAAATTTATTCTGGTTCACAGGCCAGATCTGATCCCATCTGTTTTCTAATCAAAAGCCATATTTGAATCAGTTTTGTTCCATCACAGGACCATACTAATGGGAGCAATACAATCATATGGTGTTTTCCTCCTTCCTTTCTGTGTAGTACAGATGATTACAGGAAACAAAAATCAATTAAAGACTTAAGAGCATCCTCAGAAATAAGATCTTTGCAAACTATATGATCCGCAAGCTCTTTAATCTTTGTTTATTCTTCAGAGCACTGATTACTTTTCTTCTTAGAGACAAGGTTTCTTTTCTTTTCTTTTTTTAAAGAGTTATTTCATTTACTCATTCGTTTATTTTAATTTGACCAGGCAGAGACACAATGAGAGAGAGAGGGAAAGTGAGAAAGTAAGCCACCAGGTCCAGGACTCAAACCACGGTCGGCTATGTGGGAGTGTCCAGCACCTTAACTACCATGCTACCTGCTGGTCCCCAGAGACATGGTTTCTTTTGGAAATTTTACAGGGGGTAAATCATTCTATATGGTGAAAATAACCAACTTACCTTAATCTTTTTTTCAATTGTAAACTGTCATGGATGATCCTTTTAACAAACTCTAATTCACCTCCTTCTGCCATGATCTCTGTGATACCTCCCGTATTTACAGAACTGGGTGGAGGTCTTCGAGGATTTCGAGAGTTTACTCCCTGAACAACAACAATGAAAACTCTGGTGAAAAATTCTTATACCTTAAGAAAAAACATTTTCAAGCACACAGCCCTGTGACAAAGGCACTGTTATTCCATGTCACAAGCAAGGAAAGGTGAGACTGAGTTCCCAAGGTCCTAGAGCTGATTTAGGAGGCCTGGATCCAAATCTAACAGGCTAGCCCCAGAGTCTAGACTTAGAAAGGAAGATACTTTTAGATGATGATAAGTGCTATACAGAAAAGTAAAATGTTAACCTGAAAAAAAAAAGGAAAAAGAAAAAAATATTTACATCAAGTCTTTGAATATAAGAATGTAATTTGGGGGGCTGGCAGGTGGCGTGGAGTTTAAGGGTGCTGGACTCCCACATGGCTGACCATGGTTTGAATCCCAGGCCTGGCGGCTTGCTTTCTAACTTTCACTCTCTCTCTCATTCTGTCCCTATCTGGTAAAATATAAGTAAATAAATAAAGTCAAATAAAATAATTTAAAAAAATAAAAAAGAATGTAATTTGGGGACCAGCAGTTGGCATAATGGCTGTGTTGCTGGATTCCCACATAGTCAACCACAGTTCGAGTCCCGGACCCAGTGGCTTAAACTGATGCCAGGTGTGTGTACGTGCATGCCCAAGATCCCAAGAGAAGAATGGAGGAGAAAGAATTATGTCATGGCCATCCCCTGGGGGGATGGGTAGGTGGGTGATTTCTCACTTTCTGTTTCTCTGTCTGTCTCTGTCTTTCTGGCGAGCACATGCACCCTGTAGCAAAATACTCTCCAATAAAAAAAGAAAGAAAAAAAATGTAATTTTACTTTCCTAATATTATGCAAGATTTAGGAATTAACAGTCTCATAGCCACTCTAATATTTTAAATAATTGCATTCCTGTATATAGTCCTTCCCAGGACTTCCACCTTTCATCATTATAATTAAACATAAAATCTTAATAATTAAATTAATCTTAATAATTAAACATTAAATTTTTTTTTTTGGAGAGATTTTTCCTATAGGGCACGTGCGCTCGCCAGACAGACAGCCATAGAAACAGAAACCGAGACATCAACCCCAGGGGGATAGTCATGCCGCAATCCCTTCTCCTCCATTCTCCTCTCGGGATCTTGGGCACGCACACACACACGCCCGGCATGAGTTTTAAGCCACTGGGTCCAGGACGCAAACCGCATCGACTACATGGGAGTCCAGCGACATAGCCATTACGCTAACTGCTGGTTCCCTTAAATCTTTTAATATAGCCCAATTTGTCATTATCTCCTGTCTTGGTATCATTCATAGAAAATCTATTAAAAGGGACCAGCGGCTGGTGTAATGGCTATGTCGCTGGACTCCCATGTAGTCGATGCGGTTTGCGTCCTGGACCCAGTGGCTTAAAACTCATGCCGGGCGTGTGTGTGTGCGTGCCCAAGATCCCGAGAGGAGAATGGAGGAGAAGGGATTGTGGCATGGCCATCCACCCTGGGGGGTGATTTCTTGCTTTCTGCCTCTCTGTTTCTATCTGTCTTTCTGGCAAGTGTACATACTTTATAGCAAAAATCTCTCTCTCAAAAAAAAATCTACCTGAAGGCTAATTAGTTACTTATGTGTTCTTCTAGTGTTTCTATGGCTTTGCTTTTTAAATTTAAATACTTAATCTATTCTTACTTCATATCATATAAAAAAATAAATTCAAAATGCATGAAGAACTAAATGTAAAAGCTGAAATTATTATATAAACTCTTAAAAGAAAACAAGAATATTCATGACCTAGAATTAGGCAATGGTTTCTTTGATATAAAACTAAAAGCATAAACAGCAAAAAAAAAAAAAAAAAAAAAAAAAAAAAAAAGAAAGAAAGATAAATTGTACATCATCAAAATTAAAAACTTCTCAGGACCAGCAGTTGGCATAATCGCTATGTTGCTGGGCTCCCATGTAGTCAACTGCAGTTCGAGTCCTGGACCCGGTGGCTTAAATTCATGTCGAGCATGTGCACATGGGTGCCCAAGATCCCGAGAAGAGAATGGAGGAGAAGGGATTGCGGTGTGGCCGTCCCCCCTCGGGGAGTGATTTCTCGCTTTCTGACTCTGTCATTCTGGTGAGCACATGCACCCTATAGCAAAAATCTCTCCAATTTAAATAAATAAATAAACACACACTTCTGAGCTACAAAAGATACCATCAAGCAAGTGAAAAGACAACCCACAGAATGGGAGAAAAATTTTTGCAAACTGTTATCTAATAAAGGACTTGTATCTAGGATATATAAAGAATTCTTAATAACAATTATGTATAACACAATTATGATAATTATAAATAATATCTAAGAATACTCAATAATAAAAAGAAAAACAACCAATTTAAAAATGGACAAAGGATCTGAACAGGCATTTCTCTAAATAAGATATACGAATGGCCAGTAAGTGTATGAAAAGATGCTCAACATCAAGCCATTAGGGAAATACTAATCAAAACCACAAGATAACACTTCATACCTACTACGACAGCTATAATCAAACAAACAGATACATAGAAAGAAGCGTTAACAAGGATGCGGACTGGAACCCTCGTATACTACTGCTGGTGAGAATATAAAATGGTACGGTCACTTTGAAAAATTGTCTAGTAGTTCCTACTTAAACAGTTACCATATGACCAAGTAGTTTCACTCCTGGGTATATAGCCAAGAGAAATGAAAACCAATGTTCATAGGAGCATTACATATTCAAGTTAAAAGGTTGAAAACAACCCAAATGTCTATCAACTGGTGAATGGATAAGTAAAATGTGATATATTCATTCAATGGAATGGATACACTAATACACCACCTACAACAACCCCTTAAAAGCATTTATTCTTGGGACCAGCAGGTGGCGTGGTGGTTAAGGTGCTGGACATTCCCACATGGCCAACAGAGAGGTTTGAGTCCCGGACCTGGTGGCATACTTTCTCACTTTCCTTCTCTTCTCTCTGTGTGTCTCTCACTGGTCAAATTAAAATGAATGAATGAATAAATAAAATTAAATAAATAAATAACTGTTTAAAAAAGCATTTTTTTTTTTTTTTTTCTGGAGAGGGTTTTGCTATAGGGCACGTGTGCTCACCAGAAAGACAGAGAGAGACAGAGAGACAGAAAGCAAGAAATCACCCCCGAGAGGGGATGGCCATGCCGCAATCCCTTCTCCTCTATTCTCCTCTCGGGATCTTGGGCATACACGCATGCACATGCGCCCAGTGTGAGTTTAAGCCACCAGGTCCGGGACTCAAATCACAGACACATAGGTGTCTAGCGACATAGCCATTACGCCAAGTGCTGGTCCCAAGCATTTATCATTCCTAGTAAAAGAAGCCAATCACAAAAGACGACATATCAAATGATTACATTTAAGTCCAAAACTGGGTCAGCAGTTGGTTAGATCCCACATGGCCAACTGTGCAGTTCAAGTCCTAGATCCCAGAGGATTGAGAAAACATGCCAGCTATGTGTGAATGCATGCCCCAACTCCCAAGAGAATGGAAAAGGGACTATGGTGTGGCCATGCCTCATGGGTTGTGATTTCTCACTTTGCCTGTCTGTCTCTCTCTCATCTCTGTCTGGCAAGTGCAGACACCCATTGCCAAAAACAAAACGTATTTATGCTTAACCGGCTGGCACAGCTAGCAACAAACTGAACTGCAGTGCTAGAAGCCACATAGTTGACTGCAGGCTTGGAACCTGGGCTTGGCCTGAAAACATCCCAGGTATGAGTAAACATGCACAAGACTCTAATGTGTTCCAGTGCTAGGGAAAGGGGACTGAGATAGGAGGAGACCCTGCTGTTGGTGCTTCTCTCTTTCACATATGTATATGCACTATCATGTATAAAATAAATAAGTTAACTTAAGAAAAAATAATTTACTACATCTAAGCTTAGCCCAACATCACAGATTAGCAGGGCCAACCTAAAACATGCTCAGAATATTTACATTAGCCTACAGAGGGGCAGTACCACCTAACACAAAGTGTTTATAATGAAGTGTTGAACATCTCATATAATTTACTGAACACTGTTCTGAAAGTGAAAAACACAATAAGCATATGGGCATTTGAAGTATGGTTTCTACTGAATGTGTCACTTTGGCACCACTGTAAAATAGAAAAGTCCTAACTGAAACCATCACAAGTTGGGAACCATCTTTATTCAATTACAATAAAGCAAAAGATACTTTACCTTTGCTTCCAACTGATTGGCAAAAAAGGGAGGGTTGCACATGCAAAAATCATAGATTATTTCAGATTCTTCTTTAAGAGCATCCATCAAGAGTGTCTTCTGTGGCACTTTTACCACTATGAGAAAAAATAGGGACTGTTAACTAGTAAAAGTATTAATGTTCTGGTAGTTTTTAAAAACGTCCACAAACTCTTTGACACTATTTCCTTCAAGAGGTGAAATTTAATTTCCCTCCCCTTGAGTGTAGGATGTACTTAAGTGACTCAATTTTATTGAACAGAGTATGATGGGAGTGACAGGGTGTCACCTTAGAAGCTAAGTCAAAAAAAGGGCAAGCTATAAAAAGGGCAACCTCCTTTGTCCTTTCTCTTGAAATACTGGGTAGTCAGGAAAGTCATGATATATTTTTCCATGCAAAAATGCATCATTGGAACCAGCAGATGGAGTAATGGTTATGTCGCTGGACTTCCACATGGCCAATTGTGGTTCATGTCCTGGACCCAGCAACTTGAAACTCATGCTGGGTCCATGAGTGTGAATGCCCAAGGTCCCGAGAGAAGAATGCGGAAAAGGGATTGCGGTGTGGCCATCCCTCCTGTGGGGGTGTGTCTGTGTGTGATTTTTTTGCTTTCTGTCTCTCTGACTCTGTCTCTCAAGCAAGTGCATGAGCCCTATAACAAAAAGTTTCTCTTGGGACTAGCAGATGACATAATAGTTACATCACTGGACACCCATGTAGTCGACTGCAGTTCAAGTCCTAGATCTGGTGGCTTAAAACTCAAGCCGGGTACATATGTGGATGTGTACAAAATCCTGGCAGGAGAATGGAGGAGAAGGGATTGTGACATGGCCATTCCCCCTAGGAGGGATGATTTCTTATTTTCTCTCTCTCTGTCTTTTGCTGTCTCTCTGGTAAGCTTATGCACCCTACAGCATAAAATTCTCTCTCTCAAAAAAGAAAAAGCATCATGACTTTTCTGACGACCCAATACTTAACTTGCTCTTCGAGAGGTCAATTGCCATGCTTAAGGACATTCAAATGGCTCTGGAGAGAGAGCTTTAGAAATGAACTAAAGCTTCTTTGCAATGGCCACATGAGTGAGTCACCTTGGAAGTCACCACCATTAAGTCCTTCAGATATTGCAGCTCTAGCCAATAACCTGATGGCAGTCTCAAGAAAAACTGAACTGAAACCACCTAACTAAGCCACACCCAAACTCCTGACCCTAAGAGAAACTAAGAGACAATAAGTGTTTATAAGATAATAAATTTACTGTTTAAAGCTGATCGATTTTGGTACAATTAGTCACACAAAAACGGAGAACTAAACAAAATACATTAATAATATTCATATGCCTCTTACAATGATATTTTAACACTACTAAGACTTATTTCTTTCAGAGACATGAAATCTCTTTAATAAAAATATTAATAGTGCTTTATACATAAAATTAGCACACACAAAAAAGGTACTGCTCACAGGGAATTTGACTATATTTAGTACAATTCCAGATGCTGAAGCAGTAAGTTTAACTGACAACAGGGTTCCCCCCCACCTTTTTAAAAGGTTTTTGTCATAGGGCACGTGTGCTCGTGGGAGAGAGACAGAGAAAGGGAAAATGAGAAATCACCCCCTAGGGTGGATGGCCACACCGCAGGCCCTTCTCTTCCACTCTCCTCTCTAGCTTTTGGGCACAGATGTACACATGCCCAGTGTGACCGTCAAACTTCGAGGTCTGGAAACTGAACCATAACTGGCCACATGGAAGTCCGGTGCCTAAACCACCACTTCACCTGCTGGCCCCAAGGTTTCCTTCCTTTTAAAGCCCTGGTGATTGGGGCTGGCAGGTGGCATGGTGGTTGGGAGCACTGGACTCCCACATGGCCGACCTCGGTTCGAGTCCCAGACCCGGTGTCTTGCTTGCTCGCTCGCACACGTTCTTGCTCTCTCTCTCTCTTTCTCTCTTTCTCACTCTTACTCTGTCCCTCTCTCTGGTCAAATTAAAATAAATAAAGTTAAATAAAATAATTCTTTGGAAAAAAAAATGAAAGGTCTGGTGACTAAACTACTTTATATACAGTCAATTTTTCTTTATTTGCAGTAGTTAGTATTTTCTATCAAGTTGCCATGAACAATGAATCAGAGAATACTGAACCACTGGCTCCTAGGGCAACACAAGGTTGGGTTCCTGCAAGTCTCTAATCACAACAGTGTCATCAACTGATGGATATATACCCTTGCTTTATTTTGTTTCTGTTTAAAGATAGCTTATTTAATATACACTGCTGATGCATTCATTAACACTGAACTCATAGCCACTGCTCTAATTCTCATCTAAACTCCTGTCATGGAAAACAGAAGCTTTTTAAACCAGTTAAACTGTTTTGTATGATAGTGTCATGGTAGATACATGTCATTTTCATTTGTCCAAAAACATAGAATATATAATATACCAAGAATGAACACAAATGTAAACATGAACTCTGAATGATGATGTACTGATGTAAGTTCAGCTACTGTAAGAAATGCTGCCTTCTGGTGAAGAAGTTGATGAGACAGGCTACAGCCTATAGGAAGGCAAGGGGTACTTAGGAAATGTCAGTACTGTGCACTGAGTCTTGCAGTAAACCTAAAACTAGTCTATGAAAACATACAAACAAATAAACAACCATTTAGTTTCTGGAAATGATCCCTAAAGCATACAGGAAATAAACATTTATTCAAGAAAACTGACTAAAATAACAGATCAATGTATTTCAGCATGTAAGCAAACTCATAAATAAATATGGGACCCATGAATAATGAATAGTGACTGTATTTACTATTTTCTATCAAAATAGCAAACGCAATTACAATGTGCCAAATTTTTAAAAATCACAAAAGTCTATGCATTAAACTCAGATTAGAAAGATTGGTAAATAAATAAACTTATAGGGAATATTTATTCTGTAGAGCTAACCTTTTATGAGATCAGATAAATTATTCTGTTCCACATTTTTCTTTGCATAGTTGAAACACATATCATCCACTTCTGTTGCAAGGAAATACCAGCCATTTAAGGTTGCTCCAAGTAAGGGATAGATGCAGGACGCACCAGTACCTAGTAAGATGAAAATTCAAAACACATACTACACATCAGAGGGAAAGGTGATAATAACAGTGAAAACACTATTCTCCTTTGCTCAGATTTTTTTAAAATTTGACCAGAGAGGGACAGAGAGAGAGAGAGAGAGAGAGAGAGAGAGAAAGTGAGAAAGCAAGCCACCAGGTCCAGGGCTCGAACCGCAGCCAGCCATGTGGGAGTCCAGTGCTCTTCACCATGTCACCTACCAGCCCCCTTTCTCAGAATTCTTACACCCTCATGCAGCAGTATAAACCACACACTGGCACGATTTCATATGTGCTGTGGCTAGTGGGTTCTTTAGTCATTTCATGTACATTAGCCTTTCCTCATAATAAGACTTAAATTTCCTGGGACCAGCAGATGGCATAATTGTTACATCACTGGACTCCCACACACTCAACCGTGGTTCAAGTCCTGGACCTGATGGCTTAAAGTTCACACCAGGTGCGCATGTGTGCGGTGTCCAAGATCTTGAGAGGAGAATGGAGGAGAAGGGATTGCGGTATGGCCATCCCCCCCTAGGGGTGATTTCTCGCTTTTTGTCTTTTTCTGTCTCTCCAGTGAGCGCGCATGCCCTATAGCAAAAATCTCTCTACTGAAAAAAGAAAGAAAGAAAGAAAAAAGACTTAAGCTTCCTAGAGGATCAGAAAACTCACTGTTCTTTTGTGTTTTATGTAAAATGAAGTGCACATCATCAGAGGTCAGGGAATTCATGACTAGTTAATTTAATTATCTTAACTGCCATACCTTAAATTACCAGCCCCAAAACTTTTCCATTTAAATTTCATACAAAACTTCATTTGCTTAAAAGAAGTCAATGCTATTTGTTAAAATTCCATAGTAATTGCTTAAAAACCATCAATGTACATCCCAGTCTTCAAAAGCAGAAAAAAATACACATGATATGCAATTTTCATGATATAAACTACCCAAGTCCGCATACTTCTTTGTTGTTACTTGAATGAAACCAGAAATTAAAAAAAAAGAAGAAGAAGAATTTGTTTCTTAGATGTGGAGCCATGAAAAGACACTTAATTTGGATCCAAAACATGAGAGCCATTGGCTAGCTCTCCCACAGTTTCAAGGGAGGTATTCACAGGCAAACACTCCAGGCAAAAATCACTGACAACGAGGGTTTGGCCCAAAACATGTATGAAGAACCTCTAGTCTTGGACTGCACTATATACTAACCACAAATACTATTTATCAACCACTGACTAAGCCTACTCAATTAAATCCTAAGGAGTATATTTAAGAGAAAGGACATCAATGTTTCTCTTAAGGACCTCCAGAAGTCAGCTTATCCCAGCTATTCCAGGCCTGCTTTCCCCTGATCACATCCTAGTCTAGCCTCCTAAGGGTCTGGTGGGAAAGGGTAGAGGTTGGAGTTAATCCTAACCCAGAGGAAATCCAGGCTCATCGGACTGCTTCCTCATTAGGTATTCAGAATAAGCTAATATAAGACAGGACAGGGGTGGTCCAATGGCACAGAGGTTAAGTACTCTGCAGAAGAAGCCAAATCTCACATGACCAACCGGAGTTCTAATCCAAGTTCCGACATGCTAAACACATGCACATGTACCCAGGATTAGATGCAGAAATGAAAGAAAAAAGGATCATGGCAAGAATAGGCAACACTGTGGTGTTTTCTCTCTCAATTTCTCCCCCCCTCATGCATGTACACACACCTTTAGGCATGAAGGAAGGAAAGGAAGGAAAGGAAGCAAAGGAAGCAAGGAAGGAAGGAAGAAAGAAAGAGGAAAAGGAAAAGGGAAAGAAAAGAAAAAAAAAGAAAAGAAAAAAGGAAGGAAGCAAGGAAGGAAGAAAGAAAGAAAGAGGAAAAGGAAAAGGGGAAGGGAAAGAAAAGAAAAGAAAAGAAAAGAAAAGAAAAGAGAAAAGAAAAGAAAAAAGAAAAGAAAAAAGAAAAGAAAAGAAAAGAAAAAAGGAAGGAAGGAAACGAACGAACAACAGTTGATGCCTGGAACAGTAAAGCTCTGACAGCTACAGTGGCTGCTGCACTGCCTGTCATGTGTGCCCAGCAATCTCCTGGTCCCAGTGCTATGGGGCAAAAAAATTGATTCTTGGGAGAATTGTGAGGTAGTGAAGACAGGTGTGGTAAGAGGTACCCAAGCTCCTCTCAGAAGCCACAATTACCTAGCCCTACGAGT
Organism: Tupaia belangeri chinensis; assembly: GCF_000334495.1. Taxonomy (NCBI): domain Eukaryota; kingdom Metazoa; phylum Chordata; class Mammalia; order Scandentia; family Tupaiidae; genus Tupaia; species Tupaia belangeri. The sequence goes on from NW_006204759.1 coordinate 2,546,505, forward strand.
CATTCTGGTAAACCAGAGCTATTCGAAACAAGATTCCAATACTACTTTCAGCTTTGTAGGAAAAATATCTAGATCAGATCCCAAGTCCTTGACTCTCAACAACTGCTTCTCTCTAAGCCTACTTTCCTTCAGACTCATGAGGGTAAAATACCTATCCTCCACCTAAAGAAAGGTTTCTCAAGTCTCAAGACCAAAAGACCTGAATTATTACACTCTAATCCCTCAGAAAGCCAAATGACATTTTAAATGGGTAGTAATCATTGTAATGATAAATAAAAATGGAAAGTATATAATCAAAGAATTAGAGCAAACCGATGGAGTCTGGGGGAAGAATTTATATAAAACCCTAATTAGAATGAATGTGATTTCAGAAAGCAGTGCCCCTTGTGAAGAGCTAAAATCCATTAACCTCCTATATCCCCAAGTGCTATTTTAGAAGGTTTGGGGCATAATTAAAATCAAATTAGTACCAAGTAGGCTGTCAAGCTTTTTAAGATTTCTAGAACCCATCAGACCAATATTCTGCCATGATTATAAAAGGGCAAAAGCTTTGTTAAACCCCACTGCTTTACATAACACATAGCTCATAGGCAATGGTCAGAATTTTGGAATGTTAAAAGAATGCCCTATTGGGAGTGCAGCGATGGCGTAATGGCTGTCCCTGGACTCCCATGTAGTCGACCGCGGTTAGGGTCCCGGACTCGGTGGCCTAAACTCACGCCGGTGAGACTGCGTGCATGCCCAAAATCCTGAGAGAAGGGACTGAGGTGTGGCCATGCCCCCTGGGGAGTGATTTCTCGCTTTCTGTCTGTCTCTCCCTCTTTTTTGCGAGCGCACACACCCTATAGCAAAAACCTCTTAAAAAAAAATAGAAAAAAGAATGCCCTATTTAACCATAAGCATGCAACAAATTTGCTGGACACCTACTAGGTATCAGAAACTTTCTAAGCCTTGGGATATTACAATAAGCAAAGAACAACAGACTGCACTGTGTAATCTCGTGGCAGAGAATGACATTAACCAAATAATCAGGTAAGTGAATGTGTAGTTAAAACTAAAATAAAGGCAGGTCATGGTGCAGTGGTAATCAAACTGGATTCACACAGCAAAAGGGCCTGGGTTTGCATTCTGGAAGCTTGCTGAGCACGCCGTGTGTGTGCAAGAACACCCAGGATCAGGGCTGGCAGTTACTCGTGGTAGATGTCAGGCTGGGGACTCTGTTGGGAGTGCCTGTCTCTCTGTCACTCTCTTTTTTTTAAAAAAAAATTTTTTTTTAGAGGTTTTTGCTATAGGGCGTGTGCGCTTGCCAGACAGAGACAGACAGAGAGATAGAAAGCGAGAAATCACCCCCCAGGGGGGATGGCCACACCACAATCCCTTCTCCTCCATTCTCCTATTGGGATCTTGGGCATGCACGCACACGTGCCTGGCGTGAGTTTAAGCCACTGGGTCCGGGACGCGAACCACGGTCGACTACATAGGAGTCCAGCGACATAGCCAACTGCTGGTCCCTCTTGTCTCTCTCTCGTGGAAGAGATAAATAAACTTGAAAAAATAAAATAATTACCATGAAGGAAGACTCTGCTGAGAAAACAAGGCTTGAGCTAACAACTAAAGTATAAAGAGAATTAAATATGGGAAGCAGGGGAAGTTCCAGGCAGAGGGAATAATATACACAAAGGCCTGGGGTCATGATGAGTTATTAGAAGAACTAAAAGACAAGGAAAAGAATCACATTAGATGCTTAGAAAAGCTTAGAAAAGAGAGTAAAGATCACACAATGGAATTCTAACTTAGGCCTACTCCGAGTTTTATATGCTTATCAAAAAAACCAAAAGCCATTAAAGCAGTGAAGATGTTATTAGATATGAATTTATACATATTTTCTGGATGTAGCATAGAGAATGGAAATTTTGGGCAACAGAACAGATAGATGAGTGCTGACCACGCGAGAAGCGATTCTGTAGATGAGGTGAGAGATGGTGGTGACTTAGGCTGGGATGGTGGCAATGGAGATAGAACTAGATAATTTAAGATACATTTAAGAGAAAAAAAAAATCAACAGGAAATACTGACAGACATTCTCAGTCAGAATGGGAGAAGTAAATATCAAGGCGAACAGAGCAGATTTACTGAAATATATCATACAGGGGCCAGCAGGTAGTGCGGTTAAGGTGCTGGACTCCCACGTGGTTGGCTATGGTTCAAGTCCTGGACTTCTTGACTTGAAATTTATGATGGGCATACATGTGTGTGTACCCAAAATCCTGAAAAGAATACAGAGGAGAAAGAACTGTGGCATGACCATCCCCTCAGGGAGAGATTTCTTACTTTCCTTCTCACTGTTAGTCTCTCCAGCAAGCACATGCACACTATTACAGAAACCTTTAAAAAAAAAAGAAAGACATACACTATATAGATATACAAAAATTAAATGTAAAAAAGAAATTGTTTCAAAAAGAAAAAACTGGGAAAAAAATTAAGAAAAAAATTATAAGTTTGATCTTGGACACTGTAAGCCTGAGTTTTTTTTTTTTTTTTAAAGGTTTTTGCTATAGGGCGCGTGAGCTCACCAGAAAAACAGAGAGAGACAGAGAGACAGAAAGCGAGAAATCACCCCACATAGGGGAAGGCCACACCACAATCCCTTCTTCTCCATTCTCCTCTTGGGATCTTGGGTACACATACTGGCCGTGAGTTTAAGCAACCAGGTCCAGGACTCGAACAGCGGTCGACTACATGGGAGTCTAGCGACATAGCCATTACACTAATTGCTGGTCCCTTAGTCTGAGATGTTTTTGAGATACTCAAGTTTCTCATGAGACTAGAGGTCAAGAAAAGTAACCTGAGTTGGAAGAATACGTAAATATGTGTCTTGCTTGCACAGAGGTAGGAAACAGAGATGTGAATGAAACTGCCTAGGGTAGAGTACTGAATGAAAAAAGGGCTAAAGACTGAGTTGTAATTAAGCATTATCAGTACCTAATGATCAAATACAGGAAGGTAGGCCTGAAAAGTGGAGAAGAGTGAGTAGAAATAAAAGAGGAAAGCCAGAGGACACTGGTGCCAAGTAGATTGAGAATGAAATGCTGTTGAGGCCAGCTCAGTAGTAGAGCGGTCATGCATTATCTAAAGCAATGCTGAACCCATAGAGAACATTCCAAGTTCAATTCCTTAGTCAACCCATACATGCTAGCACATGATCCTAGCTGGCTGGGAAGGCCAAGAGGGATCAGGGTTTGGTACCCTGTTGAGGGTGTCTTTTTTTTTTTTTTTATAAGCCAGAGGATGTGTGTCCTCTTGAGAAAGAGAGAGAGAGAGAGAGAACACCCCCTAGTGGGGCATAATCACTGCACAATCCCTTCTTCTCCATTTGTACAACCTGTCAGAATCTTGGGCATGCTTGCCCAGCATGTTTCTCAAGCCCATGTGGCTGCATCTGAACTGCATGGTGGGCGATGTGGGATCTGGCTCTCTTAAACACCAGGCCACAGGACTGGTCCAGGGTGCCTGTCTTTTACTTCTTTTTGTCTCACTTTCATGACAATACACTAAAAACAAATATATTTCTGAAAGGTTATGTAAGATAAAGACCGAAAATGTTTGCTAAAAATGCATGCAGGGCCAGCAGGTGGTGCAGAGGTTAAGGTGGCTGGGTCCCACGTGGCCGACAGCACAGTCCAAGTTCCAGACCTAGAGGCTTGAGAAACATTTGTGCATGCTCTAGATCCTGAGAGAAGAATGGAAGAAAAGAGACTGTGGCATGGCCATCCCCCAAAGGGTTGCTTTCTCTCTGTCTGTCTCTCGCACTCTCTGTCTCCAGTGAGTACCTGTACTCTAGAGCAAAACTTAAAAAAAAAAAAAAAAAAAAAAAAAAAGCAAACTTCAAAGTTAAACATTTACTATCTAGAAATTGTGATTGCTATTTTTAAATATTCTATTTAACTTAATTTTTTTAAACTTTATTTATTTATTATTTATTTTAATTTGACCAGAGAGGGACAGAGTGAGAGAGAAAGAGAGAGAGAGAGAGAAAATGAGAAAGCAAGTCACCAGGTCCAGGACTCAAACTATAGTCAGCCACTTGGGAGTCTAGCACCTTTAAACACCATACCACCATGCCACCTGCTGGCCTGCTAATAATAACTATGCTATTTTCGGGACCAGCAGTTGCCGTAATGGCTATGTCGCTGGATTCCCATGTAGCTGACTGTGGCTCGAGTACCGGACCCAGTGGCTTGGACTCATGCTGGGCGCGTATGTGTGCATGCCCAAGATCCTGAGAGGAGAATGAAGGAGAAGGGATTGCAGCGTGGCCATCCCCACTGAGGGGTGATTTTCCGCTTTCTGTCTGTCTCTCTCTCTTTCTGGTGAGCACACACGCCCTCTATCAAAAAACCTCTCCAAACAAACAAACAAAAAAGCCAAAAAAAAAAACCTCCCCCCAAAACAATAACTATACTATTTTGAAAAACAAAATTAGCTGTGACCAGCAGGTGGCATAATGGTTAAGGTACTAGACATGGCCAACAGCAGATCAAGTCCCAGACCCTGCAGCTTAAAAATCATACCAGGCATGTATATATGTGCGCCAAAAATCTCAAGAGGAGAAGGAATTACAGCCTGGCCATCCCCCTGAGGGGTGATTTCTCACTTTCTATCTCTCCAAAGAGCACACACACCCTATAGCAAAAAATCTCTCCAAAAAAGAGTCAGTTGTTCATGGCCATCTTCCCTGGGAGCATGGGGGTGATTTCTCACTTTCTATCTCGCCAGTGAACACACATACCCTATAACAATAAAAAACAAAACAAAACAAAACAAAACAAAACGAGGAGAGGTTTCTCTCAATAAAAGAATCATTTACTTTAACTTGCTGACTTTTTTGTATCTTTAATCTCAGATTCAATACCTTCTCCAAATCACTATCCGAGACTCCTAGAAACATTCAAGCTAACATGATCTTTTGTTTTATTTTTAAAAGTCTTTTCCTTTCTTTTTTTTTTTTGGAGAGGTTTTTGCTATAGGGCACATGCACTTGCCAGAAAGACAGAGACAGACAAAGAGCTAGAAAGCAAGAAAGCACCCCTAAGGGGGATGGCCATGATGCAATCCCTTCTCCTCCATTTTCCTCTTGGGATCTTGGGCACGCACACACATGTGCTCGGCATGAGTTTAAGCCACTGGGTCCAGGACTCAAACCACGGTCAACTACATGAGAGTCCAGGGACATAGCCATTACGCCATCTGCTGGTTCCAAACTCTTTTCTTTCTTAAGAATTATTTAATTTTATTTATTTATTTTTAATTTGCTATAGGGCATGTGTGCTCGCCAGAGACAGACAGACACAGACAGAGAAAATGAGCAAGTAAGCTGCCAGGTCGAGGACTCGAACTGCTGTGAGCCATGTGGGAGTCCAGTGTGCCCCAACCACCACACCACCTGCTGGCCCTGATCTTTAAGTTAACAGAGGACATGTAAGATCGCAAGACAGAGAGGCAGAGAGAGAGAGAGAGAGAGTGAGGGAGAGAGAGAAAGCATCTCCTAATGGGACACAGTTAAGCCGCAATCCCTTCTCTTCCACTTCTCTAACCTGCAAAGATTTGAAGCATAAACACTCACATTCCCAACGTGTTTTTCAAGCTAACAAGGCCATGATTCAAACCACGTAGTTGGCCACATGCATGTGATTTGGCTCCCTGAATGATGAGGCCACGGGCCCAGCCCCATGTGATCATTTATTAAATGGCCATCACCTCAAAAATCCCAGTATGAGGACTACTGTTCTAACATCAAATAATTCAGAGTAAAAATGATGCACAATAGAAATAGATATCTCAAGGTGACATAAAAAGCTAAGTGAATAAGAGCCTCATCCTCACCTGTACTTCTCTTACCTGCTCCCTGTAAAGAGCTGGCAATCTCTTTCAAGAGAAAGCAACAGCACAAAAGCCCAAATATAGCTACAGATATTGCTGTAGCCAGGTTTTCTTTTTTAAAAAAGAATTATTTTATTTAACTTTATTTATGTATTTTAATTTGAACAGAGAGGGACAGAGTGAGAGAGCAAGAAGGAAAGTGAGAAACAAGCTGCCAGGTGCAGGACTCAAACCACTGTCGACCATGTGGAAGTCTAGTGCCCCTAACCACCACACCACCTGCCGGCCCCATGTAGCCAGCTTTATTTTAACACAACAAGAAATACCCAGTAGAAAAGTTCACAAAGAATGTGACATTGTAAAAGTTAAGAAATTTACATTTAGCTAGAAAAGAAAAGGCATATACCTATGTCGATTCCTCTTCGGAGAGTACTTTTGTCAGAGTCCTGGTGACCAATCAGATCTTCCACCCAATGAATATAGTTGAGTCTCAAGGGAACTGTGGGAATTAGTCTCTCCAATGGAATGTCAATTGAAAGTCCAAAGTCTTCCCTTAGAAGGGTACAAGTCAGAGCTCTGACGGCTCCAGGGTCTTTAAAATTAAGACTGAGGGATAGAGAAAAACGTAAAACTGATTAGTAAGGCTCATTATGCTGTATGAGCTATGCCATCAGACCACACATGAACAACGATGTAGAGCATTTAGAACAGAGGCACATACACCGGTATCTAACACAGTTGCAGCACGTGAAAGGCAGTACGGTTTTCCACCACACGCATATCCATACATGGAGCAGAGATTAAGAGTGCTGCTGTTCAAAATCCTCCCTGACTGTCCCCTTAGCTATGTGACTTTGGACAAGTTAGTTACCTCTATGGGACTATTTATTCAGCTGTAAAATGGCAATAGTACCCAGATGACAATGCAAATAGACACTGTTGCTGCTGTGAGATAAATCTGTGGAAAGTCCATACTTAGCATAATGCCTGGTACACAATAACTATTTTACAAATGCTGGCTACTGGGCCAAGCCTATAGTACAGCAGTTAAGTGCCAAAAAGAGAAAGCTGGATCCCAAATGGCCAACCAGGGCTCAAGTCTGGTTCACAGCTTGGAAAACACACCAGGCATATTCACGTGTAGGCCCAAAATCTCGACAGGATGGAGAAATGGAGCAGAAAGGACTGCAGTATGACCACATCCCATATGGGAGTACTTCTCCCACTCCATGAATGCATGTGCCCTCCGGCAACTAAAAAAAATTTTTTTAAATGAACTATTTTATTAAACCTTATTTATTTTTAAATTTGACTAGAGAAGGGTGAAGTGAGAGAGAAAGGGAAAGTGAGAAAGCAAGCTGCCAGGTCTGGGATATGAACCTCAGTCAGCAATGTAGGAGTCCAGAGGGCCTTAACCACCACGCCACCTGCTGGTCCCTAAAAATGTATTTAGGAGCCAGCAGATGGCGTGGTGGTTAAGGTGTGGTAGTTAAGGTGCTGGACACCCACATGGTTGTATACAGTTTGAGTCCGAGACCTGGAGGCTTGCTTTCTCACTCCCCTCTGCCCCCCTTGTACTTCTCTCTGGTCAAATTAAAAAAAAAAATAAAGAAAAAAAAGAATGAATGAATAAAATAAATAATTCTTAAAAATTTAAAAGTATTTAATAAAAATAGGATAAGTGGGATCAGCAGTAGGCGTAATGGCTACGTCGCTGGACTCCCATATAGTCAACCGTGGTTCAAATCCCAGATCTTAAACTCACACCGGGCACATGTGCACGTGTGCCTAAGATCCCGAGAGGAGAATGGTGGAGAAGGGATTGTGGCGTGGCCATCCTCCCTCGGGTGTGATTTCTTACTTTCTGTCTATCTGTCTCTCTCTGTCTTTCTGGCGAGCGCACATGCCCTATAGCAAAAATCTCTCAAAAAAAAAAAAAAATGAGGAGGGGGCTTTTAAACTGTCTCTTTAAAGTCTGGCCATACATTGTTACAAGAAATCTTCAAAATCTTTCTAAAAAGTGGAAGTAAAATATGAGTTTATGGGGCCAGCATTTGGTGTGGTGGTTAAGGTTCTAGATTACCATGTGGCCAATCAGGTTCGAGTCCTGGGCCTAGTGGCTTGAAAAATCATGCCAGGCATCTGCGAATTTATGTCCAAAATCACAAAAAGAGAATGGAGAAAAGACTGCAGCACGGTCATGCCCCTGGAGGGTGATTTCTTATTTTCTCTCTCTTTGTCTCCGTCTCTCTGCACAGCAAATGCACATGCACTATGGCAAAAAATAAATAAATAAATAAATAAAAATCTAAAAGTTTATTTTGGTATAAAAAAATTGAAATTGGGACCAGCAGGTGGTGTGGCGGTTTAGGCACTGGACACTCCCACATGGCTGATCATGGGTTCAAGTCCTTGACCTGGTGACTTGCTTTTTCACTCTCCCCTCCCCCTCCCCCCACATCTCTCTCTCTGGTCAAATTAAAATAAATGAATACACAAAATTAAAATAATTATTTTAAAAATTTGAAATCTATGCACTGTTTCTCATAATACATTTTTCATGAACTTTTTGGAAGTCTCTCAAATGGTCAAACACAGACCATTCTCAAATTTCTTTTTGAAATTAAAAAAAAAAAAAAAGTATTCGTTTCTTTTTTCCATGAGCAAAAATGACAGAGACAGACAGAGAAACAACATGTCCAATGGAGTCTTCATGCTATGACCCCTTCCCAGCTTTAGCCAGACCCAGATCACGGGCATACTCATACCTATCCTGTTCATGGAGGTCTCCAGACACAAACCCAGAACCTTCCCATGTGGGTCAGTTTTGCAGAGTACTGTATTACTGATCTCTCACTATCTAGCCCCTCAAACTTCTGGCCTGCCCCATCTACTTATGGGATCATCTAATGACCAAGCCTTTAGAAAAATCCAATGTCCTTCTGAGTGCTTGTGTGCCGAGACAGAAGGAAGAACGAGTGCTAAGAAGGTACCTAGAAGATACCATGGACCCAAGCTCCCTCAATTCTGCCCAGCCAAATGTCCTAGTTCAGGAGTTAGGGGACCTGAACTCTAATACTGGCACTGCAATTAATTAGCCACGGACTTATTAACCAAGTTATTTCAGGTCTTGGTTTCTCCATCAGTGCAACTAAGGGATTAGCTACAATAATCTAAGGGTCCATACAACTGAAATTTTATAACTCTATAGAGAATACAATGGTAGTTATTTAAATATTTATAGGAGCAATAAATATTTTTAGAGACATGGAACAATGGAAACAATTATAAAAACAAGCAGAATAATGACAATAAACATCTCCATTATCTCCCATCTGACCTTGTAATAGATTTTTTTTTATTAAATTTGCCAGATTGCCAGAGTGCAGGACCCCTCTAGAAAGAGACAGAGAGTGTGAAAATATTCCCCATGGGGCATGATCCCGCTATGATCCTTTCTCCATCTCTCCCTCCTCTGGGGATTTTGGGGATGATCAGCTATGAGGGAGTCTAGCACCTTAACCCACACCACCTGTTGGCCCCCCAAAACATAATTTTCATAATAAAAGTATGAAAAGAGTAATGATGGCAGAATCAGAGTTCGGAAATGCAGATGTTATTCATACAAAAATACATTATATAGCAAATATAAGTACTTCTTAGAACCTTAAACACTTCAGGGTACTAATTTATATGGGGGAAAACTGAAGGGATTAAGAATGAAACTTCAGGGACAGCAGGTGGTGTGGTGTTAAGGTGCCAGATTCTCACATGGCTGACCGTGGTTCAAATCCTGGACCTGGCGGCTTGAAAATCACGCCAGGCATGTGTGCATGCATTTCCAAATCTCAAGAGGAAAATGAAGGAGAAAGAATTGCAGCATGGCCATTCTCCTGGGGGGAGGGAGGGTCTTTCTACCTCTCACTGTCTTTGTCTCCCTGGTGAGCCGTGCTTTCCTATAGCAAAAACCTTAAAATACATACATACATAAAAGAAACTTCAGGACCTGCAAGTGGTGTGGTGGTTGGAGCAGCTGAATCCCACATGGCTTACAGGGAGGTTAAGTCTGAACCTGGTAGCTTGAAAAAACACATCAGGTGCATGTGTACGTATGCCTAAAATCTCAAAAGGAGGGAGCAACAGAGAAGGGATTGCGGCATGACCATTCCTCACGGCGGCTGCTTTCTCCTCTCATTCTCTTTGGTGAATGCATAGACCCTCAAGAAAGAAGGAGAAAGGGGGAGAAAATCATCCACGGATCCTTAAAACAATGTATGAAGTTTGATCAGGAACAGTATATTTACATAGTCTCAAAATATGACCTCACAAATTATCAATTACAAAGAAGACAAGGACTCTACAATGAAGAAATACAATACCATCTTAACAAAGGGATCAAAACTAACGACAAAAATCATGAAACAAACTGATATTATGTGCTTCAGTGATACAAATGAAAAGAACGAAAAGAGACAAAAAAGGACCAGAAATGGTAGAATGGTTATGTCGCTGGATTCCCACATCACCAACCTGGTTCAAGTCCCAGACCCAGAAGTTTGAAACTCGTGTGTGTGTGTGTGTGTGTGTGTGTGTGTGTGTGTGTCCAAAATACTGAGAGAAGAATGGAGAAGAGGCTGTAGCGTAGCCATTCCCCCAGGGGGTGATTTCTCACTTTCTGTCTGACTCTCTCTCTCTCTGGCAAGTGCACACATGCTACAGTAAAAATCTCTTTTAAAACAAACACAACAACAACAAAAAGCTCATGCTATGCGTTTGCGTGTGTGCCCAAAATCCAGAGAAGCGAATGGAGAAGGGACTGCAGAATGACCATTCCCCCTCCCGGGAGGTGATTTCTCACTTTCTGTCTCTGTTTCTCTCTGTCTCTCTGGCAAAGGCATGTGCCCTATAGCAAAAACCTCTCTTTAAAAAAAAATTCAGGGGGTTGGCAGGTGGTGTCGTGGTTAAAAGTGCTGGACTCCCACATGGCTGACGCAGTTCAAGTCCCAGACCCAGCGGCTGGCTTTTTCACTTTCCCTCTTTCTCTCTCTCACTCTGTCCCTCTCTGTCAAATGAAAACAAATAAGTAAATAAATAAATAAAGATAAATAAAATAATTCTTAAAAAAAAACATTCAGGAGGAGAAACAGGACAGGAAGAACTTAAGTACATAATTTCATCTTTTATACATGGGTCAAAAGATTTCATCTAAAGATGATAAATATAGCAGATACAAGGATACATTTATGACAGAAGCGGTAGAGAGCTGGTATCGCAGTGGTAGTACAACTGGCCCCACATCCCAGGTTTGCATTTCACAGCCACCATGTACACGCTGTGCGTGACCCAGGCTAGCTGTGAGTGGGCTGCAGCATGAACACTCCGTTGAGGGATGCTTGTCTCTCTCCCTGTTTTTTTTTTTTTTTTTTCCCCTCTCTTCAACTGACACACACATAAAATAAACAATAGGGACCAGCAGTTAATGTAATGGCTATGTCGCTGGACTCCCATGTAGTAGACTGTGGTTCAAGTCCCGGGACTGGTGGCTTAAATTCACACCGGGCATGTGTGTGTGCGTGCCCAAGATCCTGAGAGGAGAATGGATGAGAAGGGATTGCGGGGTGGCCATCCCCCCTAGGGGGTGATTTCTTGCTTTCTGTCTCTCTGGCAAGCGCATGCGCCCTATAGCAAAAAACACCTCTAAAAAAAAAAGTTCTTGAATGGCATGTAAAATACAGCAAATACAAACCCTCATCAAAACCTAAAAAAAAAGTTAAATGCTTCCAAAAGACAGTGAAAGAGTCTTAACATATAATGTGTAGACCACATGCCTTTTAACTTGAAGAATTACTAAAGAACCAGAAAATACTGAAAATAATCTGAGTCTCAACTGCAGAAGTTGCAAAAGAAATGAAGAAAGTGATGATTTTTAGAGTTTGATATTGTTGACAGAGAAGATGACAAGTAGATTAATATAAATACAGTAAAAGTCAGTTTGAGCACATGAAAAAATATTTAAATAGTAAAAAAACTACCACAAACTCAGAGTAAACAAGATAAATGTTGCAGCAATGAAAGGGCATAACATCTATAAAAACTGCTTTTAATTCTAACAAGAATACTGTATTTTACTCCTATGAAATTAGTCAAGTGTGGGGAAAATGGGCCAATTCTATTTCCTTTGAGGACATGGGAAAGTCAATTTTTGCACATGGGAAGAAGTTTACATCTGAATGTCACACTAGGGCATTCCAATATATTCAAGGGTTTCATCCCAATTTATTGTTAAAGTTCACTGATAAACACACAAAAGGAAAATATCCCAATACAATGTTAATGTTCAAGGCCTTCAAAATCTCAAATAGGGGCTAGGTGGCATGGTGGCTAAGGAGCTGGACTTCCACATGGCTGGGTGTGGTTTGAGTCCTAGACCTGAAGCTTGCTTTCTCACTTTCTCTCTCTCCCTTGTCAAACTGAGTAATAATAATAAATAAAATAATTCTTAAAAAATTTCAAATGTAAAATTTCAGAAATTTCTAGAAAAAAGTTTAGCCTAGATACCTTATAAACTTGATGAACAGTATTACCTAAGGGCAGGACATATTTTTAAAAGAATTATTTATTCAATTTTTTTTTTTTCATTTGACCAGAGTCTAGGACTCAAACTGTGGTCAACCACGTGAGAGTCCAGTGCCTTAACCACCATCATCAGCTGCTGGCCCCAAGAGTAGAACATATTAATATAATTGTTGTCTTACAATTTCTGCATGCTATTTTGCAGTGTTTCAAAGAAACTGTGAAAATCAGAGGTTGCAAAGTGAAATGGTGTTTACAAGGAACAGCTAGCAGTACTACTGAAAATACCAGTCTCTGACATGATAAGGAGCTTGTGACAGAATGTAAATCAACAACATGAAGAAGTAAGGCAACCAGAGAAATGTCAGCGGAACTAAAAACGCGGCACAGGTCATCATCTCTGCTGGCAGTCAGTTTGTGGCTGAGCTGCCAGTTCAATGACCGACCGCACTGTTAGTAGCTGTGCTAGATGACACAAATGCCCATTTCAAAGGCTACGGCTACCACTCAGTTCTCAGCTCAGCTTTCGCAGAGCTCTAGAATACTCCAATGAGACCAGCAGCCCACATGTTCATATGAAGTCTCTGATTCTTAAAATCTATGTGGGCAATAACCAACAACTGAGAGCCTAATACACCTCACAGGCAGATAGGGTGCACCTTCTATTATAAATAGAGGAGTAAAGAAAGATGGGGTTCTTGACTATTCCACACTTTCAAAGCTTAACTATAGGGGTCAGCAGGTGGTATGGTAGCTGGGGTACCAGGCTATCACATGACCGACTGTGCTTTGAGTCCCAGACCTAGTGACTTGCTTTATTGCTTTTCCTCTCTCCCTCTTTCTCTCTCTCTCTCTGGTGAGTGCACAAGCCCTATAGCAAATTTTAAAAATGATAATAATAAGTAAAATTAATTCTTTTTTTTTTTAAAAAAAGGTGAAGTATAAAAAATTTTACTCTCTTTGAGCACTACTTTGCTCAACTGAGTTACAGTGAATTCGTTAGAATTTTTTAAAAGTTGTGATAGCTGGCATAAATTCCTTTATTCATTCAAAAAAATAATACTGATTGATTTTCTGTGTGTGTGTATGAAGGATGGGGTGTAGACAGGGTCTCAATTTGTCACAATCCTCCTGCCTCAGCCTCCTGAGTAGCCGGGACTGTACACATGTGCCACCACGCCCAGCTCCTTAACACAGGATCCCACTTTGTTGCCCACACCGGCTACAAGCTCATGTCCCTCTCACCTCAGCCTCCCTAATAGCTGGGACTACAACATGCACCACCATGCACAGCATTTTAGGGTAAGCCAGGAATCATACCCAGGCCTCCCATATGGTCTCAGTCTGCCAAGTAGTTGGGTCCAGCACACATTACCATAGATGGGCTGACTGATATTATTGTGAATGATGTGTCAGGCATCGTGCAAAATGCTGGCGGTATAACAGTAAGCAAATACAGAAATAATCCCTCTCCTTCATGAAGCTGACAGAATGGTAGAGGATAGGGACTGATCCAAGATCACTCAGGTATATGTAAAACTGTAACTGTGGTAAATGGTGTGAGACAGGTACGAGGTGCTATGACACCTACCTAGTAAGTGGATGTACTTTACCAAGAACTAGGATGTCATTCCTGCAGAGGTAACTGGAGTACGAACTGAGAGTGGAAGAAAAAAAAAGTCCAAGGAAAGGAACCGAGGGAAGGAACATGGTACTGAGTACAGAAAACAGAGGGTACAAACAACTGAAGGCGAGAGCATTTGTGGGACATTCTGGGTACCAAGAGACAGCCACTGTGTCTAAAATGCACAGGACAATGAAAGTGTGAACAGTTCAAGATGAGGCTTGAGAGGAAGACAGGGACCAGATTATGTAGGGCCTCATAATTAGGGTGACCATGTAATTTTATCATCTAATTTGGGACTTCCCTGAAAGTGAAAATAATAGCTATTAATAGTCATACAAGGATAACTACAATCTGTGTCAAGGATTTAGGTCTAGTATGGAATAAAGACAGACCAAAGGAGAAGCAGAGCGTCCAATTAGGAAGCTATTGCTGTATCTGAGTTAACAGGCTGGATAAAGGTGGCAATGGCAGGGACAGGGAAAAGTGAAAGGAATTAAGTATGACATTTGGTGCTGGGCTGATGTGTGAGGTGAGAAAGTATGTTCCACATTTGCCTCCTAGAGGGCTTGGTGGCGCCCGCCCTATGGCAAAAACATTTGCCTCCTAGAGTTCTGGCTTGCTCCACAGGACAGACAAGGACATCCACTGAAGTAAGACGCTCTGGCAGAGAATCATGCAGTTCACAACCTGGACCTGACAGCTTGAAAAACATGCCAGGTGTGTGTGTGTCTGCGTGCCCAAAATCCTAAAAGGAGAAATGGAAGAGAAGTGCTACCATCCCCTATAGGGGTCTTTCTTGCTTTCCTTCTCTCTCTTTGTCTCTAACAAGTGCATATGCCCTATAGCAAAGTTTTTTGTTTTTTTTTTTTAAAAAAAGAAAGAAATTTTAAATAGCCTTGAAGTCCTGGCAAATTAGGAGACAGAGGGAGGAGGATTAGGAGCCCACAGCCAGTGCACACAGCCCGCACAGGCAACATAAACAGAGCAAGACCCTGTCTGAAATGGCCAGGCTCGGTGGTGTTCGCTTACAGTCCCAGCTACTCAGGAGTGTAAGGCAGTAGCATTGTGACGCAGTGAGACCCTATCTAAAGAAAAAACAAACACACATCATATAACACACACATAAAATTAAATAACCTTACCCCTCAACAACAACAAAAAAAACCCCACCAATTTAAAAGGAGATAAAGGACTTGAACAGAAATCTCTACTTAAGAGAAATATTTCTCCAAAGAATATATATAAATGGCCAAGATGCATAAAGATAGTCAACATCACTAATTACCAGGGAAATGCGAATCAAAAACCACAAATTATCACCTCGTACCTGATAAGATGGCCGCTATGAAAACAAAAACAAAAAACAAAGAGGAAGCATTGGTGAGGATATGACAAAACTGGAACCCTTGTACATAGCTGATAGAAATGTCAAATGGTACACCCACTATGGAAAACAGTATGGAGTTTCTTTAAGACATTGAAAAGAGAGGTACCACATGATTGAATAATCTCACTTCAGAGAGACAGAAAATGAGAAATCATCCCCCTCCCCAGGAGGATGGTCATGCCACAATCCCTTCTCCTCCATTCTCCTCTTGGGATCTTGGGCACACATGCACATGCACATGCACCCAGTGTACGTTTAAGCCACCGGGTCCGGGACTTGAACTGTAGTTGACTGCACAGGAGTCCAGGATGTAACCATTATGCCAACTGCTGGTCCCAACCTGAAGGACTTTACGCCAAGTGAAATAAGCCAGACGTAGAAAGACAAATACTGCATGTTTTCATTATGTAGAATCTAAGTAAGTTGAATTAATGAAAGTAGAGAGAAGAATAGTGGTTACAAAGGGTGAAACAGAAACGGAGAAAGGGAGATGTTGTTCAAAGGGTATTAGTCATGTAGGATGAATAAATTCTAGAGGTCTAACCTATAGCATGGGAATTAAGTTAATAATACAGTACTGTAGGGGCCAGAAAGCCAAGTGGTACTTAAGGCACAGAACTTCCACCTGTTCAACCACAGTTCAAGCTCTGGACCAGGCAGGGCACTGAATTCCCACCTGGCCGACTGCAATTCGAGGTCTGGACCAGGCAATTTCAAAACCACACTGGTTGTGTGTGCATACACGCCCAAAATCCCAGGAGGAGAATGGAGAAGGCATTATTGTGTGGCCATCTCCCTGGGGAGTGATTTCTCACCTTCCCTCCTTCTATCTCTGTTAAGTACACATACCCTATGGCAAAAACCCAAAAACAAAATAAAACACAAAATACTGTGTATCTGAAATATGCTAAGAGTAGATTTTAAGCATTCTCACCACAAAAAAAGGTAACTCTATAAAGAAAGGGATATGTTAATAGCTTGATTGTGTAATCAGATCAGAACGTCTGTGTGTATAATATAGACATACATATATTAGACCATCATGCCGTATCCCCTTAAATACACACACTTTCAATTTAAGAATATGAAAGTATAAGCTAGCGCTGTAGCCTGCTGTAGACTTAGAGCTGGATCCCACATGGCTAACAAGTTCAAGCCTGGGCTCTAGTGGCTTGACAAACACATAAGGTGCATGTGCATGTGTGTTCCAAGTCCCATCAGGAAAGAGAGAGAGTTGTAGTGTGATCACACCCCACTGGGGGTTGTTTGTCTCCCTCTTCCACTCTCTGTGTTTCTCTCTGGCAAGCATAAGTGACCTCTGGCAATTAAAAAAATAAAATGATTAGAGACCAGCAGTTGACTACATGGCTATGTCACTGGACTCCCATGTAGTCAACTGTGGTTTGAGTCCCAGACCTGGTGGCTTAAACTCACACTGGGCACATGTGCACGCATTTCCAAGATCCTGAGAGAAGAATGGAGAAGGGATTGTGGCATGGACACCTCCCAGGGGGTGATTTCTTGCTTTCTGTCTGTCTGTCTCTGTCTTTCTGGCAAGCATACACGTCCTACAGCCAAAACCTCTCAAAAAAAAAAAAAGATTGAAAACAGGATACCGAAGAGATGCAGTCATGGACCAAATAACATTTCAATGGTGGACACCTATCCAACAACAGTCCCATGAGGAGTAACAGACTGTATCACATAACCTAGGGGTGCAGTAGGCTATATCATCTAGGTTTGTGTAAGGACTCTATGATAGTCACATAATGAGGAAATTGCCAAACAAAGCTTCTTTCAAAATGTATCCCCATCTGGGCCAGCAGGTGGCATGAAGGATAAGGCAGCTAGATCCCCTATGGTCAGCAGTTTGAGTCCCAGACCTGGCAGCTTGAAAATCACCCCAGGTACATGTAGTGGGTATCCAAAATCCTGAGAGGAGAATGGAGAAGGGATTGTGATGTGGCTATACCCCCTAGGGAGTGATTTCTCTCTCTCTCTCACTGTCTCTGTTTCTGGCGAGTTCATGTGGCCTAGCAAAACCCAGGAGGAAAAAAGTATTGTGGGGGCTGGCAGGTGGCATGATGGTTAAGGGCGCTGGACTCCCACATGGCTGACTGTTGTTCGAGTCCCAGACCTGGTGGTTTGTTTCTTTACTTTATCTCTCTCTCTGTCCCTCTCTGTTCACATTAAAATTAATGAAGTTAAATAAAATAATCCTTTAAAACTAAAGTATCCTTGTCATTAAGCAATACATGACTATAATTACATGAAGAAGGTTCTTTGATATATTAAGTTTAAAAAGACTGCATAAAAACAAACATGTACATTATGATTGCATTAATATAAAAACAAAACAAAAAAGATCCTATGTGTGTATGCAGAGAAAATAAGTCTGGAAAGGTAAGATTGTCTCTGGATGTGGATTTAGGTGGGTGGAGTGATAGGATGTGGACGAATAGAGTGGATGGAGATTTTCACTCATGTCTCAGTATTAACTGAATGGGAACCAGCAGATGGTGTAATGATTACATCATTGGACTCTCATGTAGTTGATCATGGTTTGCGTCCCGGACCCAGTGGCTTAAAACTCACGCTGGGTGCGTGCATGTGTGCCCAAGATCCCAAGGGGAGAATGGAAAAGGGACTGTGGTGTGGCCATCACCCCTGGGGGGTGATTTCTTACTTTCTGTCACTCTGGCAAGTGCATGCATCCTATAGCAATATTATCTGAATGTATTTTACATACAGCCACTTTTTCTTAATTTTATCTTTATTTATTTATTTAGACTATAGAGAAACAAAGTGAGAGAGAGGGAAAGTGAGAAAGAAGCTACCAGGTATAGGACTTGAGCCATGGTCAGCCATGTGGGAGTCCATGCCCTTAACCACCACGCCACCTGACGGCCCCCAGTCACTTTTGTTTTTAAAAGAATTGTTTTATTTAACTGTATTTATTTATTTGTTTATTTTAATTTGACCAGAGAGGGACAGAGTGAGAGAGAGATAGGGAAAATGAGAAAACAATCTGCCAGGTGCAGGAATCGAACTGCGATCGGCCATGTGGGAGTCCAGTGTCTTTAACCACCACACCACCTGGCAGGCCCACACACACTTTTTTTTTTTTGGAGAGGTTTTCACTGTAGGGCGCGTGCGCTCGCCAGACAGACAGAGAGAGACATAGAGACAGAAAGCAAGAAATCACCCCCCGGGGGGATGGTCACGCCGCAATCCCTTCTCCTCCATTCTCCTCCCGGGATCTTGGGCATGCACGCACACGCACCCAGCGTGAGTTCTAAGCCACCGGGTCCGGGACGCGAACCGCGGTTGACTACGTGGGAGTCCAGCGACATAGCCATTACGCTAACTGCTGGTTCCCACACAGTCACTTTTTAAATAAACTTAATACATGAAGGAAACTTTCCTCAATATAATTATATGTGAATTAGCCCAGTCATATTCTTTTTAATTACTGTGTTGTAGTACAGTATTATAATTTTAATGTATGGAAAATATTTATAGTATTATGCCAAGGAAGGAACAAACTTGTGATTTTATCGATACAATTACTACAAAAATGGCTAATGTCATGCACCATACATAAATAATCAACTCCTTTGTAAAAAAAAGGAAAACAGGTCTTTGGCCAGGGTACTTGCTTTCTATGACAGACGGTTAATTCTGTTCACAACCAAACTAGGATTTTTTCCCACAGTGGCAGTAACTGCCAGTAAGCAGCAGCGAAGGTGAGCGCTACAGCTTGAGCACTTACTGCATAGCTTCACAAGACATTCAGGACAGAGAAACAGCAATATGACTGATGTTTTCCTAGTGCCTTCAAACAGACTTGTGTATACAAACAATTCTCATTAAGTATGTATCTCATGTTCACCAAGATGAACAAGAGCACACATTATTTATTAATAAGGAACTGAACAATTATCAAAAAGTTCAAGGCATCAAAGCAAAGGCTAGTCTAACTGAAGGAAATCAAATCACAATCAATGAAAGGCTGATTCTTAGACTCTTAGTAAAACAAGTGTTCATTTTCTACTTCTAAGAAAATGCAGACACTAGTCTGAGTGTTGGAAATCCTTTTGTAGGACAAAGTCTAGTCATCTGACTTCACTAGTTAAGTATCTAGGTCACTTTAACACCCTGGGACATTCAAAAATCCTGAACACAGAAGAGATCTTTTTTCATTCTCATGTCTGAGATCACAGAGAGGCCCAAGAACTAAAATTAGCTCTCACGTGGAAATTAGCAATGTATTCATTCCATCATCTTTGTTGTTTGCTTAACACATCCAGCTTCACAAAATAATCTATTGTCAACAGGCTCATGTCCAATGTCCCCAGAATGACTCCTGCTCTGCTACTGATTAATACAGGATGACCATTATAGATGGATTCAGGAAGGAGAAATTGCTATAATCTACGCTTGAAGTAACAAGCATTCTCATACTATACTACAGAGGCTAAGGCTAACATAACTACAAAGGCCCAAGCTATCCAACTTTACCCGCACATTGTTTTCTGGTCATTAAATCATCATTGAGATGTTAAAACTGGTACACACAGTACAACAAAGCCCTTCCTTGCCAAATCTTTAATTTAAAAACAAATCAGTTAAGTGTCAGACTCTATTCAAGCTCAACTGACAGAGCTCAAGTCAACTGCCAGCAATCCCTATGGGGCTGTTATTGAGAAAGCACAAACTAAAATCTAACTGTAGTGGTCAGATATAATTTTAACAAAGCAATGAAGAGTGGGGGCAGGGAAGAGAAACAGTGAACGAGCGAGCAAGGAAAAGAGATCACACCAGCAATGTTCATCTTCATAATTATACCAGGCTTAATAACAGTATGAGTACCTATCATTTATTTTCTACAATGTGCCCGTCACTTTACATGCATCATTGCTGATCTTTATGATAACCACCTAACATACGTTCTTTTAAATCCCCCCTCCCTTTTCAGGTAAGGAAATTTATTCTCAGTAAAGCTAAGAAAATCTTTTTTTTTTTTTTAATTTTAATTATTTTTAGTTTAATGTAGGGTGCGTGTGCTTACTGGATAGATAGAAAATGACAAAGCACTCCCCAGGGGAGGATGGCCATGTTGTAATCCCTTCTCCTCTTTTCTCCTCTTAGGATTTTGGGCATGCACGCACATGCACCTGGTGTTTCTCAAGCCACCAGGTCTAAGACTTGAACCACACAGTCAGCCATGTGGGACCCAGACACCTTAATCACACCCCCTGCTGTCCCCAAAATTGCCTAAAATGTTAACAGCTGCTAGGTGGTACTCTTAAGACAGGTACTGAGAATGACTGAGAAGTGCCCCTCTTTCTACCACAGCTCCTACTTACCTTAAGAAAGCTCTTCAGGGGACCAACAGATGGCGTAGCAGTTACGCTGTTGGACTCCCACATGGATGACCGTGGTTTGAGTCCTAGATCCGGTGACTTGAAAATCACACCAGCTGCGTGTGTGTGCATGCCCAAGACCAGAGGAGAAGAAGAGATTGCAGCATGGCCATCATCACAGGGGGTGATTTTTCACTTTCCCTTTTATTGTATCGGTCTCTCTCTGGCAAGTGCATGTACCCTAAGGCAAATGCCCCCCCACCAAAAAAAAAAAAAAGAAAAAGAAAGTTCAGAGGATCAAGTGGTGCCTAGGTGGACCCATATAGAAAAGATGCTGGGTCCTTATTCTAGAACTTTCCTGATCACAGCAGGTACACGCAAATGCCCATGATCTGGGGCAGCTGAGACTAGGAATGGGTCGTGGCATGGGGGACCCTGTCAGTGATGCCCATCTCTCTCTGTCTCTCTCATGGAAGAAATAACTAAAACTTTGAGAGTTTTTTTTTTTTTTTAAAAAAAAAAAGCTCTTAAGAGTTAAGCAAAAAAGACCAGCAGTTAGCGTAATGGCTATGTCGCTGAACTCCCATGCAGTCGACTGCGGTGCGAATCCCAGACCCGATGGCTTAAACTCACGCCGGGGGGCATGCAAGTGTGCCCAAGATCCCGAGAGGAGAATGGAGGAGAAGGGACTACAACGTGGCCACCCCCCTAGGGGGTGATTTCTCGCTTTCTGTCTCTCTGTCTTTCTGGCGAGTGCATGCGCCCTATAGCAAAAAAACCCCTCTCCAACAAGGAAAAAAAAAAGTTAAGCACAAGATCAGCAGTTAGCGTAATGGCTATGTTGCTGGACTCCCATGTAGTCGACCATGGTTCTAGTCCTAGACCCGGTGGCTTAAACTCACATCAGGCGCATGTGTGTGCATGCCCAAGATCCCAAGAGGAGAATGGAGAAGGGATTGCAGCGTGGCCATCCCCCTGGGGGGTAATTTCTCACTTTCTGTCTTTCTGTCTGTCTCTGTCTTCCTGACAAGTACATGCCAAAAACTTGGGAAAAAAAAAAAAAAGTTAAGCAAATGGGTACAGCTGCAGTGGCACAGGTAGGAGGGTACCACTGTGCAATTCTGGAGCCATACGGGAGGTCCAGGTTTGGATCCAGGGTCAACCTGAATACACGATGCACAGCCATGATCCTGGCTGGCTAGGAGACTGCAAGGAGAATTGCAGCATGGCAAGATCCTGTTGAGTGTGCCCATCTTCCTTTCCCTCTCGCTTTCTCTCTCTCTCCCCCACACCCCAAGCAAATAAATGGCACTCCAACCCATCTCAGGTCTAGTGTTGGTCTAATAATCCTTTCCATCGTTAGTTGAATATACATTTTGGAATTCTTCTTTCAAAGATCTCACAGAGTTAAATAAAAAATCATTCAGAGAAATGGAAAACTACCAATATAGACAATCAGCAACTCCTACTGAAGCAAGCAACATGGGGAATTGCTGTCAGAAGTGACATGGTCATTTATACTCAAGAACAGCACTTCTATTTCCTATACCTATTAGAGGTCCCTTCTAAACACAATATACTGCTGGGACCAGCAGATGGCATAATAGTCACATCACTAAACTTCCATGTAGTTGGCCATAGTTTGAGTCCCAGTCCTGGTGGCTTAAAACACATGCCAGGAGAGTGTGCATGCGTGCCCAAAATCCCAAGAGAATGAAAGAGATGGGACTGTAACATGGCCATCCCCTCGGAGGGTACTTCTTACTTTCTGTCTCTTTGGTCAGTGCACACGCCTATAGCAAAATCTCTAAGGGACCAGCAAGGGGTGCAGTGGTTAAGGTGCTGGACACTCTTACATGGCCGACCACAGTTCAAGTCCTGGACCTGGTGCCTTCCTTTCTCACTTTCTCTCTGTGTATTTTTTCTGGTCAAATTAAAATAAATGAATGAATAAATAAAATTAAATAAATAACGATTTTAAAATATCTCTATAAAAAAAGATAAAAATTCAATATACTGCCTCTAAAAATATGCTCATGTTAATCCCATCTTTAAGAAACTTTTTAAAAGTCTCTTGGGACCAGCAGTTAGTGTAATGGCTATGTCGTTGGACTCCCATGTAGTCGACTGCAGTTTGAGTCCCGGACCTGGTGGCTTAAACTCATACTGGGCGCGTGTGCGTGCGTGCCCAAGATCCCGAGAGGAGAATGGAGGAGAAGGGACTGCGGTGTGGCCATCCCCTCTGGGGGGTGATTTCTCGCTTTCTATCTCTCTGTCTCTGTCTGTCTGGCGAGCGCACGTGCCCTATAGCAAAAAAATCTCTCCAAAAAAAAAAAGAAACTTTTTAAAAGTCTCAAGACATTTGTTTTTCCCTTACAAAAACTCTTAAAATTACTATTGCGAAAACAATTATTTAGAACACTATGGCTTGAACTTTTTATTTGCTTTATAGGAACAACATATAAGCACACATATTTTGGTTTCAGTTTGAAGTAAGTTACCAGCTTTTATAATATGTGACATCCTTTCTATAGGCTACATGGTGTTCCACTAATGAAACTGCACTGTTAAGAACCTACACACTAGGGGCTGGCACCCTGGCCCAGTGGTTAAGGAAACTGGATTCAACATGGCCAAGTACAGTTCAAGTCCTGGCCCTGACAGCTTGAAAACCATACCAGAGGGGTGCACATGTGTGTCCCAAATTCTGACAGGATGAAGAAGTGACAAAAGAGACTGACTATAAGATAGCCATGTCCCACAGGGGGGTGCTTTTCCCTCTCTTTCTCTCCATCCCTCTCTGGCAAGCACACATGCCCTCTGGCAATTTAAAAACAAAAAAGCACCCACTCAATATTTAAATTATTTCCAATTTTCCTTGCAGGTAAATAGAATTGGGGTAAATACTTTCAAACATACACTATTTTATGTGTTATTTTTACGATTTCTTTCTTTCTTTCTTTCTTTTTTTTTTTTTTTTTTTGAGATGTTTCTGCCTTATCGCTTGTGAGCTTGGGGAAGGGGAGGAGACAGTGAGAGGGAAAGTGAGAAATCACCCCCTGGGGGGGATGGCCACATGGCAATCCCTTCTCCTCCATTCTTCTCCCAGGATCTTGGGCACACACGCACATGCGCCTGGCATGATTCTCAAACCATCAGGTCCAGGACTCAAATTGTAGACAGTTACGTGGGAGTCTAGTGACACAACCTCTATGCTATCTGCTGGCCCCAATTTATTTATTTTTCTCCCATGAGTAAGAAACACAGGGAGAGACAGCATCTCCAATAGGGTCTTGATGCTACAATCTAATCCCAGCTTTAGCCAGCTGCAGATTACAGGCATGTGCATGCCTGGCATGCTTGGAAAGGTCACCAGATGTTACCCCATAACCTTCCCGTGTGGGTCAGTCTCACAGGGTGTGGTGTTTTACCACTATGCCACTGTCCAGTCCCAGTTGAAAAATTTGTTAAGATTGTAATTCTGGGACCAGTAGAAAGTGTAATGGTTATGTCGCTGGACTCCCACAAAGGCAACCGTGGTTCAAGTCCCGGACCCAGAGGCTTAAAATTCATGCTGGGCACATGTGTGTGCATGCCCAAAATCCTGAGAGAATGGAGAAGGGATAGTGGTGTGGCCATGCCCCCAGGGGGTGATCACTTTTCATCTCTTGTCTCTGTGGTGAGTGCATGTGCCTTATGACAAAAATCTCTCAAAAAAATAAAATAAATAAAATTAAAAGACTACAATTCCACCTGCATTCCATCACTTTGTCTATATGACTGTTTTGTTTGTTTGTTTGTTTGTTTGTTTTTTAAGCAAGAGAGCTTTTGCTATAGGGTGCATGTGCTTGCAGAGAGAAAGAGAGAGAGAAAGAAAACGAAAAACTACCCCCTGGGGGGATGGCCACACCGCAATCCCTTCTCCTCTTGGGATTTGGGGCATGCACATACATGTGCCCCATGCCAGTTTCAAACCTCTTGGTCCAGGACTTCAATCATGTGGGAGTTCAGAGATGTAACCGATATGACATTTGTGGGTCCCTGCATGACTACATTTTTACCAATAATTAACATTCTAATATATTTCAAAATAATTACTTATTTAATTTGATTTATTATTATTACTAATTTTAAAATTAGTAATTTCAAGAGAGAAAGAGAGAGTGAGAAAGTAAGCCACCAGGTCCAGGATTTGAACCATGGTTTTCCCTGTGGGAGTCCAGTGCCATAACCACCATGTCACCTGCCAACTCCAAACATTCTAATATTCTTATCTTTGCTAATTTGGCCTATTTATCTTTATTCTATTGATTTCCTGTTTTATTTGTTTGTTTGTTTTTAAAGAGATTTTTGCCTTGGGGCATGTGTATTCACTAGAGACAGACAGACACACACAGTGAAAGGAAAAGGGACAAATCACCCACTCCACCCCAACCCCAGGGAGGATGGCCACAATGCAATCCCTTTTCCTTCATTCTCCTGGCATCTTGGGCAGGTATGCACGCACGTCCGGCATGATTTTTAAGCCACTGGATCTGGGACTCGAAACACGGTCAGTCATGTAGGAGTCAAGTGATGTTACCACTATGCCATCTGCTGGTCCTGATTTCCTGTTTTTAATCCTCAATCTCTATATTTATTGAGTTTTTTTTTTTTAATTTTTCTTATTGTCTCCTACGGGTTTTTTCTATTAAGAAAGTTGATTCTCCACATATGCTACAGGTACATACTGTCATCTTTTACTCAGTACTTCCTAATGAGTGTTTTTTTTAAATGTAGTTTAATCTACTTACCATTTCTTTTTAAGAGGTTTTTGCCTTAGGGCATGTGTGCTCTCTAGAGAGAGAGAGACAGAGACAGTAAGAGGGAAACTGAGAACTCATCCCTCATGGGTATGGCCATGCAGCAATTCCTTCTCCATTCTCCTCCCAGAACCTTGGTTGGACATGCACACACACACAGCCAGAGTGAGTTTCAAATCTTGAGGTCCAGGACTAAAACTGCGATTGGCCATGTGGGAGTTCAGCAAAATAACCACCATACCATCTGCTTATCTTATCTTTTCTTCTTTAAGATTCTATTTAACTTATTTATTTATTTATTTAAATTTGACAAGAGACAGACAGAGTGAAAGGGGGGAGGAGTGAGAAAGCAAGCCATCAGGTCTGGGACTTGAACTGTGGTCAGTCATGAGGAGTCCAACGCCCTTAACCACCATGCCACCTGCCAGCCCCATCTTTTCTAAATTCTACCCTTACAGTATGTGTGCACATGCCCAATATTCCAAAAGGATAATGGAGAAGGAATTGTGACATGGCCACCCCCCAGGGGAGTAATTTATCACTTTCTGTCTTTTTGTCTGTCTCTCTGGCGAGCACATGCACCCTATATGAAAACTCTCTTTAAAAAAAAAAAAAAAAAAAAAGAAAAGAAAAAGAAAGAAAGAAAGAGGGACCATCAATTGGCGTAATGGCTATGTCGCTGGACTCCCATGTAGTTGACCGTGGTTCAAGTCCTGAACCCAGTGGCTTAAACTCCCGCTGGGCACGTGTGCGTGTGTACCCAAGATCCTGAGAAGAGAATGAATAAGAAGGGATTGCAGCATGGCCATCCCCCCGGGGGTGATTTCTCACTTTCTCTCTCTCTTTCTGGCTAGCGCACACGACCTATAGCAAAAACTTCTCCAAAAAATAATAACTAAAAAAAAAAACAAGCAGAGAGAGAGAAGATGGCAGATGGTGTGATGGCACTGGACTCCCACATTACTGACTGTGTTTCAAGTTCCACACCTGGCAGCTTGGTTTCTCACTTTCTCTTGTGCATTTTCTCTCTCTCATTAGAAAAAAATAACGATGATGGGGCTGGCAGATGGCTTGGTGGTTAAGAGCGCTGGACTCTCACATGGCCGACTGTGGCTTGGTGGTTAAGGGCGCTAGACTCCTAAATGGCCGACTGTGGTTTGAGTCCTGAACCTGGAGAGTTGCTTTCGCTCGCTCGCGCTCACTCTCTCTCTCTCTCTCACTCACTCTATCCCTCTCAGATCAAATTGAAATAAATAAATAAATAAATAAATGAATAAATAAAGTTAAAGAAAAAAGAAAAAAAGAAAACGATGATGATAAATAAAATTAAATAATTTTTAAAAAGTTCTGGTGATTATTTAATAAAAGATAAACTTCGCTGATTCTAAAATTTAATTTTTCTTTTTTTAAATGTCACACTAATATCTAATCAGATATAAGATAGTCCTCAATGACATAAGTATTTACACATTGAATACAAATAAATATTCGTTGATTAATTTTGCATCCCTATAGTCCATTCTCTGTTGCATTTCTCTATGCCTTTTGAAAATCCTTTTCTTTCCTGCTTTCAAATCTACTTTTGTGGGGAACCAGCAGTTAGCGTAATGGCTATGTCGCTGGACTCCCACGTAGTCTACTGCAGTTCACGTCCCGGACCCGGTGGCTTAAAACTCACGCCGTGCGCGTGTGCGTGCGTGCCCAAGATCCTGAGAGGAGAATGGAGGAGAACGGATTGCGGCGTGACCACCCCCTCTGGGGGGGTGATTTCTCACTTTCTGTCTGTCTGTCTGTCTGTCTGGCGAGCGCATGCGCCTTATAGCAAAAAAAAAAAAAAACCTCTTCAAAAAGAAAACCTCTTCAGCAAGAAAAAAAAATCTACTTTTGTGGGGACCAGCAGGTGGTAGGGTGGTTAAGGAGCTGGATACTTCTATATGGCCGCCAACCACAGTTCAAGTCCCGGACCTGGTGGCTTGCTTTCTCACTTTCCCTTTCTCTCTCAATCTCTGTCTCTTTCTGTGTGTGTGTGTGTGTGTGTGTGTGTGTGTGTGTGTATGTGTTGTGTCTGGGCAAGTTAAAATAAATGAATGAATAAATAAAATTAAGAAATAATTCTTTTAAAAAATAAACTTTTGGCTCTGGTTTTACACACTATATTTCTACTAGTTTCTCCTTAGCTGGTATAGCAAAAAAGTCTTCAGTGGGATCATGTGGAAGAACAGTCTTTGGCTCTTTCTTTCTCGGCTTCTGCACATCCTTCACTTGCTGCTTCTCTGTATTTTGCAGCAGTGATGGATCTTACAACACACCAATGCATGTGTGGTGACTGTTAGTGAGGATTTTCAATATAAAGTTGGTCCTCCAAAACTTCCCTGGAAAATCTTTATGAGGTTTAGGACAAAATGAGGTCCTACTGTCATAAGAACAGCATCATCTTCTATGATTTGAAAGTTCTAAAATGATATCCTATTATCCAAAATGCTGAAAGTAAACACATGGGCCACAAATGGTTGACTTTTAGGATGATACCGTGGCGTACTAAAGATCTGCATTAGGAGTTCTTTTAATAAAGCATAATGTGGTAATTCATCAAAAGAAAGGTCAAAAGACAAAAGGGGTCGAGAACCTTTCAAACAGTTTCCAGTCAGCTTTAGTTCAGCGAGCACATGAATATTTTGAACAAGGAATTTAGCAGATGATCCATGAGGGGAATCTGAAAGCCACATGTAGAGATCCCGTTTTTTCTTAGCTTCAAAATAGAGGCATTTATTGTAGTTTTTGTGTATGCTCACCAGAGAGACATGAGAGAAAAAGTGAGAAATCACCTGCAAAGGGAATGGTTATGCCACAATTCCCTCTCCTTTCTAATCTGGGATTTGGGGCAAGCATGCACAAGCACAAGGTGTGATTTTCAAGCCACCAAGTCCAGGACTCAAACCATGGTTGGTCATGTGGCAGTACAGCACCTTAACCACTATGCCATCTGATGGCCCCCCTTTTTCTGTTTTTTTTTTTTTTTTTCCCTTTTTTTAATTGCCAGAGAAAGACACTTGTGCACTTGTAAGAGAAAGACAGAGACAGAGAGCGAGGAAATGAGAGGGAGAAAGTATTCCTCAATGGGGCAGTCATGCTGCATTCACTTCTCCTCCATTTCTCCATTCTGTCAGGATACTACACATGCATGACCATATGCCCAGCATGTTTTTTAAGCTACCAGGGCTGGAAACCAAACCACAGTTGGCCATGTGGGATCTGGTTCCCTTAAGCATGAGGCCACAGGACCAGTCCTACCATATCGTCTTAATTTTAAAAAACCAAGTTTTTTTCTTTTAAAAAAAATACTTTTTATTGGGAACCAGCAGTTAGCGTAATGGCTATGTCGCTGGATTCCCACGTAGTCGACTGCAGTGCGCGTCCCGGACCCGGTTGCTTAAAACTCACGCCGGGCGCGTGTGTGTGCGTGCCCAAGATCCCGAGAGGAGAATGGAGGAGAAGGGATTGCAGCGTGACCGTCCCCCCTGGGGGGTGATTTCTCACTTTCTGTCTCTATGTCTATCTCTGTCTGGCGAACACATGTGCCCTATAGCGAAAATCTCTCCAAAAAAAAAAAAAAAAAAACTCATAAAAAAAAAATGTATTTTTTTATTTAATTTTATTTACTATTGGTTATTATTTTCAATTTGCTATAGGACAATGAGGTCACGAGAGAGAGAGAGAGAGAGAGAGAGAGAGGGGAGAGAGAGAGAGAGAGAGAGAGAGGATAAAAGCAAGCTGCCAGATTCGGGACTCAAAACTCAATCGGCTATGTGGGAGCCCAGTGCCTTAACCACCATGCCACCCACTGGCCCCCAAAAACAAACTTTTAAATTTAGCAACATTTTAAGTAATAACATCTGTGTAATCAGTTTTGATGTTCTGGTCATTATTTTCCTACTTCACACCAAAATACACACACTTACTAAAATAATGTCTTTTAGAGGCTCACCAGTCACATTTTAGATCACGTAGAGCACAATCCTAAAATCTCTGCAGTTATTCTGGAATCTCTGCACAGTAAGCAGTAATTTGTTAAACTAGAAGGAAATTTAAAAGCATTTGGGGGCAGTCCCATAGTCTAGTGGTTAAGGGAGCTAGGTTCCACATGGTTGACTGTGAGCTCCAACCCTGGCTGCTTAAAACACACGTTGGGCTCATGTGAGTGCATGCCCAGAGGAGGGAGAAATGGAGAAGGGACTGCAGCATGACCACAACCCGTTGGGTGCTACCTCCCCTTACTTCCTTCCCCTACGCTTTGGAAATGAACAATTTTTTTTTTAATTGAGGGTTTAATCTTGTTTTATAGATTAAAAGGTTAAAACCCAGAGAAATTATTGAAGTGATCTGTCCCCAAATCACACCCAAAGAGATCTGTCCAAGGTCACATGGATTTTTTAATGACATGTCTATGATTGGCATTCAGGTTTTCCATCATTCCAGCATATTTTCAACTGTGTCCACATAGATCATAGTACAATGATACAGTTATCAGTAATTTTTCATCTGTTACCTACCTCACTCTTCCACTCAGATTTAGCTGAACATGCTGCTTAAAATCTGGATATTTGGATGCCAGATATGCAAAGTCAGGAGGTTTGTCCTTGTATCTATTTCTTGCATGCATTGATTTACTCAGAGCCATCTTAAAAAAAAAAAAGAAAAAGGAGAAAATCAGCATATTTAGCCAAAAAGTAATTAATAGGGAAAAGTTGTGAATGCTAAGTCAATAGTTAACAGCCAATACATCTTTGCCAATCAAGTGAGAAAGTAGAAATTATATTTGTAAGTGTATAAAACAAAAAATAGGTTGTGGTTAAGCTCGTGTGCGGCACTGGTATCGGCAGTTACTGCACTGAAGAAAGTCTGGGGCAATGTCTCACACCATTTTGCTAGTAGAGCCCACCAAGAGGCCAGAAGGCAGAACTTACGCCAACTATGATTCTGTGAATGAATGCATGGAAGGTGTTTGTAAAACGTATGAAGAACATCTGAAGAGAATGAATCCCAACAGTCCCTCCATCACATACGGTATCAGCTGTTTGATTTCATCGAAGATCTGGTAGACCTCAGCTGCCTTCTTTACCAAGCTGATATCCAGACATACCAGCCATTTAACAAAGACTGGATTAAAAAACAAGCCTGGAAATAATTGAGCTAGAAGCATTAGGGGGGTGGGGGTGGACAGTGCCATTGGTGAAATGTTTGTATCATAGTATCCTGTTTCCATTTTATTCCTCTAGCCAAGACCGAATGTATTTGATGAAATGTGAGAATCTTGCTCAATCTCAACCCGTGTTGCCCCTTTTTCTTCTTTTTTTTTTTAATTTAAACATTTTTATAATGCTTTAGATGGAGGTTGCTCCCTGTCAGTTAATATTGACTCCAATCTTTCAAACTGTTCATGTATCTGTTTTGTAATGCTCACTGTACTAACCCTTCAAGATGGGGTGGGAAGTGGTAATACAGTTTAGTTATGTCTTCAAGATAAAGTCTTAGTGAAAAATAAATAAAAGTTCTTTAGTTAAAGAAAAAATTTTCTTAAATAAATAAATAAAAAGAAACCAAAAAAACATATACATAGGGCCAGCAGGTGGTGCCTGGTTAGGCACTGGACTCCTACATGGCTGACCACGGTTTGAGTGCCAGACCTGGAGGTTTGCTTCCTCACTTTCTGATTCTCTCTCTGGTGAGCACAAATGCCCTATAGCAAATTTAAAAGAAATAATAATAATAAATGAAATAATTATTTTTAAAAATACATATACAAATAGGCACTTTAAAAAATGCTCACCATGATTAGTTATAAAGGAAATGCAAATGAAAAACAAACATTAGGGGCTGGTAAGTGGCATGGTGGTTAAGGCTGACCATGGTTTGAGTTCTGGACCTGGCAGGTTGCAGGCTAATGTCCCCCTCCATGCCCATTTCTCTCTGGTCAAACTAAAAAATAATAATAATACTAATAAAGAAATAAAAGTAAACAATCAATTCTAAAAACAAAAACACACATTAGGTTGGCTATTACAAACAAAAAATAAATAAAAAACAAAATAAAAATAACAAATGTTTGCAAGGTTGTAAATAAATCAGAGCCCTCACATATTACTGGTGGGAACGAGCGATGGTGCAGCTGCCACGATATACACTTTCATGGTTCTTTAAAAAGCTAAAACAAGGCCAGCCCAGTAGTGCAATAGAAAAGGAAGCTAGATCCCACATGGCTGATTACAGCTCAAGTCCCTGAAGCTTGAGGAACACACTGGACACAAACACCTGTATGTACATGCCCAGAGACCCAATGGGACAAAGAAAAGGAGAGACTGGGGCCAGATAGCGGTTAGGGCACTGGACTCCCATGTGGTCAACTGCAGTTCAAGCCACAGACCCAGTGGCCTGAAATTCAAGCTGGGCACGTGTGCATGAGCCCAAAATCTCAAAAGGAGAATGAAGAAGGGATTATGGCATGGCCAACCTCCCATGGGAGAGTGATTCCTCACTTCCTGTCTGTCTCTCTGCCTCTCCAGCAAGTGTATGAGCCCTGTAGCAAAATCTTTCTCTCTCTTCCTCAAAAAAAAAAAAGGAGACTAATTGATTGCAGGTAACCACACCTCGTCTCTTTCTAGCTTCGGAGCATACATGCCCTGTTAAAAAAAAGATAAATAAACAACAAAAAAAATTTTTTAAACCAAACACAGGGGCCAGCAGATGGTGTAATGGTTATATTGCTGAACTCCCACATAGATGACCACAGTTCAAGTCTTAGACATGGTGGCTTGAAAAATCTTGCTGGGCAGGTGCGCATAAGTACCCAAAATCCTGAGACGAGAATGGAAGAGAAGGGACTGGAGAAAGGCCATCCCTCCTGGGCAGTGAGTTCTCATTTTCCCTGTCTGGCAACAACTTATGCCCTTTAAAAAAATAAATAAATAAAAGTCCAACACAGAGCCAGCAGGTGGTCTGGAGGTTAAGGCGGCTAGATCCACATGGCCAGCTGTACAGTTGGACTCCTAAATCCTGAACCAGGCGGCTTAAAAAACATGCCAAGACCTGTACTTTTGTGCCCAAAGTCCCGAGAGGAAAACAGAAAAGGGATTGCAGCATGGCCATCCTCCAGAGAGTTTTTCTCAAGTTCTCTTTCTCTTTTTCCAGTGAGTGTGGGCGCCCTATAGCAAAGTAAAAACAAAACACAAAAAAAAGTCAAATACAGAATTACTATATGATTTAGAAATTCCACTCCCAGATATATTCCGGAAAAGAACTGAAAGCAAGGACTGAAACAGGTATCTATACATCAATGTTCATGGCAGCATTATTTACAATAGTGAGAGGTGGAAATGACCATGTCCATTACAGAAATGGATGAACAAAATATGGCAAATATATAAATAAATATTATTTGGCCATAAAAAGAAAAGAAATTCTGATATATGCTACAGATACCCTCAAAACATTATATTAAGGGAAATAAACCACACACAAAAAGACAAAAATTGGGAACCAGCAGTTAGCGTAATGGCTATGTCGCTGGACTCCCACTTAGTCGACCGCGGTTCGTGTCCCAGACCCG
>NW_006204759.1:2580093-2602728 GCF_000334495.1 Tupaia belangeri chinensis
GACCATCCCCCCTGGGGTGTGATTTCTCGCTTTCTGTCTCTATGTCACTCTCTGTTTGTCTGGCGAGCGCACGCGCCCTACAGTGAAAATCTCTCTCAAAAAAAAAAAAAAAAGACAAAAATTGTATGCTTCCATTTATATAAAGTACCAAGAATAGGCAAATTCTTATAGACAGAGAATGGAACAGAGGTGGAGTGGGGGTAGGGGAAATGGAAGTTATTTAGTAAGTACAGAGTTTCAGTTTGGTATGATGTAAAAGTTCTGGAGATGGACAGTGGTCATGGACAACACCACAGTGTGACTAAATTTAAATTTAATATACACTTAAAAATGATTAAAATGTTAGATTTGATGTCATATACAGTTCACAATAAAAAACAAATATATAACATAGGATGAATCTTTTTTAAATTGAGGGAAGAAAACTGATAATTATTCCTTTAAGAGCATCAAAATGACAGAAGGCAATATAATCTATAGCCAAAAATGTTAAGAGGTTAGGTTTTGTTTGTTTGCTATAGGGCGCATGTGCTCCCTAGAAAGAGACAGAGGCAGAGAAAAAGTGAGAAATAACTCTCCAAGGGGATGGCCCATTCCACAATCCCCTCTCCTCCATTCTTCTCTCTGCATTTTGGGCACACACACATACATGGCTAGGGTGATTTTCAAGCTGCCAAGTCCAGACCTCAATCCACTCAATCAGGTATGTGGGATCCAGCTGTCTCAACTTCCCATGCCACCTGCTGGCCCAAAGCGTTAGTTTAACAGTGGCCTTGCAAAGACTGAATATTTAGTATTACATCATAAGGTCACAAAAGTTTGAAAAAACATCTTTCACTCAACTTTCTCCCTAAATTCCAGTCTTCTCATTCCTAGGTAACTAAAAGCAAATTAAAACAAACCTAGTCTTTCGGATTTCAGAAAGGGGCCAAATGGTGGCACAGTGGTAACACAGTGCTCTCCAAGTACTTGGCAGGCACATGTGCCCATGATCCAGACTAGCTGAGGCTGGGGGTATACCGCCACATGAAAACCCTGGTGAGGCACCCCCCTCTTTTGGAAGTAATAAACTTTTCTTAAAAATCACGGGAACCAGCAGTTAGCGTAATGGCTATGTCGCTGGATTCCCACGTAGTCGACCGCGGTTCATGTCCTGGACCCGGTGGCTTAAAACCCACGCTGGGTGGGTGTGCGTGCGTGCCCAAGATCCCGAGAGGAGAATGGAGGAGAAGGGATTGCGGCGTGACCATCCCCCCTGGGGGGTGATTTCTCGCTTTCTGTCTCTATGTCTCTCTCTGTCTGTCTGGCGAGCGCACGCGCCCTACAGTGAAAATCTCTCCAAAAAAAAAAAAAAAATCACAATTTAGGGGATGGCCTCATAGCCTGGTGATTAAGGGAGCTAGATCCTACATGGTTGACCTTGCAGTTCAAGTCCCAGATTAGGCAGCTTGAGAAACACACAGTTTGTGTGTGTACGTGCCCCCCAATCATGGCAGGATGGAGAAATGGAAGAGACGGAATTGCAGTGTGACCATGCCCCATGGAAGGATGCTTTCTCCCTCTCTAGTGAGGACATGCGAACTCACACAAAATTAGGAGAAAGGAAAATCATCATTTAAATTCAAAGGATAAAAAGGTTTTGTTAAGTCTATCAAAAAACAAAAACTGGGGCCAGCAGGTGGCATAGTGGTTTAGGTGCTGTACTCCCACATGGCCAAGCACGGTCCGAGTCCAGGATCTGGCAGCTTGAAACTCATGCCAGATGTGTGTGCATGTGAAGGGATTATTGTAGCATGTCCATCCCCCCTGGGAGGGTAGTTTCTAGCTTTCTGTCTCTCCACCTCTCTGTCTCTCTAGCGAGAACATATGCCCTATAGCAAATAAAATCTCTGAAAAAAAATGTTTTAAATAAAATAAAAACTGGAAGAAAAATCACTGTAGTGGTTTAGTAAATCTCTAGGTAGTTAGTAATGTAAAAATATTTTAGTGTCTATCTCTGGATGGTAGGTGATTTTTCTTCTCTTTTTTTGATTGTTCTGTTTTTCTTTTTCCTTTTTAAAATTTGCTATTGGGCATATGTGCTCACCAGGGAGTGACAAATAAAGAGAAAGTA
Source organism: Tupaia belangeri chinensis (assembly GCF_000334495.1). Classification (NCBI taxonomy): domain Eukaryota; kingdom Metazoa; phylum Chordata; class Mammalia; order Scandentia; family Tupaiidae; genus Tupaia; species Tupaia belangeri. Next base: position 2,582,207 of record NW_006204759.1, read on the forward strand.
AGAAAGCACCTCTCAGGAGGGATGGCCACACCACAGTCCTTTCTCACTCATTCTCTTCCTGGGATTTTGGGCGCACAAGCACACGTGTCTAGCATGTTTTTCAAGCCATAAGGTCCAGGATCTGGACTGCACAGTTGGCCATGCTGAATCCAACTGTTTTAACCACACCATAAGCTTGTCCTCCATTTTTTAATTTTTGTAAAAGTTTGTGATATGGTGTATGAGTCTGCGAGAGAGAGGAAGACAAAGTGAGAAAGCACCTCCCAGGAAGGATAGCCGCGCAACAGTTTTCTCCTATTCCACTCGCCTTGGGATTTTCAGAATACACACACATGCACCCAGCACTCAAGCTGTTGTGTCCGGGACACAAACTGCACAGCCAGTCATGTGGGATCTAGCCACATTAACAACTATACCACTAGCCGACACATCCATCTTTTTAAAAAAAATAAATAAATAAACATTCATCTAAAAAGGAAGTCAGAAATCTAAGGGTCACCTGATAGCTATTCTCTCTTTCTCTCACATCTAAGAAATCACCAGTTCTGTGGGTTTTACCTTCTAAACACACCTATTTTCTTTCTCCTTATCAGTATCAGCCACCCACATTGTTAGAAAAACCATTTATTTACTCATTCACTGGAGAGAGAGGAGAGCACACGCAATAGGGATCACCATGACACAATCCTCCTGTGCCAGCCTCCCAGGTAGCAAGGACCACAAGCTCATGCCACTGCATCCAGCCTGTTTAGGCTGTGCAAGGAACTGAACCCAGGCCTCCCACATGGCTTCAGCCACACAGCAGCACCTTCCTGCTTATGCCACCGCGAATGGGCCTAGAAACTCTTAATTGGTCTCCTTGCATCCACCGTCTCCTACGTTCTCTCCATTCCTTGTTCCGCCTTGCAGAATCATTTCTAAACACAAACTATGTCTCACTATGTCTTCTTCCCATGTCCACTTGCTCAAATCTTTATTCTCAGGATAAAACATCATTACTTTAGCATATATAAAAGGCCTGCATGGTCTGGTCTTACCTATCTTTTAACTCTTGGTTTAGGTCGCACCTCCTTACTCTTTTTTCTGTCCCTCTAACCTGGCAACAGAGCCTTTACAGAGGATATTCCTGTCTATGGTTTTTTCTCCTGCTCTTCACAAGGTGAAGTCCTACTCCCCCCCTTTTTTTTCTCTCTTAAAGAATTATTGTATTTAACTTTATTTTAATCTGACTAGAGAGGGACAGAGTGATAGAGAGAGGGAAAGTAAGAAAGCAAGTCACCAGGTACAGGACTCAAACCGTGGTCAGCCATGTGGGAGTCCAATATCCTTAACCACCACGCCATCTACCGTCTGCCCTACTTATCCCTAGGATCACAGTTCAAGCAATTCTTCTTCAAGAAGGTCTTCCCTGGACCAGCAGGTGGCATGGAGGTTAAGACACTGGATCCTATGTGGCCAGCTGTTTGGTTCAAGTCCTGGACCCAGGGCCTGAAAATCATTCTGAGTACATGCATACATGCCAAAAATCCGGAGAGGAGAATGGAGAAGAGATTGAGGCAAGGTCCTCACCCCGGGAGGTGATTTCTCTCTCTTTCTGGTGAGTGCACATACTTTAAAACAAACAAACAAACAAACCAAAATTAATTTACCACTTAAGTCTTTTTTTTTTTTTTGAGAGATTTTCGCTATAGGGCACGTGCGCTCGCCAGACAGACAGAGACAGAGAGACAGAAAGCGAGAAATCACCCCCCAGGGGGGATGGTCACGCCGCAATCCCTTCTCCTCCATTCTCCTCTCGGGATCTTGGGCACGCACGCACATGCGCCCGGTGTGAGTTTTAAGCCACCGGGTCCGGGACACGAACCGCGGTCGATTACGTGGGAGTCCAGAGACATAGCCATTACGCTAACTGCTGGTTCCTACCACTTAATTCTTATATCAACTAATTTTAATTTCAAATAGCAACAAACCTGTTAACAATAAATCTGTTAACACTCTGTTTCAGGTTTTCTGACAACTTTCTACACCGGAGATTAAATAGTCAATTTCTTTCCTTCTTTCTTAAACTTTTTTTTTGCCATAGGACTTGTGGGCTTGCTAGAGAGACAGAAACAGAGAGAGGGAAAGGGAAAAAAAATCATCCCACAAGGGGGATGGCCATGCCACAATCCCTTCTCCTCCATTCTCTGCTTGGGATGTTGGGCACGCACACACATATGCCTGGAGTGACTTTCAAGCTGCTGATTCTGGGACTCAACTAGCGGTCAGTCATGTGGAAGTCCAGCACCTTAACTACTACACCACCTGCCGGTCCCTAAATAGTAAATTTCAAAAAGAATTACCATCTTCATGCTAGATTTTATCAAATCATACCTAACTGCCTACCATACTTTCTACTTAAATGACTCAAAGCATTTTATGTACAATGTCCAAAATTAAATCATGTATACCCACCCAAACTGGTCCTCTCCTAATCTTCCCTATCTCATCGAATGGTTCAACTATCTCACTGTCTTTCTTGAGATGTACAGGCCCAAAATCTTTAGCTTCTTCTCCACCCTGTCTCCTCCATTCTAAACACATATCATAACCTGAATAATCTCTATCTCCTAATTATTTCTTTTTTTTTAAATAATATTTTTATTTAACTTTATTTATTTATTTTTAAAATTTGATCATAAAGGGACAGAGTGAGAGAGAGAAAGCAAGTCTCCAGGTCAGGGACTCCAACTGTGGTTGGCCATGTGGAAGTCTAGCGCTCATAACCACCATGCCATCTGCTGGCCCCATATCTCCTAATTATTTAATTGTAACCAAATTTTCACCCTTTACAATTCTACCTCTCTGAGCCAGATCATTATCATCTGTCTTAGATCACTGTAAAAGTTTGTAACAGATCTCTCAGTAACCACTCTTTTTTTTTTTTTTAATTGTTTTTTATTTAACGTTATTTATTTGTTCATCCATTCCAATTTGACCAGACACGGATGGGGGGGAGGGGAGAGAGAGAGAGAAAATGAGAAAGCAAGCCACCAGGTCCAGGACTTGAACCACGGTCAGCCATGGGGGAGTCCAGTACCCTTAGCCACCACACCACCTGCCAGTCCCTCTCAGTAACCACTCTAGTCCCCTGAAATCCATTCATACAAGTCTTCTCTCTTTCAATACGAATTTAAACATGCTAACACAGTCTGAAATCATTAATGAAGCATGCCTCTCCCTTAAACCTCCTTTGTTGTCCCTATTCTTTTCTTGCACTATGCTCCAGACAACCTTGTCCTCTTTCATTTGTCTACTGCATAGTGGTCTGTCCTGCCATCTGCTATTCTTACTGTACTGCATGTAATTATACATTCTATACTTTTATATAGGTAATGGCAGTGGGTTTATTTACACCAGCATCACCACAAATACACAAGCAACATGTTGCACTAACCAGTGTGTTTGTGTTAGGTTTTGATTTTTTAATTGCCAAAGGCACACACACTACCTGGGAAGAAAGAAAGACACAGAAAGAGAGCCTCCGATGGGACATGATCATACTGCAATCGCTCCTCTTCCATTTTTCCATCTTGTGAGGATTTGTGGCACACACACACACCCCCAGTGTTTTTCTTTTTTCCTAAGTTTTTTTGCCAGAGGGTGTGTGAGCTCGCTGAAGAAAGACAGACAGACAGTGAGAAGGAAAGTGAGAAATTACCCGTCCCGCAGAGGGGATGGTCATGCCACAGTCTTCTCCTCCATTCTCCTCCCAAGATTTTGGTCATGCATACACATGTACCTGGTGTGATTTTCAAACCTCCAGATCCTGAACTTGAACCTTTGTTGCCATGTGAGAATCCAGCACCTTAACCACACCGGCCGGCCTGATCCAGTGTTTTTTTGTTGTGGTTGTTGTTTTTTTTTTAAGAGATTTTTCACTGTAGGGCGCGTGCGCTCGCCAGACAGAGAGAGACATAGAGACAGAACGCGAGAAATCACCCCCCAGGGGGGATGGGCACGCCGCAATCCCTTCTCCTCCATTCTCCTCTCGGGATCTTGGGCACGCATGCACCCGCGCCCGGCGTGAGTTTTAAGCCACCGGGTCCGGGACACGAACCGCGGTCGACTACGTGGGAGTCCAGCGACATAGCCATTACGCTAACTGCTGGTTCCCATCCAGTGTGTTTTTCAAGCTACCAGGGCTAGGATTCAAATCAGACCCAATCATGTGAGATCTGGCTCCCTTAACCACTAGGTTACAAGGCCAGCTTGTGTTTTCATTAAGAAAAAAAAAAAGTTCAAAAAGTACACATTAGGGACCAGCAGTTGGCATAATGGCTATGTCGCTGTGCTCCCATATAGTTGACCACAGCTTGAGTGCAGGACCCAGTGGCTTAAACTTACGCAGGGCAAGTATGTGCGCACGTGCCCAAGATTCCAAGAGAAGAATGGAGAAGGGATTGCAGTGTGGCCACCCCCCCACCACCACCAGGGATGGTGATTTCTCGCTTTCTGTCTTTCTGGCGAGCACACATGCCCTATAGCAAAAACCTCTCCAAAAAAAGCTTATAGACTAAGAATATACAGAGAGAGTAGTTTTATACAATATGTATTTTAAATTGCCACTACAAAAGACTCAAAATTTTTTAAAAATTAACTTTATAAATAAGTTACAGTATGCTAAAATTTATTACTAAAGAATAAATTCTGTGAAGCCTATGTATACAATATTTATGAAGTCCACAGTAGTACACAGCAATGACCTAGGGTTGCATATTCACTAACCCCTCACTCACGGACTCACTCACCCATAGCAATTTCCATTCCTGTAAGTTCCATTCATTTCAGGTTCTCTATGTAGATGTACCATCTTCTTTTATCCTGTATTTTCACTGTACTTTTTCTATGTTTAGATACATAAATACTGACCACTGTGCTACAATTGCCTCTAGTATTCAACATAGTAACATGTTGTACAGGTTTGCAGCCCAGGAACAATAGTCTATATACCATATACCCTGAGTGTGTAGTGGCTATATGATCTAGACTTGTGTAAGCACTGTTCACTCTATGATGTTCACACAATGACAAAGTCACCTAACAATATATTTCTTAGAAAATAACCTCACTATAAGGCAACATATGACTGCATTTGTTGAGTAACTGAACAATTCAGAGTTTAGGGAAATTACTTGTCATTTCAGCACAGTAAGTTACCACCTTTTGCCCCTAAAATTATCACAGAAATTCAACTACATACTAGTTTTAATTTCTTTTTATTTAATTAAATTAAATTAATTAATTTCTGAGAGATTTTTGCTATACAGTGCAAGCACTCACCAGAGAGACATAAAGCAAGAAATCACCCCCTCGGAGGGATGGCAGTGTCACAGTCCCTTCTTGATTCTCACAGAATTTTGGACATACACGCACATGTGCCCAGCACTGTTTTAAGTCATGGGGTCCAGGACTTGAATCCTGGTTGACTACGTGGGAGTCTAACGATGTAACTAGCTCTAATTTCTTAATATTAACATATCATTAGAAAAGAGGAATGGGGGCAGCAAGTGGCATGGTGGTTAAAGGCGCTGGACTCCCACATGGCCGACCACGGTTCAAGTCTCGGACCTGGTGGCTTGCTTTCTCACTTCCTCTCTCTCTGATCAAACTGGAAAATAATAATGATAATAATAATAAAGTTAAAACAAAATAATTCTTTAAAAAAAATAAATAAAAGAGGAACGAACATGTAAGATGAGGGCAAGTTCCAAGCCCTAAGAAAATGCTCTCCTCTCTTCTCTGGCAAGCAACAAAACAGAAAGGCACATAACACTAATTTCAAGACATGGGTATGTTAGGGCTCTGAAAAAAATTAAGGGAGCTTCTGAACATTACATGGCTGATACCAATGCACACCTGACATGACCCTGAACATACGTGAAACAAATTAAATTATGGATATGGAAAATTCAGTTCATTTCTACTACTCAAACTTTCTGACCAGAACAGACATGAAATGAATCAATAAAGCCATTTCTTTGCTAACCTCCTAATCCAGGCAATGGATTCTTAGCTAAATACATCCCATTCTTCGGATTTTAACTGTGTATTGACTCCTACCCAACATCAACATTGTCACTCCCCACTTTTCTGTGAAACTCCTACTCTCCCACCTTCATTCTGCCCTAGCCACATTGGCTTCCTTGGTATTTTTCTGTGAAGTCTGCTGTTCATTCTGCATGTACCACTCTCTTCCCCAAAACAAATACATACAAAGTACTCACACCTTAAGTCAAATGACAAAAATCACCTTCTCAATGATGCCTTTCCTGAGCACCTCATTTCAATATGCAGTAAGCGAACATACTCCTTGTCTCCCTAACTCCAGTTTTCCACATACAACTTACCTATCTGATATTCCATATATTTAGTTATTGTTATAAAATTGAGAGGCCAGCAGATAGCATAGTGGTTAAGGGCACTGGACTCCCACATGGCCGACCAGGGTTCAAATCCTGGACCTGGCGGCTTGCTTTCTCATTTTCCCTCTCTCTCTTGCTCTATCCCTTTCTGGTCAAATTAAAACACATAAATAAAGTTAAATAAAACAATTCTTTTAACAACAAAAAGTAAAATAAGATAAAATAAAATTGGACCTGCACGTAAGCTTCATGAAGGCAAATAATCTGTTGAGGGAAAATATTCTGTTTTGTTCACTCCCCAAGCCTAAAATAAGGCCTGGGAAAGGAGGTATTCAAAAATACATCCCATGTTGCTTGAGGGCAATGATCTTCATCATCAAGGCCATTGAAACACAGTCTTTCATTCTGAATAAGCAGTCCCCACACTAATTCTCAAAAAAAAAAAAAAAAAGTTCCGCCCCAAGCCTGGAACTTTTTCTTCCGGGTTACTTGTTGAGTCAGTCCAGACACCTAAAATAATAAACCCTTGAGGCTGATGCTTCCACTTTCTATGATTTTTTTTTTTCATCTCTATGCTTCTTTTTCCTCGATTCCTTCTAACCTAACCCTCTGTAATTCCCACTTCTCTTAAATACATAAGCCTGCAAATAGTCGAAATTCCGCTTTCACAACTTTAAATTCCTTCTGCACAGAGGTCCCTCCCACTAAACTCCTATCAGCTCGCTTTCTCTCAGAAAGCCGACTTTTCCCACTAGTCCCGCCACTACCAGTTCTGTCTCTTCCACTCCTCCCACGTCCCGATTATATCCACCCATTTTGTCTTTCCGCCCCAGTTTAGGATTTCTCTAAGCCTCCTCACCCCGAGGTCTCTCCTACTTCAATCCCAGACTCCATTCTATTCACCAACTCCTCCCACACACCCACCCACAAACCCGCATCAGCGACCCCGAAGTCAACACCTCACGAGTCCAAAACCCGGGAATGAGGACCCAGGTGATCCATAGACTAAGAGGCACGGGCAACCCGCACGAGAAATGCTAAGAAACCCACCTCTGAGACCGACGTTCCTGCCAGACCACGTATCCGGCGCGGGCCTCCACGACTCCAGATTCTTAAACCACCCGCAGCGCGAAGCTCCTAGAAACGCAGATGTTACGCTCTCAGCGCGCCGCCATCTTGTGAAGCAATCTAGCCTCGTGATTGGACCAATCAATCTCGCGCGACTTATAGCCGATCGTGAAAACAGAGGAAAAACTGTCGCGAGACCTGGAGTTTGCCGCTCCTTCTGACAGAAAGCTGGGGCGTGCTAGCAAACCGAGTCTTTCGCAGTGAGGCGGGAGGGGAACGTGCATTAGAATCTACTGGGAAACTTTTTTTTTTTTTAAGTGTTTTTCTGGACTCCCCTTTGGACTTACTAAATCACACTCTCTGGGGGCTTGGCCGGGAATATGAAGAGGAGGGAAGGAAATTTGGGGTTTGATGGAGGACAATCACTGTTTATTGTGCAACAGGTCTCACCTCTTGAGGTGTCTCGTCATAGATAAACCTGTGAGGTGAGAAAGAGTGGTCTCGTTCGCTGAGAAAGAACCGAGGGTCAGAGATAACAAGTCACTTGTTCAAGATCTTGCGTGCCACGTTCTTTGTATTTCCTCACCTGCCTCTTGAGCTGGAAGCTGTTAATGCGTTCTATTCATCTTTACCGGGGGTAAGTAGAATGCGCATTAGTCTCCCCATTTTACAACGAGAAAGGTCAGTGACTCAAAAGGCATACTACTAGTGACAAGCTGAGGCTAAAGTCAGCCTCTGGACCTAGTGCCTCTCCACCAAAAAACAAACAAGGCTTTCCTAGATTCTAGGAATGAACGTGAAAGCTTCTGGCAGACGGTTGTCAGAATATTGGGAGACAGCAGGAAGTGAAGAAGAGTTGTGCTTTGTGCAGAACTGAGTGTACCAGTGATGGCCCAAAGAAAGCCGGGGTGTTTTCATGATCTGTTGTGTCATGAGCCACTCAAACGTATGACTTAAACAGTATTTTATTTGCTCACAGTTCTGCAATCTGGGCTGTGATTAACCTAGTGGTTCTGCTGGCCTTGCCAGTGGTCATAGCGGCCACCAGGAGCCGATTCACCTGAAACAGCTGGGCCTCTCCCTGTGGCATTTCTAGGTAACTTCACCAGAGTAGCCAGACTTGCCTACATGTTGCCTTCAGGCTCCCAAAAGGGCAGAAGTGAAAGCAGCTAGGACTTCTTAAGGCTTAGGTCCAGAACTGGCATTTTTGCTATCCGGTGTTGAGGAAAGCAAGTCAAGGGGCCAGTCTAGATTCAAGGAGAAGGGAACTATGCCAGGATACTTTGCAATATTGAAAGGCTTGGTTCAGTGGGGCCATAATGTAACATGTCACAAGAATCTTCAGTCTTTAGCCGGTAGTGACTTTGGGGCTGATTATTGTTACAGTATTTAATACTCGCTTCTTAAAGAGTGAAAGAGAAAACAGTCTTGAAAATACCTGCGTACAGTAGGTGGGGTGCTGGTTAAGGGCACTGGACTACCACATAGCTGACCTCAGTTTGAGTCCCAGACCTGGCAGCTTGCCTTCTTACTTTCTCTTTCTCTCACTGTGTTCTTCTCTGGTCAAATTTTTAAAAATAAGATAATTCTTTTTTTTTTTTTTAAAGTGTGATGTGGGGTTGAAAAAGATTGTAAAGATATTGGTAAATTTTGGGGCCAGCAGGTGGCGTGGTGTTTAAGGGCGTTGGACTCCCACATGGCTGATCACAGTTCAAGTCCTGGACCTGGCAGCTTGCTTTCTTTCTCTCTCTCTCACTCTGTCCCTCCCTGGTCAAATTAAAATAAATAAATAAAGTTAAATAATTAAAAAAAAAATGATACTGATAAATTTCTGTTGACTACAAAGAGAGATCTTTAATAGTTCCTGTAGAGGTCAAACTAGAGACACTCTAGCTCTTCAGCAAGGGAACTTGGGCTTTACTCCTGTCCCTACCACTTATTAACCCTGTGATTAAGGGCAATTTACTTGAAATCTTCAAACTTCAATTTGTTCCACATTGCAAAACAGGGTAATAATCACATAGAGTTGCAAGAATTAAATCAGATAATGCACACACAAAACATGTCCTTTTCTGCACATAGCTGCTAATATTATTATTCCTTGTAATTTCTCTGGTCAGCTTTCATTTAAAAAAAATTCACAAAGATAAAACATTTTCATAGTTGAAAATGTATATAAAATTTAAAATAACACAGGAGGGATGACCCCAAATTGTCGAAAATCCCATGACCCCTGAAGCCAATCATCATCAGTCTGGTTACTTTACGTTTTAACGTGTTCAGAGAAGTCTGTCTCGCTTCCTCACCCCACTAAGGCCAGTGTAGGTGTTTAATTAATCAGTTACATTCTTTGCTTCTTGCTGCCTCTTGGTAGCAGGAAATTGATTATGCACATAAGTAATGCTGCTAATTCTGAAACATTGCATAACAGATACCAGAGCTGCTTCCATCATCAACTACCTACTGAGCTGAAATCAATCCTTGAGGGCATCAGCCCAAACTCCCACTTTACTGAAATTATTATTTCAGATACCTTACTTTCTTGTCCCTGGGACCAAGGCCACTTAGTTAACAGCCCGAGGTCTTTCTAACTTCCTATCTCAGGGAGTACTAGTTGACTATCAATTCTTCTAGCCCAGAAAACCCCAGCCTCCTTATGTAAATTTATCCAGCTGCTTCTTAGGAAATAAGATGGTATACCAGGATCTAATTGCCACCTTAAATAATCCACAAAAGCTTACCCTAATACCAGAATAATGACTATTTCTCAGCCTACATTGCATAACTAAAAGAGCTACTGAAATTTGAGATCCTTTACACTTAGGACACCATATTTTCATGATTGTAAATAATACTGAATTATTTCAAGAACTTGAGAAGTAAATTACAAAAATTAATAGCTGATGGAAGAATTGTATCTAAATGTACACTATATTATCCTTCCTCCTGTACCAAATCCCATAAAACAGAAGATATTGGGACCAGCAGTTGGCGTAATGGCTATGTCGCTGGACTCCCAATGTAGTCTACTGTGGTTCGAGGCATGTGTGCGTGTGTACCCAAGATCCTGAGAGGAGAATGGAGGAGAAGAGATTGCGGCGTGGCCATCCTCCCGGGGGGTGATTTCTTGCTTTCTGTCTCTGTCCCTCTCGGTCTTTCTGGAGAGCGCACACACCCTATAGCAAAAAACTCTAAAAAAACCCTTTTTTTAGGTTTGCTATAGGATATGTGCACTCACCAAAGAGAGAGAGAGTGAGAAAACACCGTCAAGGAGAATGGTTATGCCACAATCCCTTCTCCATTTCTCCTTCTTTTTGAGATTTTTAGGCATGTACACACAAGTACCCAAGTGCCCACTGTGTTTTCTGTGTTTTTCAAACTGCTTGGTCCAGTACTTGAACCACACATTTACACATGTAGGATGCAGCCACCTTAACCTCTATGCCAGGGCTGGCCCAGATTTTATTTCTTTAAAAAAAATCATTTAATTTTGGGGAACTAGCAGGTGGTGTGGTGGTTAAGGTGCTGGACACTCCCACATGGCTGATCACGGGTCAAGTCCTGGGCCTGGTGGCTTGCTTTCTCACTTTCTCTCTCTCTCTGTGTCTCCCTCTGGTCAAATTAAGAAATAAATGAATGAATAAATAAAATAAAATAATTCTTTTAAAAAATCATTTAATTTCATATATTATTATTATCTTAATTTGCTATAGGACATGTGTGCTCACCAGAAAGAGACAATGAATAAGAGAGAGAGAGAGAGAGAGAGAGAGAGAGAGCAAGAGCAAGCAAGCCTCCAGGTCTGGGACTTGAATTGACGCTGCATTTTTATTGGGCCACCATCAACAATTTTGCATTAGAACAATAGGTTTGAACTAGCAGTGCATATCAGACTCTAGGGAAAACTTTTCATATTTTTCTCTCTTTTTAAAAGCTATTCATTTATTTCTTTCATGAGAGAGACAAAGACAGAGAGGGGGCAATCCCCAGCAGGATTCTTATGCCACTATCCACCCCAAGCCCCAGCTAGCTCTAATCATGGGCATGGCTGCATGTGCCCAGCATGCTCAGAGATGTCCCAAAACACAAACCCAGGACCTTTGCTATGTCTATCCAGTAGTACCACTGCTGTGACACTGCCTGGCCCAAGGAAAGCTTTTTTAAAAACCCAAATGCTGGGGCCAGCAGGTGGCATGGTGATTAAGGAACTGAATTCCCACATGGCCAACTGATTGCTTGAGTCCCAGACCTGACAGCTTGCTTTCTCTCTTTCTCCCTCTCACTCTTTCTGTCTCTCTGGTGAGCACATGTGCCCTATAGAAAAAAAAAATTAATAATAATAATAATAGGGGCCAACAGGTGGCATTGGGGCTGGCAGGTGGTGTGGTGTTTAAGGGTAGTGGACTCTCACATGACATCAAGTTCCAGACTTGGCAGCTTGCTTTCTCACTTTCTCTCTCTCTCTCTCTCTCTCTCTCTGAGAGGGACAGAGAGAGAGAGAGAAAGTGAGAAAGCAAGCCACCAGGTCCAGGACTCAAACTGTGGTTGGCCATGTTGGAGTCCCTTAACCACTGTGCCACCTGCTGGCTCCAAAACTAAATAAATAATTCTTGGGAAAAAAAAAGTCCACATACCCAGATCCCATTACAGAAAATTTTAATGCAGTAAGCCTGAGGTAGGGCTCCAACATCTGTATTTTGCTTTTTTTTTTTAATTTGCTAGAGGGTGTGTGCACTTGCTGGAAAGAGACATAGAGAGAGGAAAAGTGAGAAAGTACACCCTCCACCCCATGAAGAATGGTGACAGTGGGAACCAGCAGTTAGCGTAATGGCTATGTCGCTGGACTCCCACGTAGTCAACCACAGTTCGCGTCCCGGACCTGGTGGCTTAAAACTCACGCCGGGCGCGTGTGCGTGCGTGCCCAAGATCCTGAGAGGAGAATGGAGGAGAAGGGATTGCGGCGTGACCATCCCCCCTGGGGGATGATTTCCCGCTTTCTGTCTCTCTGTCTCTCTCTGTCTGTCTGGAGAGCGCATGTGCCCTATAGCAAAAACCTCTCCAAAAAAAAAGAATGGTGACACTACAATCCCTTCTCTTCCATTTCTCTTTTCAGGATTATGGGCACACACATATACACCTGGCGTGTCTTTCATGCTGCTGGGTCCAGGACTCAAATCATGCATTTGAGCATGTGGGATCCAGCTACCCTAACTGCCACACCACCAGCTAGCCTGCTTATGGATTCTTAAAAATCTCCACAGGGGGCCAGCAGTTAGCGTAATGGCTATATTGCTGAACTCCCATGTAGTCAACAGCAGTTCGAGTCCTGGACCTGGTGGCTTATACTCACACCAGGCGCGTGTGCACACGTGCCTAAGATCCCATGAGGAGAATGGAGGAGAAGGGATTGCGGCGTGGCCTTCCCCCCTGGGGGGTGATTTCTTGCTTTCTGTCTCTCTTTCTCTCTCTGTCTTTTTGGCAAGTGCACGTGCCCTATAGCAAAAACCTCTCCAAAAAAGGGGAATAAAACATCTCCACAGGTACTCTGTGAACCTCTGGTTGAGAACCACTATTTTAGACAAGCCCCATGAAGTCTTGAATATCCTATGATTGCCAAGGTATTATCCTACTACATTTTGCTCCCTGGATACAAGACCTGTGTCTCATTCCTCATTGCACTCCTCACCAAGTGCCTAGCCTAGGAAAGGTTTGGTAAGTACACCTGCAGTGGATCAAACATGGACTGACAGTAAATGACTATTGCTTTCCCCATTTCAGTGTCCTTTCCTTGATACACCTGCTATTGGCCACAGTCCTTAGCCCGGGACCTTCTCTTTCCACCCTGCGACGTTGAGTCCTACACTAGGCAAAGCTGGACAAGTGCTAGCCTTTAGCTGCAAGCCTGGTGTAGGAGCTCCATGAAGCCTGGTCCTAAAAAGCAGGCAAGACTGGGTGGTTCTTTGTATATATATACATATATATATGAATTATTTATTTTAATTAGTATCATTATTATTTTATAATTTACTATAGGGCACACACAGTCACCAGAGAGATAGAGAAAGCTGCCAGGTCTGGAACTTGAACTATGGTCAGCCATGTGAGAGTCCAGCACCTTAAACACCATGTCACCTGCTGGACCCGACTGGGTTCTTCTTTTTTTTAAGAGAGATTTTTTGTTATCGGGCATGTGCGATTGCCAGAGAGATAGAAAGCAAGAAATCACCCCCGGCGGGCATGGCTACATTGTAATCCCTTCTCTTTCATTCTCCTTTTGGGATTTTGGGCACACATGTACACAGGCCAGCGTGAATTTTCAGTCGCCAGGTCCGGGACTCAAACTGCAGTCAACTGTGGGCATCCAAGACTAACCATGTCACCATCTGCTGGTCTCCTGACTGGATTCTTCTAATGACATCTAGATGAGCTACCCCTCTGAGTCTATTTCCTCATCTGTAAAATGAATATAACAGCTTTAGCCACATCTGCTTCCCAAGGATAGTGTGAGGCTCAGAAAAGAGAAAAGTAGAGTGGGTTTTGACATTGTCTGCTGAATGTACACAGGTAAGGCATTGTAGTAGCTGACATCATTCTTGTGGGCCAGGGCTCCCCCACAGAACTTCCACCTCTGTTACTAGAGCCCTAAGGGTGAGACCTATTCTCCCACTAAAGACAGGCAGTTAAAACACACGCCATTCTTTATGTATTCAACCACGGTGAGAGCCAAGAGAGCCTACCGTGTTCCACGCACTGCGGATTCCAGGGTGAATGACTAACCCTGCACTGAAGGAGACCATGAAGGGGACAACTGTGGATTCTTTGTCTGCTGTTTAAAACAGAAGAAAACCAACAATATCTCACTAGCAAAGACCAGTGAGTAAACTGGGCCCTGCTATCTGGGAAGGTTAGTGAGGAGACAGACCAGCATGAGCTTTAAGGGAGCCAGCAGAGTGCAGTCAGCAGAGGTTTTGTGGGGCGGGGCCGTGGGACACTGCCCACAATTCCTACCCTGAGTTCTCACACCTGCTTCCGTAATCGCCTGCACCTTGGCCCCAGCATCTCCAGGTTCCCACCCTCTCTGTCCTCTGTGCCCCACTCAGGTGGCTCCGCTTCTGTCCCTGATCCCTTCAGTCCTGGCTTACTCCCGGCGCTTTTGCTCTAGGCTAGTAAAGAGGTTCAAAAGGGCTCTTCTGCTGATCTGCGCTGCGCTGGGGCAAGGGCTGCTCATTCTTTCCGACAGAAGCCTGCCCTGGCTCAGGTCCGCAGCTGTTGCAGCAATCCCTCAGAGTGCACCACTGTAATTCCCACCCCTTGCCCTTTCTCTGCCTTGCAGCCCAAGGACACCTTCCCAAGGACTACGCCTGGCTGAGGGCTGATAGCCTAGGACAATGAGCTGATAACGCTGAAAGGCCTTCCAACAGGGCCTGGCATCCATGAGCACTCAATAAATGCTAGGTACCATGGCTTTTCCCTGAAATCCTCTCCTCGCTGCATTACTCTGTTCTGCTTTAATTAAACTGTTCAGGTGGAGAGCAGTTCCCAAGGGGTCCTCCTTTGGCTGGTTGTCTAATACGAATACTTAATAGCTGATCTGAGTGTTTCCTTTGGTCCAGGCACCATGTCTGAGGCTTTACAAACCTCTCTTCTAATCTTCACAACCACGGAATAAAACGGGAACTGTTATTACCCTATTTTAGAGACGAAGAAACTAAGTCTTAGATTAAGAATTTTGCAGAAGGTCTTTTCAGAAAGTAAATAGTGGAACCATTACTCTTAGGATGTCTAGCTTTCAGGCAAATCTTTACTACTACAATATACTTTGCTCACAGCATGTCTGTGGAATATGCTTTCAAATTACTGCCAGTGTCCTGTATGCAAGGGGTCTTGGGGCTCAGTGAATGCTAAGACCTGGAAGAGTAGAGGGGAGATGAGTAAATAAGACTTATTTAAAAGAATTATTTATTTAGGGGACCAGCAGTGTGTGTAATGGCTATGTCGCTGGACTCCCACATAGTCAACTGTGGTTCGTGTCCCGGACCCAGTGGCTTAAAACTCACGCGGGGCACTTGTGCATGCCCAAGATCCCGAGAGGAGAATGGAGAAGAAGGAATTGCAGCGTGGCCATACCCCTGGGGGGTAATTTCTCGCTTTCTATCTATCTCTCTCTGTCTGTCTGGCGAGCGCACACGTCCTATAGCAAAAACCTCTTAAAAAAAAAAAAAAGAATTCCTTATTTGGGGGCCAACAGGTGGCATAGTGGTTAAGGCACTGGATTCCCACTTAGCCCTTTGTGGTTTGAGTTCCAGACCTGCCAGCCTGAAACTCACATCAAGCACATGTGCATGTATGCCCAAAGTCCCCAGGGGAGAATGGATGAGAAGGGACTGTGGCATGGACATTGGGGGAGGTCGGAGTTTCTCACTTTCTGTCTCTCTAGTCTCTGCCTATAGAAAAAAAATCTCTCAGAAAAGAAAAAAAGAAAAAAAAGACCTACTTATTTGGAGCCAGCAGGTGGCTTAGTGGGTAAGATGCTGGACTCCCACGTGGCCAACCAAGGTTTGAGTCCTAAAGGGCAATTTGAAACTCATGCAGGGCACATGTTTTTGTGTGACCAGAGTTGCGTGAGGAGAATGGAGGTGAAGGGATTGTAGTGTGGCCATCCCCGCCCTGGGTGGGGTGATTTCTCTCTTGTTCTCTTTCTGGCAAGGGCACGCACCCAATAGCAAAAAAAACTCTGGAAAAAAATTACTTATTTAATCTTATTTATCATTATTATTATTTTGCTACAGGGCACATGCACTCACCAGAGAAAGACAGAGAGAGAGAGAGAAAGTGAGAAAGTAAGCCCCTAGGTCCCAGACTCGAACTGTGGTCTACTGTGGTGAGTCCAGCACCTTAACCACCATGCCGCTCACTGGTCCCTTGTTTTGTTTGTAAACACTCTATTTAGGGGTCAATGGGTAGTGGGATGGTTAAGGCGCCGGAATTTTTCTTTTTAAGAATTATTTATTTAACTTTATTTATTCATTGATTTATTTTTAATTTGACCAGAGAGCCCCCTCCTCCCCCCCACACACATGGATAAAGTGAGAAGGCAAACCATCGGGTCTGGGACTTGAACCGTGGTTGGCCATGTGAGAATGTCCAGTGCCTTAACCATCACATTACCCTCTGGTCCCTGGTGCTGGATCTTACATGGTCGACTCTGCTGTTTAAGTCCCAGACTAAACTGTATGTTCTGGCTTGTGTGCATGTATACCCAAAATCCTGGGAGGAGAATGGAGAAGGAAGGTTTGAGGTATAGTTCTGACCCCTCTCCAACTCCAGGGAGGGAAGTAATTTCTTACTTTCCCTGTCTCTGTGTGTCTGTCTGTCTCCGGTAGACATACATATCTTATGGCAAAAATCTAAAAAATCAAACAAAAAACACTCGATTTAGGCCTAGTGCCTGGTACAGGAGGAAAAGTGCAGTGGCTGGGGCAGGGGACCCAGTTGCATTCTAACCCAACCTAAGCAGACAGGGTAAGATAGCCAGGTCCTGTGGTCCTGGCTACTGGGAAGCTAGACAGAAGGGTTTGTAATGTGGTAAGACTCTGTTGAAAATATCCACGTCTCAGCCACGCTCAGTGGCTTGGTGGTTAAGGCAGCTGGATCCCACGTGGTCCACTGTGTGGCTCAAGTTCCAGACCTAGCAGCTTAAGCATGAGTAGTACCTAAAATCCCAAAAGGATAGAGGAGAAGGGATTATGGTGTGATCATCACCCATCAAGGCTGCTTTCTCCTCTCCTCTCTCTCTCTCTGCCTCTGGTGAGCACATATACCCTCTAGCAAAAAGGGAGGGAAAAAAACACCTCTCATTAAAAAACCAAACCGGGACCAGCAGTTAGCTTAATGTCTATATCGCTGAACTCCCATGTAGTCAACTGCGGTTTGAGTCCCGGACCTGGTGGCTTAAACTCACACTGGGCGCGTGTACGTGCGAGCCCAAGATCCCGAGAGGAGAGTGGAGAAGGGATTGCGGCGTGGCCATCCCCCCTGGGGGGTGATTTCTCGCTTTGCATCTCTCTGTCTTTCTGGCCAGCACACACGCCCTATAGCATAAACCTCTGCAAAAAAAAAAGCAACAACAAAACTTCAATTAAAAACACATTTTTTTTTTTTTATTAAGACAGTTGGAATTGAGTATTCTGTTATAAGGGAATATATTTTTGAGATAAAATTTACATAACAAAATTTATCATTTGACCATTTTAAACCATGCAATGTGTTAGTTATATATATATATATATATATACACACACACACACACAGCATGAGGTTAGCAGGTGACATGGTGGTTAAGGACACTGTGCTCCCACATGGCCGACTATGGTTCAAGTCCTGAACTTGGCAGCTTGCTTTCTCTCTCTCTCTCTCTCTCTCTCTCTCTCTCTTGGTCAAATTAAAATAAATAAATAAATAAAGTTAAATAATTCTTTAAAAAAAGAAAGAAATATATATATATATATATGTACACACACACACACATACATGCACACGTGCAACGTTGTATAGCCATTACCAGAACATTTTCATTATATCAAGAAGAACCCAATGTCCATTAAGCAGTTACTGCTTACCTCCTCCCTCTTCACCCAGACAACTACTAAATTACTGTCTCTATAGATTTGCCTATTCTATACATGTCATATTAATAGAATCATGTAATATATGGTCTTTTGTGTCTGGCTTCTTTCACTTAGCATAATGTTTTCAAGGTTCACCATGTTGTAGTATATATCAGTACTTCATTCCTTTTTAAGATAGAATAATTCCATTGTGTGAATATACCACATTTTAGTTCTCCATTCATCAATTGATGGACATTTGGGTTGTTTCCATTTTTTGGCTATTATAATAGTGCTGAACTATTCCTGTGTAGGTTTCCATTGTTTGAACACCTGCTTTCAGTTTTCTTGTGAATATACCTAGGAATGGAATTTCTGGTAATTCTATGTTTAACTTTTTTAAGTTAATGGCCATACGATTTTATATCTGATTAGTAGTGTGTGAGCATTCCAGTTGTTATTATTGAAATAAGACACATAGTTTAAAAAAAAATAGTGCCAAAAGACTTGTGACAAAACATAACCTATTCCTGGAAGAGACCACTTGCAATTCCTGTAACAGCTTTTTCTCTTGTTTTTCTCTATATTTAAAAATAGTATGTATATGCTACTATTTCATAGTTTGTTGGTATGGACATTATGTGAACTTTTAGTACTCGAATTGTATTTTATTTCTTTTACAATTTTTGGGTTTTCCTGAGATCATTGGTTGTTATATTTTCATTTGCTTCTTTTCTATGTGCCTCTCTCTACTATACTACTTTTCCCCATAAGCTCAAAAAAATCTGTCACATGACTGTCAGTAGCTTTTATTTTTTGAGAGGTTTTTGCTATAGGGCGCATGCGCTTGCCAGACAGACAGAGAGAGACAGAGAGACAGAAAGTGAGAAATCACCCCCCCAGGGGGGATGGCCACGCCGCAATCCCTTCTCCTCTTGGGATCCTGGGCACGCACGTGCCCGGTGTGAGTTTTAAGCCACCAGGTCTGAGACTCGAACTGCGGTTGACTATATGAGAGTTCAGCAGCATAGCCATTACACTAACTGCTGGTCCCTGTCAGTAGCTTTTTTATACAGTCAAATATACTTTGAACTCTTTGTTCCATTTTAATATTTTATTCTAAAGGTAGGATGAAAATTGTCAGAATCAAAATGGAGTCATTTGTATCTACTTGTGCTAAACCCTGACTAAGTCCAGCCAGGAAGATCACAGGAGAAGTGATCGCCAAGCTAGTATGCCCAAACAAGAACTGTCCTTACAAGACCACTTTAGTGTGACCCAAGAACTATTTCTGAAAGGACATCTGCCCATAATTTGCTTGTCCCACGTAATACAGACACCTGTCCAATCTAGGACTGACACCATCTTTGCTATTAATCCTGGTAGCCAAGGATAATTGTCCCCAAACAACTTATATAATCCTTCCTCATTTTTCTTTTAAAAACCATGTCTTCCCCAGGGCCAGCAGGTGGGATGGTGGTTAGGGGTGCTGGACTCCCACATAGCCGACTGTGGTTTGAGTCCTGGACCTGACGGCTTGCTTTCTTACTTTTTCTTCCTCTCTCTTGCTCTCTCTCGCTCTATCCCTTTTTGGTCAAATTAAAATAAATAAATAAATAAATAAATAAATAAAATAAGTTAAATAAAAACCTAAAAAAAAAACAAAAAAACATGTCTTCCCCTACTTCTCTGAACATAGCTATGGTTTACAACGGCAAGCATAATCCACATTGCAATCCTATTCCTAAACAGTCATTATTTTTCTTTTAGAGAGTCTCTCTTTCTGTGTTTGTTACTTATAGGTCAACAGGAGCTATTCTGCGGTCCTCTTCTTCTGCTCCAGTCAGATGCCTTCAGTTGGATTTTCTGTTTCTAGAGTCCACAATTTCCTCTTGAATGTAGCATATCCTCATTTTTCTAAACTATTGGGTTGGGACCAGCAGTTGGCATAATGGTTACACCATTGGAGTCCCACATTGTCAACCATGGTTTGCGTCTCCCATGGCTTAAAACTCAACGCTAGGTGCATGTTCGTGTGTGCCCAAGATCCCGAGAGGAGAACGGAGAAGAAGGGATTGCAGCATGGTCATCCCCACAGGGGATGATTTCTCACTTTCTGTCTCTGTCTTTCTCTGTCTCTTTGGTAAATGCACGCACCCTATAGCAAAAAGCCTCTCTCAAAAACAAGGGGCCGACAGGTAGCATGGTAGTTAAGGGTGCTGGACTCCCATATGGCCAATTACGGTTCGAGTCCTGGACCTGGCGATTTGCTTTCTCCCTTTCTTGTTTTCTCTCTCTCCTCTCTCATTCTAGCTCTTTATTAAATAAAATAGTTCTTAAAAAAAAAAAAAAAGGCAACTAGGGGCCAGCAGGTGGTATAGTGGCTAAGGGCACTGGACCCTCACGTGAACTACCACAGTTCCAGTCCCAGACCTGGCAACTT
>NW_006204759.1:2602746-2605976 GCF_000334495.1 Tupaia belangeri chinensis
CCTATCTCTCCTTCTCTCTCCCTCTCTCCATCTCTCTCCCTCTCTCTGATCAAATTTTTTAAATAAATAAATAAATAAAGTTAAATTATACACACACACACACACACACACACACACACACAAACACACACACGATTGTCAGAAAAATCATGGCACATTTTTGCAACAGGTGGCGCTAGTTCATCTTTGGAAGTACTAGAGTCATTCACATTTATGTTACTGCCACGTCATCTGACAGCTGACAGTTCCAGCTTCATTATAAGAAAAAATTAAGTGATTTGGTTGAGTTTCGGAGATTTTGCAAGTTAAAGATGGAAGACCAAACTGCATTCTTGCTATATTTTACTATTTTACTTCTGTAAAGGGAAGAACACACATCAAGTTTGTGAAAAGTTGTGTATAGTTTACAGTGACAGTGCTCTACAAGAACGTCAGTGCCAATGATGATTCACAATATTTCATGCTGGTGATTTTGATCTCAACAGTGCTCCTCAGTCAGGGAGCCCCACTGATGTTGATGACAAAATAAAGGCATTGATCAAGTCAAACCCATGTTATACAATACCAGTGACTGCAGAAACACTGAGCATCCATTATTCAAGCATTTGTGACCACCTGAAGAAGCTGGGATACATAAGGAAGCTCGATATTTGGGTTCTTCATGATCTCAAAGAAGATCATTTGATGGTGCATATAAATATTTGAGATATGCTCATTAAATATGAGGAAAACAATCCTCAGTGACTGATAACTGGTGATGAGAAGTAGATTGTTTACAACAATGTGGTGCGCAAACAGTATTGGTTCCATTGTGATAATTGACCTCGAACGGCATCTAAAGCAGACTTTCATCAGAGGAAGGTTACCTTCTCAGTGTGGTGGGATTTTAAAGGTGGTGTATTTTTCGAGCTCTTACCAAGGAACCGAACAATCCATCTGAATGTGTACTGTCAGCAATTGGACAGTTTGAATGAATCCATCTTCCAAAATGTCCAGAGCTCATTTAAAAAGGAGTTGTTTTCCATCATGACAACAAGACAACATACAAGTGTTGTCACTTGTCAAAAATGATTTGAGCTGGAACCAGCAGTTAGCATAATGGCTATGTCGCTGGACTCCCACGTAGTCGACTGCGGTTCGTGTCCCGGACCCGGTGGCTTAAAATTCACGCCGGGCGCGTGTGCGTGCGTGCCCAAGATCCCGAGAGGAGAATGGAGGAGAAGGGATTGCGGCGTGACCATCCCCCCTGGGGGGGTGATTTCTCGCTTTCTGTCTCTATGTCTCTCTCTGTCTGTCTGGCAAGCGCACGCGCCCTACAGTGAAAATCTCTCCAAAAAAAAAAAAATGATTGGAGCTTGGATGGGATGTGTTGCAACACCTACCATACTCACCTGATCTTGCACTATCAAACTTCCACTTGTTTCAGTCTCTTCAAAACTCCTTGCGTGGTAAAACGTTCAATTCAGATGAGGCTGTAAATCAGCACCTTGTTCAGCTTTTCACCGATAATGACAGGTCCTTCTATGAGCAAGGAATTAAGAAGCTCGCAGAAAGATGGCAAAAGGTTATCGAACAAAACAGGCAATATATTATTGTTTACTCTTTGTTCTTTATACAAATAAATGACCTTTGAAAATCATAGAAAAAAATATGTTATGACTTTTCTGACAACCCAGCACATCCTCCCAGAACATCCTAAGAATAAATGCTTTGGAAATTAAATACCAAGATATTTCCAAAAGTTCATGGAAAAATGGAAAGAAAATATGAGTTAATTTTAGCACCAAAATTTTGAAATCTGTGCATAGGTTTTTTTTTTTTTTAGTAATATGCATTCTCCATGAAATTTTAAAAGATCCCTTATATTGGATAACTGGTATGTCTCAGTACATATATTCTACTCCCATGTACATGGCTATTTAGGATAGGTAGAGAAGTCATTTTCCTCATAATTTTGAAGTCAAAGCTTCATGGTGCCTCTAGTAGGACCCCACATTCCATTCTGGTTCTTTTTTTAAAATTATTTTATTTATTTAACTTTATTTATTATTTATTCACTTGTTTTATTTAAATTTGACCAGAGAGGGACAGAGAGACAGAGAGAGAGAAAGTGAGAAAGCAAGCTGCCAGGTCCAGGACCTAAACCATGGCTGGCCATGTGGGAATCTAGCACTTTTAACCACCATGCCACCCGCCGGCCCCCCATTCTGGTTCTTGATGTTTTTTCTTTGACATATTATTCTATTTTATCTTTGGAAGCTCTTAGGATCTTCTCTTTATTCTTTATGTTATTTTGAAACTTTATGACAAATATATATATCATGCTAGGCTTCTGGTGACCTCTTTCAGTTTAAAAACTCAGGTCCTTCAGATCTGGGAAAGTTTCCTGTAGTATTTGTTTTGATGATTTAGAGAGATTTTGCTACTTGGACTTGCAAAATAATTTAAACCAGCTCTTTCATCCATATCTAACAAACACCTCTGGATATTTTTGTGTTTTGTGTTTTATTTCCCAAAAGAAAATGATTTTTTTTTCTGATTATAAAGATAACATATACTGGGACCACTGGAGAGTGTAATGGTTACGTTGCTGAACTCCACATAGTTGGCTGTGATTTGAGTCCTGGACACAGCGGCTTAAAACTCACACCAGGTGCATGTGCACACGTACCCAAAATCCTGAGAAACGAATGAAGGAGAAGGGATTGCGGTGTGATCATCCCCCCTGGGGGGTGATTTCTTGCTTTCTGTCTTTCTGTCTCTCTGGTGAATACATACTCCCTATAGCAAAAATCTATTTTAAAAAAACAAACTTGCTTTCTCACTTTCTCTCTCACTCTGTCCCTCTCTGGTCAAATTAAAATAATAAGTAAAATAATTAAATTAAATTAAATTAAATTAAATTAAATAATTCTAAAAAAAGAAAAGATTAACATATACTTAAACCCAAACCAGGGCCAGCAGGTGGCGTAGTGGTTATGGCACTGGATTCCCACATGGCCGACCTCAGTTTGAGGCCTATTGCCAATCACTTGAAAATTATGCTGGACACATTTGCATACATGAATTGGTGTCCAAAATCACAGGAGGAGAATGGAGGAGAAGGGATTGTGGTGTGGCCATCCTGGGATGAGGAATGATTTCTCACTTTTCCTCTCACTATCTTAGGTGAACACAGGCACCCTATGGCAAAACCCTAAAAAAACAAGCAAACCAAAAAAAAAAAAAAA
>NW_006204759.1:2606157-2608284 GCF_000334495.1 Tupaia belangeri chinensis
GGGTGATTTCTTGCTTTCTGTCTCTCTGTCTCGCTCTGTCTTTCTGGCAAGTGCATGCGCCCTATAGCAAAAACCTCTTCAAAAAAAAAAGAAAAAAAAAACCCAAACCATACTGGAAAGTAAAATGTAAATATGCTTTTAAAAGTGATTTTTAGGGACCAGAGATGACATAATGATTATATGGCTAGATTTCCACTGTAGTTGACCATAGTTCAAGTCCTGGACCTGGCAACTTAAAACTCACACAGGGGGGTGGTAGGCAGGGGGAGGGAGGCAGCAGGTAGTTTTGTGGTTAAGGGCATTGGACTCACACATGGCCAACCGTGGTTTGAGTCCCAAACCTGAGAGCTTGCTTTTTCACTTTCTCTCTCTCTCTCATTCTGCCCCTCTCTGGTCAAATTTAAATAAATAAATAAATAAATAAATAAATAAAGTTAAATAAAATAATTCTTAAATAAAAACCTCACACCAGGTGCATGTGTATGTGTACCCAAAATCCTTAGAAGAGAATGGAGGAAAAAGGACTGTGGTGTGGCTATACCCCCTGGAGGGTGATTTTTCACTCTCTGTCTCTCTGTCTCTCCAGCAGGTGCTGGTGCTCTATAGCAAAAATCTCTCTCTCCCAGAAAAAGTAATTTTTGGGGCCAGCAGGTGGTATGGTATTTAATGGTACTGGACTCCCACATGGCCAACCGTGATTCGAATCCCAGACCTGGAGGCTTACGTTCTCACTTTCTCCCTCTCTCTATTGCTCTCTTTCTTTCTCTCTCTCTCTCTTGCTCTCTTTCTCTAACTCTCACTCTGGTCAAATTAAAATAAATTAATAAATAAATAAAATAAAGTTTAATAAAATAATTCTTTTAAATAAAGTGATTTTTAAAAATATTCAATAAGGCCTGGCCACATAGCTCAGCAGTTAAACATTGTGGATAAAGAGCCGAATCCCACATGGCTGATTTGGTTTGAATCCTGCCCCAAGTGGCTTGAAAAGCATGTTGGGTGTGTTTGTGTGCGTGCACTTGCCCTTTGACAAGATAAGTAAATAATTCAGTGATAGGGCCAGCTAGGTGATGTGGTAAATAAGGCAGTTGGATCCCACATGGTTGAAATGTAGTTCATGTCCCAAACCTGATGGGTTGAAAAACATGCCAGGTGCATGTATGTGTATGCCCCAAATCCTAAAAGGATAGATGAAGAAGAGGTAATTGTGATATGGTCATCCCCCCAGGAGGGGTGTTTTCTCACTCTTTCTCTCCAGCAAGCACACATGCCCTATAGCAAATTAATAATAATAATAATAATTCAATGAAAGTGGATATCTTATAATAAGGACATAAAGTCACTTTTAATAGTTGCATAGTCAGAGCCAGCAGGTGTCCTAATGATTAAAGTGCTAGACTCCTGCATGGTCAATCGTGGTTCAAGCCCCAGACCTGGAAGTTTGAAAATCACTCTGGTCATGTCTGCATGCATGCCCAAAATCCCAGGAGGAGAAGGGATTGTGCCGTGGCCAGGGGATGATTCCTTGCTTTCCCTCACACTGTCTTTTTCTTCACATGCCCTACAGGGATGTTCCATTATGTATTTTACCAGCGCTTTAAAGCAGACAATTGTTTTCAGTCTTTCTTTACTGTGAACAATGCTGGGATATACATCTTATACACATAGACACTACAGTTTAAGGGGACAGTGGAAGTGTGGGCAAGATCAGGGCAAGATGGGATTAAATTTGTGCCTTATGCAGGAGCTGTAGGGAGCATGCCTAGAGATGACCTTGGCATGACCTCCTTGGTGGCAGTGCTTAGAGCAGCAGCACTCAAATCTCAATGTGCAGATCACCTGGGGAACTTGTTAAACAGCAGGTTCCCAAGAAGCACCCCAGAGAGTCTGATTCAGTCTAGAGAAGGGTCTGAAAAATCTTTCTTACATTTTTTTTCTTTTAGCTTTATAAGAGAGAGGGAGAGAAGAGAAAGGAAGAGAAAAAGAGAAAGAAAAACAGAGATAGGCATATTTTAAAAAATCTCTTTGGGGCCAGCAGGTGGCATGGTGGCTAGGGGTGCTGGACTCCCACATGGACAACCCTGGTTCGAGTCCTGGACCTGGCAGCTTGCTTTCTCACTTTCTCTC
>NW_006204759.1:2612306-2636437 GCF_000334495.1 Tupaia belangeri chinensis
GGTTCGAGTCCGGGACCTCGCAGCTTGCTTTCTCACTTTCTCTATTTCCCTCTCTCTCCCTCCCTCTCTCTTTCTCACTCTGTCCCTTTTTTAGTCAAATGAAAATAAATAAATAAATAAATAAACAAATAAAGTTAAATAAAATAATTCTTTAAAAAAAATTTCAAAAAATAAACAAAACTGGCGGCATAGATAGTAGGGTGCCACTGTGTGATACTGGAGCCACATAGGGAAGCCCATGTTTAGATCCTGGGTCGACCTGAGCACACCAGCATACTTGGGCATGCCTGTGATCCTGACTGGCTGGGAGGCTGGGGAAGGATTATGGTATGGCAAGACCCTGTTAAAGGATGCCTCTTTCTCTCTCTCTTGAAATAAGAAATAAATAAACTTTTTAAAAAAATAAGCCAAACTGAACAATTTATTGTTTGGGGATCTATGTGTAGAAAATGTAAAAGGACAGATTCAGGGTTGCCTTTGGATCAGGCTGCGGATGAGGACATCAGAACCCAGAGCCTTCTATTGGGCTGTCTGAAAAGTCATGGCACATTTTTGCTTGGAAAAATATGTCATTGGAACCAGCAGATGGCGTAATGGCTATGTCACTGGACTCCCATGTAGTTGACTGCAGTTCGAGGCCCAGACCCGGTGGCTTAGACTCACGCCGGGCACATGTGTGTGCGTACCCAAGATCCCAAGAGGAGAATGGAGAAGGGATTGTGGTATGGTCATCCCCCTGGGCGGTGGGGGCAGTGATTTCTGGCTTTCTGTCTCTCTCTCTCTCTCTCTGTCTTTCTGGTGAGCTTATGCGCTCTATAGCAAAAAACTCCAAAAACAAAAAGAAAGGAAAAGAAAAGAAAGACAGAAAAATACGTCACTGACTTTCCCGACGACCTAATAGTTGTTAAGTTCAGTGATGGGTTCGTAGAATTAGGGTTCTCTCTTCTCTCTATCACCTTGCCTCCCTGTTGCTGGCTGAGGCATGGAGGTAAGACAGGAAGACCTACAGCCACTAGCTTAGCCCTGCCCAGTTCCATCAAAGACCACAGCGCTCAACCCTTGGAAGACACTGGCTATTAAAACTGCTGATGAGGCTGACACTATCTAGGGGCAAGAAGAGCCTGTCTCGTCAGTTCATTGCACAGCTTGGCAAGCTCACTCTTCTTCCCACACTAGGCTCCGCTGTAGAGAGGAAAGGTCAGGTTGCTGGGAATAATAAGCAAACAAACAAACAAAATTGGAGCTACCTCTCCCTCAGACCCTATTCGCTCTCCCTGCAGTGTTTGGAGTGAATTGAAGATAAGAGTTTTGAGAAAGGGAAGGGGAAAAGAAGTTGCCTGCAAGAGCTGAAGGGAACAGATCTGGTCCTCCTCACCTGCAGAGGAGACTTCCTCCTCTTCTCTTCTTCCCTCTCTCTTCGCCTTCTTCTTTATGACAGAGAGCATGCGTGCACATGTGTACGTGGGAGAGAGGGAGTACTCTCAGCAGGGTCTTCCAGAAGGGTCCTCTATTTTTTGAGGTAGGAATTGTAGACAAGGGGGAAAGGAGGAAGAAATTTTGACCTGGTCTTTCTTTTGGTCCGTGAATTGAGAGGGTATCTATGAAATGAGAAGTGAAAGGTGAAACAGCTGAGTTGGTCTGTGAGGTTGCCACATAGCCCCTAGTGGAGAGTGAACTTGGTGCAAAGATGTCTGGGCCCCAGTTTGGTCTCCGGACCTGTGAGGCAGCAAATGGAGAGGCCAGGCCTGGTCTCTCTCAGCTCTGGCCTGAGGATTGCCATTTCTAGCCCCCATCTGAAACATAGCTACTGTTTGGGAATTCTATCAAAGTCCTCTGAACAATCCATTTAGAGGTTTGTGCATTTGTTTTTAATTCTTCAGTTATATAAACATATGTATAGAAGTCTACATAACAAATACAAAGGGATTCTTTTTTTCATTTAATGTTGCAGTATATGCAGCTAGTGCAAACTAGATCTTGCCATCTGAACAGAGGTCTTTATTTTAAGAATTATTTTGAGAGATCAGCATTTGGCATAATGGCTGTGTCACTGGACTCCCAAGTAGTCAACAACGGTTCGAGGCCCAGACCCGGTGACTTAAACTCACACCGGGTGCGTGTGCGTGCGTGCCCAAGATCCCGAGAGGAGAATGAAGGAGAAAGGATTGCAGCGTGGCCATCTCCCCAAGGTGTGATTTCTCACTTTCTATCTCTCTGTCTCTGTCTTTCTGGCTAGCACACGTGCCCTATAGCAAAAACCTCTCCAAAAAAAAAAGAATTATTTAACTTTATTTATTTGTTTGTTTATTTTAATTTGACCAGAGAGGGACAGAGTGAGAGAGAGGGAAAATGAGAAAGCAAGCCACCAGGTCTGGAACATGAACCACGGTTAGCCATGTGGGAGTCCAGCACCCCTAACCACCACACCACCTGCCAGCATTTTTTTTTTAATTGCCAAAGGGTACATGTACTTCCGAGAGAGAAAGAGAGATACCCCCCCCCCCAATGGAGCATGGTCATACCTCAATCGCTTCTCCTTCACTTCTCCATCCTGTTGGGATTTGGGGTAAACACACACATTTGCCCGGCATGTTTTCCAAGGTGCAAGAGTTAGGATTCAAACTGCAGTCAGTCATAGTAGTACAGCTACTATAACCACTAGGTCATAGGTCCAACCCTGAAAAGAGATATTTAACTTTTTCCATGATGTTTCTGTTTGCCAGAAGTCCTGTCACTTAAGCCATGCCTTTCAGTCACTAGGGAGGTCTTTGTAGGTGCTACAAACTTCAGCTCCCAAACTCAGCTATGTAGGAACTAGAGCTTTGAGTTTTGAGAGACTTGTACTTCCTTGGGTCATGTATAGTTTGGGGAGGCCTTATGTTGGAGTGGGCCTATCAGGCACTGGTCTACACAGTTCACAGTGACTCCATCAGCCGTTTCCATGCCAAAAGTGGCAACATGCGACTTGTCTTGAGGACCAGGACGTCTCAAAGTCTCAAAGGCCTCTCTGTTCTTTCCTCTTTCCTTCCACCATCGTGGAGGAAATGTTAGTATATGATGTTCAAAATATTTTTAATTATTTTCATTTTAGAGACAGGGACCCACTTTGTTGCTCAGGCTGCCTCCAACTTACAAATCTTCGGCCTTAGCCTCCCACAGTAGCTATGATTACAACGGTACACCACTACAATCAGCTTAAAATATTTGTTGTAAAGATTTTTTAAATTTGACTTTATTTATTCATTTATTTTATTTTAATTTGACCAGAGAGAGACAGAGAGAGAGAGAGAGAGAGAGAGAGAGAAAGTGAGAGAGCAGGTCAGGGCCAGAACTTTAACTGCGGTCAGCTATATGGAGTCCATCACCCTTAACCACTACACCACCTGCCAGCCCCCAGCTTAAAATATTTTTAAAACAGATGTGATCGAGAAATGGTTGCATTTTTTTAAAGAATTATTTTATTTAACTTTATTTGTTTATTTTAATTTGACCAGGAAGGGATAGAACGAGAGAGAAGAGAGAGAAAGAGAGGGAAAGTGAGAAAGCAAGCTGTCAGGTCTAGTACTTGAACCATGGTTAGCCATGTGGGAGTCCAGCACCCTCAACCACCAAGCCTCCTGCCAGCACCCAGTTGCATTTTTTTAAAGGTTTTTTTTTTTTCCCGTTAGAACATGTACGTTTGCAGGGAGTGGAAGAGGGAAGAGAAAGAGATAGTGAAAGAGAAAGGGAGAAATCATCCCGCAGAGGGGATGGCCACGCAGCAATCTCTTCTCCTCTATTCTCCAGGAATCTTGGGCATGCATGCACACATATCTGCTGGTCTCCATGATAATGGTTATTTAAACCTTTTGTCTTGTTCGTGATAAGATATCTATCATGTTAGTTTAGCAATTTGTCTCTTCCAAATACCAACATTTGTCTTTATAAATATTATCAATCTTTGCTTTCTACTTTATTAATCTCTGCCCCTAATTATTTATTTTCTTTAGGCTTGACTGGTCATCTAAAAAAAATGTTTCAACATAACTGCTTCAAACATTATTCGTATCCTTTCTTCCTGTCTCATATAGACATTTAGGCTACATACTTTCCTTTAGCATAGTTACATCCTAAAGCTTTGTTATATTTTTCTTATCATTTAATATAAAATGTTTTCTCATTTCCATTGCGTGTTATCATTTGACCAATAGATTATATAAAAATGTATTTTGGGACCAGCAGATGGTATAGTGGTTAAGGCGTTGGACTCTCACATAGTCAACCATGATTCAAGTTCTGGACCTAGCAGTTTGAAACTCACACCAGGCGCATGTGCGTGTGCACCCATAATCCTAGAGGACAATAGAGGAGAAGGGATTGTGGCATGGCCATCCCCACTGGGGGCAGGGAGGACGATTTCTTGCTTTCTGTCTCTCTGTTTCTCTCTGTCTCTCGAGCGAGTGCACATGCCCTAAAGCAAAAATCTATCTACAAAAAAAAATAAAAATGTGTTTTAAAATTTCCAAGTATACAAAGATTTTATAGTCAGCCTTTCTGTTTTGATTTTAATTCCATCCTGGTCAGTGAAAAAAACTGAATTCTCAAAAATTCATTGAGACTCAAATATGTTACCATTTTACTTAATTTTGGTAAATGTTTCATTTGCCTTATATGTACAAATTTTTATTCTGTTGTTATTGAGTTTCTACACATATTAAATAGGTCAAGTTTAGACCCAGCTGGGCGGCTGGATTCCACATGAGGATTATGGAGTTTGAATTCAAGACATGGTGAGAGAAATACACAGGGTGTGTGTGTGTGAGCCCAAAATCCCAACAGGAAAGATGGAGGAGAGGATTGGGACATGGCCATCCCCCCAGGGAGTGCATTCTCACTTTCTCTCTCCCTCTGGTGAGTGCACATGCCCTATGGCAAAATTAAAAAAAAAAAAAAAGGTCAGGGCCAGCAGGTGCTGTGGTGGTTAAGGCACTGGACTCCCACATGGTTGACCATGGTTCAAATCCCAGACCTGGTAGCTTGCTTTCTCACTTTCTCTCTCTCTCTGTCTCTCTCTGGTCAAACTAAAAATAAACAAATAAAGTAAAATAAAATAATGTTTTATAAAAAAGGTCAAGTTGGGACCAGCAGGTGGTGTGGTGGCTAAGGCACTGGACTCCCACATGGCCGACCAGAGTCCTGGACCTGGTGGCTTGCTTTCTCAGTTTCTCTCTCTCTCTCTCTCTGTGTGCGTGTGTGTGCTTGTGTGTGTGTGTGTGTCTTTCTCTGTTCAAATTAAGAATGAATTAATAAATAAACAAAATAAAATAAAAAAGTAATTATTTAAAAAAAATAATTTTTTTTTAAAAGGTCAAGTTTGTTTATTGGTTGTCAAAATCTGTTATGAAGGTTCTTCCAAAGTTCAGGGAGGGCTGGGCACATGGCCTAGTGGTTAAGAAAGACAAGTCCCACATGGCTGACTGTGATTTGATTCCTGGCCTCGGTGATTTGAGAAACAGACCAGACCACATGTGTGCATGCCCAAAATCTTACAGGACGGAGACATGGAGGAGAAGGGATTGTAGTATGACCATGCCGCATTGGTTGTTGCTTTCTTCTGTCTCTCTCTGCAAGTACATGCTCCTTCTGGCAATTTTTAAAAAAATAACGAATATGCAACATTCAATTGCATAGGATAACTGATATAGACCCTTCCGTTCAAGTGGGGAGAAAATAGGAGGTATACAGGAGTCAATGGTTGACAGCTGTTCTGAAATTCAGATCTGCACAAGTTGGTAGTTCCTTAATTTGGACTAAGGCCTGGGAATAATTTTTCACGACTCTTGGCTCCATCCACTAAGCTCTTGTTTTCGCCCTCCAAATCATTCTACTCTATCTATGAAAAGTAGCTTGTGTTTTCTGCTACAGTATTGTCTTCTTGGCTTGCTTGCTGCTGGTAAATTTTGAGGGTCCAAAGGCCTCTTTTCACTTTGTAAGGTCTTGGTCCTTTTTAGTCCAAGCCAGCAGGGGTTCTGCCAATGTAATTGTTTAAAAATCCTTGTGAATCTCTTAGATATTTTATCATTATTGGAGGTTCACTCCATTAGACAAATTACACCCATAAATTTCTTCCCTACTCTAGGGATTTTGCTGAGACTGGTGAGAAGGAACCAAGCACTTAACTTATGAATCTACGACCAAGATTATGCGAACATAAATAAACACATGTGCACATGCACACAAACACATAACTAGTCCACATTCTATAGAATTCTGGTATACAGGACAGATCCGGATGGTTGGGGCTCTCGAAGGGATCAAGATGCCTTTGGCTAGAGATTTACTACATCCATCCTTGGAAGAGGAAAAGAAAAAACATAAAAAGAAACGCCTAGTTCAAAGTCCAAATTCTTACTTCATGGATGTAAAATGTCCAGGCTGCTACAAGATCACTATGGTCTTCAGTCATGCTCAGACAGTGGTTCTGTGTGTCGGGTGTTCACCAGTGCTGTGCCCTCCAACCCGGGGAAAGGCCAGACTCACAGAAGGTTGTTCATTTAGAAGAAAGCAACACTAATGATCTACGCAACTTGCTGAATTTGTTGTTTTCTCACAGAAAGCCTTATCATAAGTTCAGTAATTCTAGTTAATCTGCCAAGATAATGTAATTATGTTTGATTTTGTAAGGTATACAACAATGATCTCCTATTTTGGTGTCAGTTTTTCAATAAAGTTTTGATTATGACTAAAGAAAAAAAAAATTCTGGTATACACAGCTTTCAGTTGTTCCCAATAGTACAGTTTTAATTACCACAGTATATTTCTTATGAAAAATAGCATAAAGTGAAAATTTCACTGCTAGTTCTTTCACCTACAAGTCACCATGCAAATAACAGCTAATCATCATAAGGGCCAGCAGATGGCATAGTGGTTACATTGTTAGACTCCCACATGGCTGACTGCAGTTCAAGTCCTGGACTCAGTAGTTTGAAAATCACACCAGGCAAGGGGACCAGCAGATGTAATGGTTACGTTACTGGACTCCCATGCAGTCGACCGCGTGGTTTGAGACTCGGATCAGGTGGCTTAAACTCACACCAGGCATGTGTGTGTGCATGCTCAAGATCCCAAGAGGAGAAAGGAGGAGAAGTGTTTGTGGTGTGACCATCCCCCCTGGGGGTGATTTCTTGTTTTCTGTCTCTCTTTCTCTCTCTGTCTTTCCAGTGAGTGCGCGTGCCCTATACCAAAAACCTCTCTTAAAAAAAGAAAAGAAAATCACACTAGGCACATGTGCATGCATGCCCAAAATCCCAGGGGGAGAATGGAGGAGATGGGATTAAAGTGTGGCCATCCCCTCTGGAGATGATTTCTCACTTTCTCTCTCACTGTCTGTCTCTCTCTCCAGTGAGTGCATGCGTTTAAGGCAACAATTATTTTTTAAAAAAAAGATTATCATCATGAACAGTAACCAATCATATAGCTTATTTTAGTCTGCTGGCAATTGGTCATCATGTCTTCACAGATAGCAGTGTATAGTTGGTTTTCCTCCTTGTCTCCCAGTGATAAATTCATATGACATTTTACAAAAATAATAACGAACAGAGAGTATTGGCCAAACAAGATGAAAATGAGCAAAGAAATGAAAAATGATAATGATATAAGTGAAACTGCATGTGATTAGAAGATTTGTAAATGGAAACAACAAAAACAGAGAATGAGACCTAAGCTCATAAGAACTAAGACAAATGATGTTGAAAAAAATCTGATGAATATGATAAAAGGTAAAGTCACTTCAACTTCTTTTAGTTTAGATTGTACTAGAAACAGACGCCACCATGGTTGAAATGGAGCATTTTCTTGTATTTAGTTTGAAGATTAATTTAAAAAAAAACTGCTGGGACCTTTAGATGGCATAGTAATTATGTTGCTGGACTCCCACACAGTCGACTGGTTCAAGTCCCAGGCCTGGCAGCTTAACACTCATGCTGGAGGCCAGCAGGTCGCGTGATGGTTGAGGTGCTGGACTCCCACATGGCTGATCACAATTCAAGTCCTGGACCTGGCAGCTTGCTTACTCATTTTCTCTATGTGTCTCTCCGGTCAAATTAAAAGTAAACTTATAGATAGGGGAATCAGCTTGTGGCATGGTGCCTAAGGCGCTGAACACTCCCTCATGGTTGACTATGGTTCGAGTCCTGAACTTGGTGGCTTGCTTGCTTTCTCACTTTCTCTCTCTCTCTTTCTATGTCTCTCTCTGGTCAAATTAAAATAAGTGAATGAATAAATAAAATTTTTTTAAAAAGAAAAGCTTTTAAAAAAAGAATAAATAAATAAATGCAATTATATCTTAGGGGAAAAAAAAAACACAACAACTCATGCCAGGTGCCTGTGCATGCCCGAAATCCCGAGAGGATAATGAAGGAGAAAGGATTGTGGCATAGTCATCCCCCCTAGGGGGTGATTTATCGCTTTCTGTCTCTTTGTCTCTCTGATGAGTGTACATGCCCAATAGGAAAAATATCTCTTAAAAAAATCCCAATCAGTGTTCAAGGCATTGAGGTCAATTGCCACATTGAAAGAAAATATTGTTCCAAAGAGTCTGAAGAAACCTTACTGTCAGGAGTGGCTGGTTTCATTATTTCAGAAATCAGCATGAATTGATTAATATTAAGCTATCTGGAGAAGCTCCTAATGCAGATAAGGATGCTGCTATGAAATTGGCACCTACATTCTAGGGATTAGTTAAGTCAGGTAAATGTGGTTAAAAAAAATATGTCCCAGAAAAACTTATGCTGGTAACAGCAGCAACAAAAACTTCAAGTTAATGCAACTCTAAGACATTTCATGACATTGAAAGCTCAAAGGATAAAATGTTGGAAGCTGACCCATACTTAAAAAGGAGTATCTCACCAATTCATAGGAAAAAAGGAAGGACCAGCAGGTGGCATGGTAGTTAAGGCACTGGACTCCCACATGGCTGACAGCAGTTCAGGTCCTGGACCTGATGGCTTGCTTTCTCACTTTCATTCTCTCTCTCTGTCTCTGTCTCTCTGATGAGTGTATGTGCCTGGTAACAAATTTTAAGATAATATTATAAATTTTAAAAGATAATAATAGTTCTTCTTTTCAACACTTTGCAATCTAGGTAATGTGGTTGAATGTATAAAAGAAATTGAAGTGGGACCAGCAGTTAGCGTAATGGCTATGTCGCTGAACTCCCATGTAGTCGACCACAGTTGAAGTCCTGGACCCGGTGGCTTAAACTCATGCTGGGCACGTGTGTGTACATGCCCAAGGTCCTGAGAGGAGAATGGAGGAAAATGGATTGCGGCATGGCCATCCCCCCAGGGGGTGATTTCTCACTTTCTATCTCTCTGTCTTTCTCTGTCTCTGGCAAGCTCACGTGCCCTAAAAACCTCTCAAAAAAAAAAAAAAAAAGAAAGAAAAGAAATTGAAGTAATAATAAAAATAATTTTTTTAAATAATGAAAAAGAGTAAAAAAGAATATGACAGTTCACTAACTCATACAATAGAAACAATTCTTGATTTCTGTGGTTCCAGCTACTCAAGAGGCTGAGGCAGGGTGAGACCTTGTTTTTTTTTTCTTTTTTAAGAATTATTTTATTTAACTTTATTTAAATTTGACCAGAGTGGTATAGAAAGAGAGAGAGAAGGTGAGAGAGCAAGCCACCAGGTCTGGAACTCCAATCGCGGTCGGCCCTGTGGGAGTCCAGTGCCCTTAATCACCATGCCACCTGCCGGCCCCAGGACCCTGTCTTAAAAAAAAAAAAAAAAAAAAAAAAAAAGATGCTTGATCTGTATCATAAATTATGTGGTAGAAAGAATAAAGCAAGCACTGTAGACATTCTTGATACTTTTCAATTTTTTTTTAGTTTTTTCCCATAGGTTGTGTGCTCTCACCAGAGAGATAGTGAGAGAGAAAATGAGAACTCGCTTACTGGCGGAATGGCCATACTTCATTCTCTTCTCATCCATTCTCCTCCTGGGATGATTTTCAGGCCTCAGGGTCCAGAAATTGAACCACTATCAGCCATGTAGGAGTCTAGTACCTTAACCACTGTGCCACCAGCTGGCCCTATCTTGATACACTTTTTACAAAAAAATAAAACATTCTATTTTGTTTCTTTATTCATAATAGAGCAAGTGTGGTGTGTGCGTACATGAAAGAGAGACAGAAAGAAAGAGATAGAGAGGCATGCCCTCCACAGGGTTTTTGTCATGCTGTAGTCCCTTCCTCTAGGACTCAAGCCCAGCAGATTCTGGTCATTTACACACATGCCTAGCATGGCTCAGACAGACCAGGCCACAGATTCAAACTGTGGTTGCCATGTGGGATCCAACTTCTCTTGAATAGCACATTACCACTTTTCTAGTCAGCCCACATTTTATTATTTTTATTTATTTGGTTTTTTTTGAGTTTTGCCATAGGGCATGTATGGTCACCATAGAGAGACAAAAAGAGAGAGAATGGGAAAATGCACCCACCCCCCACGGGCTTAGTCATGCCACTATCCCTTCTCCATTTCTCCCTCCTGTCAGGAGTTGAGGTACATGCACACATGCCCAGCGTATTTTTTAAGCTACCAGGTCAGACTTGAACTGCACAGTTGGCCATGTGGGATCCAGGCACCCTAACCACAATGCCACTGGCTGGCCCAGTCCACATTTTAATTGTTACTGTTTCTAATGTTTTAAATTACAGTGTAGTAAGTAAATATTAACAATACTTTTTTTTTTTCATTTTCTGATCTATAAATGACAGACAGTTTTAATGTTTTAGCCAAAATATTTAAAGGTCAGAACAATTGTACATGGTCTCATTGATGATTTTTTTGCAAGGTTTCAGCTTGCACAGTCATTTTTACAGTCCTGCATTACCATGCAAGGTGAAGACTGCTGGTTAAGCAGTTTCTAGAAGGCTATTGCCTTCCCATCTGGTACTGTAGCCACAGGGCAGATAGTTGGTAAAGCGGAGGAGGGCAAGAACAAGCTGGAACTCATGACTATGAGCTAGAGCCCACAAGGAGACAGTAGTCCGTGACAGTTCCTGTTACCTCTAATGTAGGTGGAGTGGGTGTCCTGGAGATGCCAAGGCTCTTTGCACAGAGCCACACCTGGCCCAGGAGTCAGAGAAGCTGAAGGAAGACTCAGGGAAAGGTGAAGCAGTTAGTGACACGGCCACTGCCTCCTGCCAATGAAGAGACAGCAGATGACCAACACATGTCAGCTGTAAAACGACTGATGGTTCTCTTCCACACTCCAAAGCTCCTGCAAGACTCTCCCGCGTGGCCCATGCTAACTGAAAACACATAGGAAGGAGAATCCTTGGAAATGAAAATCAATCTAACCAAACTGAGACATTACAAAGCCCCCATCCTTACTCTATAGTTCAATGGTTATGCACAGAAGTCCTGGAATCAGATTTCACGGGTTGGAATGGTGGCTGCTTTATTCCAAACTGCGTATCCAAAGGTTAGTTTCTTAGTCTTTCTGTGTGTCAGTTTCCTTGTCGATAAAATGAGAATATAATAGTAGTTCTTACATGATTCATTTGAGATTTAAATGAGATTTTATGTATATATCAATAGATAAGCTGTAAGCACATTATAGGCAGATTGTTTTATCATTTTAAAAATTCATGATAGAGTACCTACACATGCACAAAAGAGAACGAAAGAGAAACAGAGAGAGAAGTACCCTCCAGAGGACTTGGTCACACCATGATCTCCTTCTTCCATTCCTCCAGACTGACAGGATCTAAGGCACACACACTTCCGCCCAGTGTGTTTTCAGGCTGACAGGGCTGGAAACCTGAACCCCAGTCAGAGTATGGCTTCTGACTCCACAGGTCAGTATGCTACAAATTGTGCCACGGAGACTGGGCCTATTATTGATTGATTATCAATAAGATCTGGTCCATTTCTAAAAGTTCAATAAATATCATCTACTATTGTGTGACCTTGGGCAAATTATTTAATCTTTTTGGTCCTTAGGGTTTTTTTGTTTGTTTGTTTTTACTCTATTAAGAAGAGGTAATTTATTTGGCTTATTTCACATGTCTGTTGAGGGTCAAATAAAATAAATAACCAAAATGAAATACACATGATTATATAAATAATATATCACCACTTCATCACAGTGGTGAAGATAAGTATCTCTTTTAGTTCCTTCCGGCTTCCAGACCCTGGTGACTAATCAAAAGCCAGCTCTTGAATTATTATTATTTTACTTACTTACTTACTTATTTATTTATAGGTTTTTGCCATAGGGCACATGTGCTTGCTAGACAGAGACAAAGAAACACAGAGAGAGGGGAAGTGAGAAATCACCCACTGGGAGCATGGTCACACTTCAATCCTTTCTCCTCCACTTTCCTCTCAGGATTTTGGGCACAGGCACACACACACACCCAGCATTCTTTTCTTTTCTTTTCTTTTCTTTTTTTAAAGATTTTTGTTATAAGGCATGTGTGCTTGCCAGAGAGACAGAGAAACAAAAAATGAGAGATCACCCCCCGGGGGATGGCCATGCTGCAGTCCCTTCTCCATTCTCCTCTTGGGATATTGGGCATGCACACATATGCACACGACATGATTTTCAAGTTGTTAGGTCCAGGACACGAGCCACAATCAGCCATGTGGGAATCCAACACCTTAACCACTATGCCACCTGCTGGCCCCTTGAATTAATTTTTTAAGTTTATTCCTTTATTTCTTCCACAAGAGAGACAGATAAACAGATGAGTACCTCCAAGGAGGTTCTCACACTTAGATCCACCCATCTCAGTTGGCCTGGATCATGGACACATGAGTACACCTAGCGTGGTCAAGGAGATGCAGAGACATTAACCTGGGACCTTTCCCTTGTAAGTCCAGTTACATTACTGCTACACCACTACCCGGCCCACCAATGATTACTAATTAGAAAAGTAATTCTCCAAATGTACCATGTCATTGT
Source organism: Tupaia belangeri chinensis (assembly GCF_000334495.1). Classification (NCBI taxonomy): domain Eukaryota; kingdom Metazoa; phylum Chordata; class Mammalia; order Scandentia; family Tupaiidae; genus Tupaia; species Tupaia belangeri. The sequence continues at coordinate 2,625,261 of NW_006204759.1, forward strand.
AAGATGTTAGACACTCTCTGCACTGTTTTTGTAATTTTTTCTGTAAAGCAAAAACTGTTCAAAATAAGTTTATTGGGATTAGCAGTTGGCATAATGGCTATGTTGCTGGACTCCCATGAAGTTGACCACAGTTCGAATCCCAGACCTGGTGGCTTAAACTCATGCTGGGTGCATGCGCATGGATGCCTAAGATCCCAGGAAGAGAAGGGATTGTGGCATGGCTATCCCCCCGGGGGTGATTTCTCGCTTTCTGTCTCTCTGTCTCTCTGTCTTTCTGACGAGCACACAACACCCTATAGCAAAACCCTCTAAATAATAATAGTAATAATAAGTTTATTTTAAAAATACTCTTGGTCCAGAAGATGGTGCAGAAGTTAAGGCTGCTACACCCCACATGACTGACTGATTCGGGTCCAAGACCCGGTGGCTTGAAAAATATGTCAGGCACATGTTGCATGCATGTCAAAAATCCAAAGAGGATAACAGAGGAGAAGGGATTGCAGTGCAGCCATCGCCCTCAGGGGGTGATTTCTCACTCTCTCTCTTTCTCTAGCAAGCACACACCTGTAGAAACTCAACAACAACAACAAAATAGTCTTGAAAAATAAAACTTAAAAAAAGAAAAGAATGTGGTCCTCGAACTTTAGCAGAATTCCCTGGAGGGTTTGTTGTAATACTCATTACCAGGCCCCACTTCTGGAACTGCTGATTCATTAGGTCAGAAGTGGAGCTAGAGAACTTGCATTTCTTTCTTTCTTTCTTTTCTTTTCTTCCTTTCTTTCTTTTGCTACAGAGAGTGCGCATTTGCCAGAGAGAGAAAATGGGAAATCACTCCCCAGAGGGATGGCCCCGCTGCAATTCCTTCTCCATTCTTCTCTTAGATTGTGGGTACACACACATATATGCCTGGCATATTTTTTAACCCACCAGGTCTAGGACTTGGACCACAAAGTCAATTAGATGAGATCCAGCTGCTTTAGCCACCATGCCACCAGTTGGCCCTGAGAACTCACATTTCTGACGAGCAATACTGATATTGCTCATCCGAGGATCACACTTTGAGAACTACTGACCTGAAGTTTAAACTATATAGGCTTCCAGTCTTTCCTGTGGACAAAGGCTCCCATTCATCATGGTTCATCATTATTTGGCTCAATTTATGTGTGACATCACCCCACATTTACCTGCTAGGCAAAGAGAAAAACAACTGATGACTAACTTGAAGTTATTCAGAAGGACAGAGTTAAACTGAGCTTGGAAAATCCCTTCTTATTCTCCTCCTTTCCTCCAACCTTTTTAAAGTTCAAGGCCATGGATCATACCATGCTTAAAATAATACACACATACATATTTAGTTATGTATATTTAAATGTGTACATACACATTTTATTTATTTTTTTGAAAAGGTTTTTGCCATAGAGCATGTGTGCTCGCCAGACAGACAGAGACAGAGAGACAGAAAATGAAAAATCACCCCCCGGGGGGATGGACATGCCGCAATCCCTTCTCCTCCTTACTCTCAGGATCTTGGGCACGCTCGCACACACACCTGGCGTGAGTTTTAAGCCACTGGGTCTGGGACCCGAACCTCAGTCGGCTACATGGGAGTCCTGTGACATAGCCATTAAGCTAACTGCTGGTCCCATACACGTTGTATTTTATGCATATATTTCACGGTAAAGAAATACATGCTTGGGATCAGCATAATGGCTATGTCGTTATGGCTTAGCATAATGGCTATGTCACTGGACTCCCATGTAGTTGACCGCGGTTCAAATCCCGGACCCGGTGGCTTAAACTCACACTGGGCACGTGTATGTGCATGCCCAAGGTCCTGAGAGGAGAATGGAGGAGAAGGGATTGCAGCATGGTCATCCCCCCTGGGGGGGGTGATTTCTCGCTTTCTGTCTCTCTGTCTCTGTCTGTGTGGCGAGCGCACACGCCCTATAGCAAAAACCTCTTCAAAAAAAAATAAAAAAGAAAAAGAAATACATGCTGAGTCCAGAAGGTGGCATGGTGGTTAAAGGCGCTAGACTTCCACAGGGCCAACCACAGTTTAAGTCCTAGACCTGGCGGCTTTCTTTCTCATTTTCTCTCTCTCTCTCTCTTTCTCTGTCTCTCTGTGGTCAAATTGAAAAGTAATGATAATAAATAAACAAACAAATAAATAAATAAATGTTTTTAAGTATATTTATTTTTTAAAAAGAAAGAAATACATGCTAAGGCCAACCAGTGGCCTTGTGGTTAAGGTGGCTGGGTCCCACATGACCAACTGCTCAATTCAAGTGTTGGAACTGGTGGCTTGAAAAACACACTTTGGGGGGTGTGGAGCATGGTGGTGCTTGCCCTATGGTAAAAACCAATAGAGGCTGGAGGATTGCAGCATCAAGTCCATTTTTCTCTGTCTCTCTCTCTCAACTTGCATGACTTTAAGAAAACAAACAAACAAACAAAGAAAACACTGTGGGGGCCAGCAGATGTGGGGTGGGTAGGGCACTAGACTCCCACATGGCTGTCCATGGTTCAAGTCCGGACCTAGTGACTTGCTTTCTCATTTTCCCTCACTCTCCTACTCTCTCTCTCTCTGTTTCTCTCTGGTCTAATTTAAAATAATAATAATTATAAATAAAATAATTAAAATTATAAATAAAATAGTTAATTTTTCTTTTCTTTTCTTTAAAAAAAGAAAGAAAAGAAAAGAAAAACATGCTGGACTTACATGCTTGAGTGCCCAAAATTCTGAGAAGGTAATGGAGGGAAAAGGATTGTGGTGTGGCTAGTTACCCCCAGAGGGTGCTTTTTCACTTTCCTCCGTTGTCTCTCTCTGATGATGCAGGCATCCTATAACAAATAGAGGAAATCAGGAAAAAATTAGAAGAAGAAAAATTAGAGGGCCAGCCCTGTAACCTAGTAGTTAAGTGCTATGCGTGGGGTGCCAAATCCTATATGGATGACTATGACTTGAATTCTGACTTCAGTGGCTTAAAAAACATGCCAAGGGACCAACATTTAGCTTAATGGCTATGTCGCTGGACTCCCATGTAGTTGACAACAGTTCGAGTCCCGGACCTGGTGGTTTAAATTCACACTGGGTGCGCGTGTGTGTGCCCAAGATCCTGAGAGGAGAATGGAGGAGAAGGGATTGCAGCATGGCCATCCCCCCGGGGGGTAATTTCTTGCTTTCTGTCTCTCTATCTCTCTCTGTCTTTTTGACGAGCACACGCGCCCTGTAGCAAAAACTTCTCATCTCAAAAAAAAAAAAAGTAAAAACATACCAGGCATGGGACCGGCAGATTGTGTAATGGTTACATCGCGGGACTCCCATGTAGTTGACTGGAATTCGAGTCTTAGACCTAGCATGAGTGTGCATGCCCAAAATCCTGAGAAGAGAATGGAGAAGAGGTTGTGGCGTGGTCATTCCCCCTAGGGGATGATTTCTCACTTTCCCCTTCTCTGTTTCTCTCTGTCTCTCTGACCAGTGCACATGCCCCATAGCAAAAATTTCTCTTTAAAAAAACATGCCAGGCGGGACCAGCAGTTAGCGTAATGGCTACGTCGCTGGACTCCCATGTAGTCTACCGCAGTTCGCATCCCGGACCCGGTGGCTTAAAACTCACGCAGGGCCCGTGTGCGTGTGTGCCCAAGATCCTGAGAGAACGGAGGAGAAGAGCGCACACGCCCTATAGCAAAAACCTCTCAAAACAAAACAAAACAAAACAAAAACATGCCAGGCAATTGTGATGGGATGGAGAAATGGGTGAAAACCAATTGTAGCCTGTCCATCCCAAGTTGGGGATACTTTCTCTCTCTCAAGATTGTGCATGTGTCCTCTGTCAATAAAATTAAACAAACAGGTCAGCAGGTGGCATGATGGTTAAGGCACTGAACCACAGTTCAAGTCCCAGACCTGGCAGCTTGCTTTCTAACTTTCCCTCTCTCTCTGTTTCTCTCTGGTCAAATTAATAATAATAATAATAATAAATCATTCTTTTAAATAAATAAGCAAACAAACAAAAATCCCCACTGCATCCCAAAGATAGCCATTTAACATTTTAGTATACTTCTCCAATTTTTTTTCAATTATATGTTTATTTTGTTTGTCTTTTGTTTTGTTTTTAAGATTTCTACCATAGAACATGTGCATTTTCTCAAGAGAGATGGAAAAAGGGAAAGTGAGGAATCATCCCCCAGTGGGGATGGCCACACCACAATCTCACATATGTACCTGGCGTGATTTTCAAGTCTCTACGTCCTGGTCTCAAATTGTTGTCAGCCATGTGGGAGTCTAGCATCTTAACTACCACATCACCTGCTGGTCCTGAATGAGGTTTTTCTTTTAAACATTAGTTATTAATTAAAAAAAAAATGCAAACAGTTAAAAGTCCTGATTTTTCACTTAATATTTTACTATAAACATTCTTATATTATTGTGCAGTATTTATGAACATGAAATATTTGCATAATACTGTAACTATTGTCCTCTTGTGTGTTACGGTTTTTCCAATTTTTTACTACTGTCAGAGGAGGCTCAAATTTCACAGTTGCATGCACTCAGCTATGGACATATATAGCTACTTTTATTTTTCTGCCACTGAATTAAATTTCTTTCTAAAGTCCAAAGTCTCTAGAAGCAAAAACACAAATCATTTCCAAGTACACTCAGTCATAATCAGATTCTTGCTTTTCTCAGCTCTTCCCCTTTCTGTTGCTGAGGGAGTTATGGAAATGCCACCAAGGAGTAAGTGAGGAGGGGACAAGAGCTTCTTGATATTCATCTGTTTGGTTCCATGGATGGTGTCTTCCTATTCCAGATGTAACAGGTGAGCCATCCCCGTCTGGGGTAGATGCAGGTAGACAGGTGGCAGTTGGGGTGCTTTGTGAGTGGCAGGTTGGAAGGGTCTTCCCTCCATGCTGACAATTGTTGTGTGGCCACATTCCTATCTATCCAGGTGGTGTCCTCCTACCTCAGCCATGAGATCTTGCGCCCCTCTACCAGAGAAGCATGCAGAAGCTGACAGAATCAGTTTCTGATCTCAAGCCTAGACCTGCCAATCTGCTATATTTTAAAATTATTTTTTATTTAATTTTGTTTGTTTGTTTGTTTGTTTGTTTTTAATTTGATCAGAGAGAGATAGAAAGTGAGAAAGCAAACCACCAGGTCCGGGATTCAGACTGCAGTCGGCCATGTGGGAGTCCAGCACCTTAACCACCACACCGTCTGCCGGCCCCCCAAACTGCCATTTCTGCTCCTTAGTATTCGCACCATAGTGGTAGGAAGTGTGCCCATAAGGCATGCTGCCTGCCTAGACCTTGCCCAAAAATCAAGGTGTTTTAATTCCCAGTTAAAGGGCTTATTGAACTTCAGAGGAAGCTGGGTGCACATGTCCTATTATTCTTTTGCTTCTTCAAACTCCCCACCTGTCTTTCCTCGTAGATAAGACCTCCCTCCTGCAGGTCTTATCTGGGATGGAGGTAAGGAATGTTGTTTTTGGATTTGACCTTAACTCTTAAATACAAGGCTTGTGAATAGTTGCTTTTTTTAAAAAAAAATTATTCAGAGACAGGGATCTTGCTGTGTTGTCCACACTGCCTCAAGCTCCTGATCCTCCTGCCTCAGCTTCCCGAATTGGTGGGAGTATAGGCACGCACTGCTGCACCTAGCTTGTAGCTTGTGAGTTTAAAAGCTGAGATGCTGTTAATTTTGTTCTTCAGTTTAGCCTTAACAACTTTTCATTAGGTGGCCCAAATCTCTGATCCCAAAAGAAGAGATGGTATTTTTAAAGGGGATTTTGAGAGCCAGCTAAGTGGTGCAGAGGTAATGCATTGCTCAAGGGAACCTGGATCCATATGGAGGATTTAGGCTCAGTTTTTGGATTGACCTGTACATGCTGGGTTCAAGTACACATGATCTTGGTTAAATATTTTGTAAATAAATATTTTAAAAGTAAACAAATAATACAGAAAGGATAGTACATCCTCCTCAGGGCCAGCAGGTGGTGTGGAGGTTAAGGCAACTGGATCCCACATGGCCAACTACACAGTTTGAGTTCTGGACTCAATGGCTTGAAAATCATGCTGGGCACATGTGTGTACATGCCCAAAATCCTGAGAGGAGAATGGAGGAGAAGGGATTGTGGTGTGGCCATCCCCTCAGAGGGTGAGTTCTCACTTTCTATCTCTCTCTCTGGTGAGTGCATGTGCCCTATAGCAACTAAAAAAATATAGTACATCCATATGATCAAGTATCGTACTCTCATTAAAATGATGACAAGAATTTTATTTTAAAAATTTTTAAAGAATTATTTATTTAATTTTCTTTATCATTATGATTATTTTTCAGTTTGCTACAGGGCATGTGCACTCACCAGAGAGAGACGGGGGAAGGGAGTGAGAAAGCAAGCCACCAGGTCTGAGAGTTGAACCTCAGTCAGCCATGTGTGAGTCCAGCACCTTAACCACCAGTCAGTCCACTTGCTGGACTGATCATTTCCTAATCATTACTGAATAGGAAAAAGTATTCACAATATGGTGCTCAGTGGAGAGAGCACTTTGGAAAAATTCAAGTACAGGGTCAGCAGGTGGCATTGTGGTTAAGGTGCTCGATTCCAACATGGCCAACCACAGTCTGAGTCCTGAACCTCAAGGTTTGAAAATCACACTGGGCGTGTGTGTGTGTCCAAAATCTCAAGAGGAGCATAGAGGAGAAGGGATCGTGACATGACCATCAATCACCCTGGTGGGGCATTTTTCACTTTTCCTCTCTTTCTTTCTCTGTCTCATGAGTGCATGCACTTTAGGCAAAAATCTAATAAAGAATGAAGAAAAAAGAAAAATATCAAGTATAATACTACTCCCTTAAAAATTGTATTTTGAGCCCAGCCAGTGTGGTACAGTGATAGCGAAAATCATGGTAATACAGGCAGTCAAATACGAATGATCAGAGTTTGATTGCCAAATCAACTTGTGCATGCAGGAGGATGTATGCATGCCTCTGAACCAGGCTGGCTGGGAAGCCTGAGGGAGGATCATAGCATGAGACTCTGTTGAGAGTGCTTTCTTCTCTTTGTTGAACACTTTCTCTCTCTTTTTCTGTGTGTCTCATGAAAGAAAAAAACATCTTTTTAAAAGGGTTGTATTTGTGCCCAGCCACAATGACACACAGATAATGCCACCATTTGGGGGGCTGGAAGCTGCATGGAAGGCCTGGGTTTGGTTCCTGGGCCAATCTGAACATGCTGGGTATGGGTGCCTCTGGCTAAGTGCGTGGTTAGGGCAAGACGGTTGAAACACAGCAAGCCTGTGTCCAAAAATGTCCATCTCTGTCTTTCTCTTTTTCCTTCTCTCTCCCCCCTCATGTTGTAGTTTACAGTTATGCATAAAAGATTAGAAGGAAACGCATCATCATGGCAATGGCTATTGTCACTGGGAGGTGGGATTATAGCAGATATATTTTTCCTGATTCTTTCCCCCCCCTTTTTTTTTTACTTTATATTACATTACTTTTACAATCAGGAAGAAAAAGGCTCTGAAGGATAGCATATAATTAGGCCACTTGGGCATTATTTTGTAAATTTCACTTATTTTTTTCATTTTTCAGTTGACAGATAAGATTGTATATACTTGTCTTGAACAATATAATATTTTGGTTTTTACTTCTTTTTTCTCTTTTTTTGTTTATTTAACTTTATTTATGTATCAATTTATTTTAATTTAACCAGAGAGGGGCAAAGTGAGAGAGAGAGAGGGAAAGTGATGAAAGCAAGCCTCCAGGTCTGGGACTTGAATCGTGGTCAGCCGTGTGGGAGTTCAGCACGCTTAATCACCATGCCACCTGCTGACCCCTCCCCCTTTATTTTTGAGAGAGATTTGTTTTGCTATAGGGCACGTGTACTCCCTGGAGACACAGAGAGTGTTAGAGGAGACGGAGAGAGAGAGAAAGTGAGGAATTACCCCTCAGGGGAGATGGCAATGCTGTAATCCTTTCTCTCCCATTCCTCTCTCCAGATTTTAGACATGCACGCACATGTACCCAACATGTGTTTCAAGCCACCGGGTCCAGGACTTGAACTGTGGTGGGTCATGTGAGAGTCCAGCTACAGCTACTACTGGCCCTCTTCCTCTTTTTTTTTTTTTTAATTTATCTACAGGGTATATGCACTACAGGGAGACAAAGTGAGAGACAAAGTTCCAGGTTCGTGTTTAGAGATTCCCTAAGGACGCTGGGCCCATGCATGCCCATGATCCAGGGCTAAATGGGGCTGAGAGTAGATTGCAGTGTCAAGACCCTGTTGGGGATTCTGTTTTTCTCTCTGTCTCTCTTGTTCATGGAATAAATTAATTAAAAAAATTAAAAGTGGGCCTCCCTTGGGACATGTCTCTCAAGTGGCTCAGCTCAAAAAGTCTCCTAGAGAGGTTGTTCTTTACTGACCTTCACTACACTCAGACCTGGAGATCACAGGTCCCCTGGGGCAAGGGGCCTGGCATGGGTGAGGGTGTCAGCCAAAGTGGCACTTATGGGATATTTAACAGTGGATCAAACAAAGTCCACTGCCAAGTAGTCACCTGGGCAGGGCCAGCAATGTGTCCTGATAAGCTGCTGGGAAAGTCTGTTCTTCAACCCTTGGACTCCAGTCAGGGAAGGACTCAACAGAACTCTAGATCCTATGCAGAAGGCTGGTTTCAGGCCTCAGATGCTAGTTCCTGAAGACTGGAGAAAACAGTTTGGGAGTAAGGTGGGGGCAAATGGTAGAGAAGACTCCTGAGAAAACAGGAGGCCATCAGATCTCTCAGGTGTAGTCCCTTTACCCTCTGAGTGCATTTACTTTCCCTTCTGATTTACTTCCTCAGCAAAATATTAGGGCTGACATCTTGGTGGCTGGATCATGGGCTCATAGAGTCTCAGAACTAGAAAGATTTTTTTTTTTTTCTGAGAGGTTTTTGCTATAGGGTGTGTGCGTTCGCCAGAAAGACAGAGAGAGACAAAGAGACAGAAAGCAAGAAATCACCCCCCAGGGAGGATGGCCATGCCACAATCCCTTCTCCTCCATTCTCTTGGGATCTTGGGCATACACGCACACGCGCCTGGCGTGAGTTTTAGCCACTGGGTCTGGGACTCGAACCACAGTCTACTACATGAGAGTCCAGTGACATAGTCATTACCCTAACTGCTGGTCCCTCAGAACTAGAAAGACCTTTAGAGAACATCTGTTCCAACTCCCAAGCTGTATGGTGCAGAAGCCAAATGACTTACTCAGTGCTACTCAGTTTATGATGTAGCAGGTATCAGAGGCTAGGTTTCCTGACTCCTAGCCAGAGATATTACTTTAAAATAATACTGTTTGTCAGGGCTACCAGCTGATGTGGTGGTTAAGGTGCTGAACTTCCACATGGCCAACTGTGATTTAAGTCCCAGACCTGGTAGCTTGGAAATCATGTAGAGTGTGTGTGTCCAGGTGGGCTCAAAATCCCAGGAGGAAAATAGAAAAGGAATTGTGATGTGACCAACCTCCCTTGGGGGTGATTTCTCACTTTCCCTCTCTCTGCTAAGCAAGCATGTGTGCCCTATGGCAAAAACCTAAAAAAAAAACAACTAAAGCTAAACTAAAAAAAAAAAATTAAATACTGTTTGTCTGCTTCATGAATAAAGTATTTTTTTATTTTAAAGAATTACTTTATTTAACTTCATTTATTATTATTATTATTTTAATTTGACCAGAGAAAAACAGAGAGACAGAGAGAGAGAGAAAGTGAGCAAGCAAGCTGCCAGGTCTGAGACTCAAATCGTGGTCAGCCATGTGGGAGTCCAGTCTCTTTAACCACCATTCCACCTGCCAGCCCCAGATAAGGTCTTTCTTTCTTTTCTTTTCTTTCTCTTTCTTTCTTTCTTTCTTTCTTTCTTTCTTCCTTCCTTCCTTCCTTCCTTCCTTCCTTCCTTCCTTCCTTTCTTTCTTTCTTTCTTTCTAAGAATTATTTATTTAATTTTATTTATTCATTCTTTCATTCATTTTATTTTATTTTAATTTGACCAGAGCAAGATACAGAGAAAGAGAGAGAAAATGAGAAAGTAAGCACCAAGTCTGGGACTCGAACCGTGGTTGGCTATGTGGGGTATCCAGTGCCTTAACTACTGCATCCCCAGATAAGGTATTTCTAAAACAAACTATCTTATGGTTCTGGGTCATCTTACTCCCAGGTCAGCAGCAATCCAATACTTGATTGTAACCCATTTATTTTCTGAATGAGAAATTGAGGCCTAAAAACATCACCCAGGGCCACTTGGCTGTCCCTGCTATTTCCAGTACAGGCTACACAGACTTCTGGCCAGAGTACTGACATTGTGGAAAGTAGGCTTGTGTCTCCAGGTACACAAAGTCACCAAGAACTTTATAAGGTGATAATGATTGATACATGGAGCCTTCAAAAAGTTCTGGAAAATGTAAATTGTGAAATTTCTATGGATGGATTTTTTTTTTTTTTTTTTTGCCAGAGGGCATATGTACTCACCAGAAAGAGAGAGAAAGTACCTCCCATATAGAGCATAGTCATGCTACAGTCTTTTGCCTCCATTTCTCTACCCTGCCAGAATTTGGGGGCACTCACACACACACATATACACATATGCACAGTGGTTTTTTTTTTTAAAATAGATCACACATTAGTTTATTTATTGATTTACTTATTTTTTTGGAGAGATTTTCGCTATAGGGCGTGTGTGCTCGCCAGACAGACACGCCAGACAGACAGAGACATGGAGACAGAAAGCGAGAAATCCCCCCCCAGGGAGGATGGTCATGCCACAATCCCTTCTCCTCCATTCTCCTCTCAGGATCTTGGGCACGCACGCACTTGCTCCCGGCGTGAGTTCCAAGCCACCGGGTCTGGGACACGAACCGTGGTCAACTATGTGGGAGTCCAGTGACATAGCCATTACGCTAAATGCTGGTTCCCCACATTAGTTTATTTTTAACACCCATCATGCCTTGAATTCATAGGGAGTAGGGTCCAATAGCTCAGGCTCCTTTCCATTGGTTCTCACAAAGTGTGCTTCTCTGGGTGGAGCAGGCTGGTGCTTTAGTTGACCCCAGGTACCTTTCTCTTTGGCTTCTTTCTTTTTCTGGTCATTTTTCTTCACACGTTTTAGGAAGCTATCTCTGCTCTTAGAATGCTTAATACGCTCA
>NW_006204759.1:2636707-2650531 GCF_000334495.1 Tupaia belangeri chinensis
TCTTTCCCTTTGTGTTCGTCATTTTGGTTAATTACTGGATGATGGTGGTTCCAGCCAAAAGGCCACAGTGTGTTTTTCAAGCTGCCAAGGCTGGGATTTGAACCTCACTTGGCCATGTGGGATCTGGCTGCTGATCATTTCACTGTTGCATGACAGCGCCAGCCTCAACATTTTCAGGCATCAAAATAAACTCGCACTCAAGACTAGCAGCTGGTGTAATGGTTATGTTGTTGGACTCCCACACAGTTGACAGCAGTTCAAGTCTTGGACCAGAGGGCTTAAACTCACGCCAGGCGCATGTGCATGCATGCCCAAGATCCCGAGAGGAGAAAGGAGGAAAAGGGATTGCAGCGTGGTCATCCCCCCTGGGGGGTGATTTCTCGCTTTCTGTCTCTCTGTCTTTCTCTGTCTTTCTGGTGAGTGCACATGCCCTATAGCAAAAACCTCTCTTAAAAATAAATAAATAAAAATAAACTCACACTTGAATTGCATTTGTCTACAAACATTTTCAAGTGCCCTCATATTCTTTGACATTATTTTTTCTTTTAGTTGAGTGTTTTTGTGTTCAATTCCTGGAAAGGTGAATAACCTGGCTTTTGTGGATAGTAGTGCCAAGGAATAGGGATCCCAACCTGGGAAGAACAAAAGTGAGAGGTACAGTTAGAATAAGTGTGGGTGTATTGGGGGAGGGTAGAAGCCTTAGGTTGAATCTGAAGGTGTTATGGGGACTATATTTTCCAAATAAAATACTGAGACTGTGGGACCAGCAGATGATGTAATGGTTACCTTGCTGGACTCCCACATAGTTGACAGTGGTTCAAGTCCCAGACCCAGTGCCTTAAAACTTAGGCCAGGAACGTGTGTGTGCATGCCCAAGATCCTGAGAGGAAAATAGAGGAGAACGGATTGTACCATGGCCATTCTCCCTGGAGGGGGATTTCTTTCTTTCTGTCTCTCCAGCAAGTGCACACACCCTGTAACAAAAATCTCTCTTAAAAAAAAAAAATACTGTCTATGTTCTAATGCTTAATTCAATTAAAGTGAATATTTGAAATCAAGATTTTCTTCTTCTTAGGTAGTTTGAAATTCTGAAAAGTATCTGTGATTGATTTGCTCATCTCGATTGCTGAGGTCAGACAATTGCTAAATCTTTGAGCAGAAAATGACAATGAATCATAGTATTCTAACCCCCAGTTTCTAGGTTGGTAAATGTCTCAACATTGTAAAATAAATGGCTGTCCTTTCTCTTCTTGGCTGTCTCCTGGGATATACTACCACATTCCTTCACATTCACTAAGGAATTATATGCTAAGAAGAATAAGAGAGAGAGAGAGAGAGAACACTCATTGCCTAGGACTAGAGCAGGTTCTCTCCCTTGTGACTGGGGCCTGGGCTCATTCTCACTCAACCACAGATTGCAGCTAGGAGAGGTGGTTTCTCTAAAGAAAATCAGAGAACTGTTAAATTAGATTGGTGCAAAAAACAATTGCAGTTTTGCACAGTGAATTTTAAATCCTGATAACTAAGCTCAAGCACATCTTCATCAATCAAAACAGAAACCATTACAATCAACACATGTTTGCCAATGAGAAATAAGTTGACTTATTCCTGGAGCCTAAATATCCATGCTTCAGGATTCAATTAACTCTTAGAAAGTACCTTCTGCATCCTGCTGATTGTGGAAGCACGTTCCCTGCAAAAAGTTGTTGAAATGCTTGCAGAAGTGGTAGTCAGTTGGTAAGAGGTCAGGTGAATATGGCGACGAGTCAAAACTTCATAGCACAATTCCTTCAACTTTTGAAGTGTTGGTTGTGTGATGTATGGTCAGGCATTGTGGTAGAGAACAATAAGACCTTTTCTGTTGACCACTTCAAGCTATAGGCATTTCAGTTTTTGGTGCATCTCATGAGTTTGCTGAGCATACTTCTTTAGATGTAATGGTTTCACCTGATTCAGAAAGCTGTAGTGGGTTAGACCTCACCCAACAGTGACCATGACCTTTTTATGGTGCAAGTTTGGCTTTGGGAAGTGCTTTGAAGCTTCATCTTGGTCCAACTACTGAGCTAGTTGTCACCGGTTGTTTTACAAAGTCCACTTTTCATCGCTTATCAGGATCCTATTGAGAAATGGTTTGTTACTGTTTTGTAGAATAGGAGAACCCAGGGACCAGCAGTTGACATAATGGCTGTGTCACTGGACTCCCATGTAGTCGACTGCAGTTTGAGTCTGGACCTGGTGGCTTAAACTCACACCGAGTGCATGTGTGTGCGTGTCCAAGATCCCAAGAGGAGAATGGAGGAGACAGGATTGCGGTGTGGCCATCCCCCCTGGGGGGTGATTTCTCGCTTTCTATCTTTCTGTCTCTCCCTGTCTTTCTGGCATGTGCACATACCCTATAGCAAAAATCTCTCAAAAACAAAAAAATTAGGAGAAGCCAACACTTGAAAATGATGTTTTTTGATTTTCGGTCAGCTCCTGAGGCATCCGACTTTATTGAGCTTTTTCACCTTTCTAATTTGTTTCAGGTGCTGAACAGCCATAGAATGGCCTGCCATAGTTGCTGAGTTCTTCAGCAACTTCTCTTGTAGTTGGCAGAGTATCAACTTCAATGATTGTTCTCAAATGCTTATTGTAAACTTCTGATGGCCAGCCTCTACATTCTTCATCTTTTTTTTTTTTTAAGAGAGGTTTTTGGTATAGGGCGCGTGCGCTCACCAGACAGAGAGAGACAGAGAGACAGAAAGCGAGAAATCACCCCCCAGGGGGGATGGCCATGCTGCAATCCCTTCTCCTCCATTCTCCTCTTGGGATCTTGGGCACGCACGCGCCCGACGTGTGTTTTAAGTCACTGAGTCCGGGATGCGAACCATGGTCGACTACATGGGTCCAGCGACATAGCCATTACACTAACTGCTGGTCCCTTACATTCTTCATCTTCAAGGTTATCCTCTCCTTTGCAAAGCTTCTTCTTCTTCTTTTTTTTTTTTTTTCAAGTTTTTTAAAAAGAATTATTTTATTTAAATTTATTTATTTACTTATTTATTTTAATTTTGACAAGAGAAGTACAGAGCAAGGGGAGAGCAGGGGCGAAGAGTAAGAAAGCAAGGGGATAGGTCCGAGACTTGAACCGCAGTCAGGTCAGCCATGTGGGACTCCAGTTTCCTTAACCACCAAGCCACTTGCTGGCCCCTCCTTTGCAAAGCTTCCTGAACCACCACTGCACTGTACCTTCGTTAGCAGTTCCTGGGCTAAATGGGTCATTGGTGTTGCAAGTTGCTGCCGCTGTTTTATGCCTCGTTTTGAACTTGAATAATAAAATTGCTTGAATTTGTTTTATTTTTCTAACATTATTTCCATAGTCTAAACTACATATAAAATAAACAAAAAGTAATGTTATTAGCAAAAAAAAAAGGGCAAGAAATGCTCATTAAAATTATGTATAACATGACCACATTTATTTAAGAATGTGTCCAATATCAAGCAACAAATTTCTTTTTTCTTTTTTTAAAGAATTATTTTACTTAACTAACTTATTTTCTTTCTTTCTTTCTTTCTTTCTTTCTTTCTTTCTTTCTTTCTTTCGAGAGAGGGAAAGTGAGAAAGCAAGCCGCCAAGTCCAGGACTTGAACGAACCCTGGTCGGTCATGTGGGAGTCCAGTGCCCTTAACCTGCTGGTCCCCAAACAGCAAATTTCAGCAATGTAAACCACAATTATTATTATTATATTTTTTAAGACTTGCTGTAGGGCATATATGCTCACCAGAGAGAAAGAGAGAGAGACCCTGAGACAGAAAGTGAGAATCCACCTCCCAGGGCAGATGACCACACCAAAATCCCTTCTCCATTCTCCTCCTGGGATTTTGGGCATGCATGCACACACGCCTGGCGTGATTCTCAAGCTTCTGGGTCCACAACTTGAACTGCAGTCAGCCATATGGGAGTACAACACCGTAACCACTACACCAGCTGCTGGCCCCACTGCAATTACTTTTGCACTGACCTAATAGGAGAAGGGGGCATGGGTAGCAGGAAGGGCAAAAACAGCTGTGCTCATAGCAGACACAAGGATGGTGTCCTAGAGCTGATGTACTAGAACCTCTGTGCTGCCTGGGGTAGGTGGACCTCAGTGTCCATTCCAATGTGCCTTTCTGCTCTGCAGAGTCTGGGTATAGATGCTACATTGCCGCTTAGATGCATTTCTGGGAGATTTGAAAAGTGGAGGTGAGGGGGAGATCATGCCATGTTCTTTTTATTTTCTTAAGAGAGATTTTTGCTATAGGGCATGTGAGCTTTCCAGAGAGACAGAGAAAGACAGACAGAAAGCAAGAAATCCCTTTTCCAGTCTCCTCTTGGGATCTTGGGCATGCATGCACATTTGCCTGGTGAGTTTTTACGCTGCCAGGTCCAGAACTTGAACTGCGGTTGACTACATGGGCATCCAACGACATAACTGTTATGCCATTGGCTGGTCCTGCCATGTTCTTATTTTAGCTCTTTGTTCCTGGCAAGCAAGACCGGTATCAAGTCTCCAGGTTTGAAGAGGTTGAGAATTAGCTGTGGAGGTAGCAGTAGCACAATTCTACGTTCTGGCGTCCAGGTTGAGGTGGTGACAGGAGTCACTTGTTCCCAGCTCCCTGGTACCTGGATTGTAGTTAAAATAGTGTGCGCTAGAACTCAGGTCCTGAGGGTGAAGGTAAAGGCTCTCCTGGGAGTACTCTGGGAATCATTTGTAGAAGCAGCTCTCAAGCCTGCTCTTCCTGCCCTCCCAGGGATTTTGTAAACTTTGTGATCTATAGATAACATGTGTCACATAATCTTCATCTTGGCTCTATTCCGTTTTTTGATAGAGGAAGTGATTTTGTTTCCTCATCTGATCCTTGACTGATAAACCTATGTGGCTTGAAGAAGCACTGATATGGGTTGATCTTGATATGGCCTTTTGAAAAAAAAAAAAAAAAAGAATTATTTACTTAATTTTCTTTATTATTATTATTATTCAGTTGGACCAGAGAGAGTCAAAGAGAGAGAGAAAGCAAGCCACCACGTCCAGGACCCAAACCATGGTCAGCCATTGGGAATCCAGCACCCTAACTACCACGTCACCTACTGGCCCCTGTATGACTTCTTTCTTTATGTTTTAAAAGAATTATTTATTCAATTTTATTTATTCATCCATTTAGTTTAATTTGACCAGAGAGAGAGAAGAGGAAAAGTGGGAAAGCAAGCCACCAGATCTGGAGCTTGAATTGCAGTTGGCCATGTGGGAGTGTCCAGTGTCTTAACCACCATGCCACCTTCTGGTCCCCTTTTTCATTTTTTTTTAAGAGGTTTTTTCCTATAAGGTGTGAGCGCTCGCCAGAAAGACAGAGAGAGACAGAGAGACAGAAAGCAAGAAATCATCCCCCAGGGGGGATTGCCATGCCACAATCCCTTCTCCTCCATTCTCCTCTCAGGATCTTGGGCACACATGCACACATGCCCAGCGTGAGTTTAAGCCACTGGGTCCGGGACTTGAACCACAGTCGACTACATGGGAGTCCAGCGACGTAGCCATTATGCTAACTGCTGGTCACCCCCCTCCTTTTCTAATTTTTAAAAACATTTTTTTCTTTTTTTTTAAGCTTTATTTATTTATTTAATTACATTGGCTGTTATTATTTTTTAATTTGACTAGAGAGAGACAGAGAGAAAGAGAGAAAGGCAAAGTGAGAAGCAAGCTGCCAGGTCTAGGACTCGAACCATGGTTGGCCATGTGGTAATTCAGTGCCTTTAACCACCATATCACCATATAACTTCTAACAGGGTATCTCCTCTCCTTGAGAATCACTGATGAAAAAGAACAGTGACAGCGAAAGATGTCCACGATACATTAAGAGATAATAGGAAATTACAGAATTGCAAATAGTCTGGTTCTCTGCTCCCCTGCCCATGTGTATGATGAGTCTATGGTCTAATGTCTGCCTAGAAGATTGCTAAGGTTTCTCACCTTAGAAGGCCGTATTTTTCCTGATTATTCCAGAGAATGATTCCAGCCTCTATTCCACATACTGTAGTATCTACCCTCAAAAACTCTTAAGACTGGGGACCAGCAGGTGGCACGGTGGTTAAGGTGCTGGACACTCCCACATGGTTCAAGTCCTGGACCTGGTGGCTTGCTTTCTCACTTTCCCTCTTTCTCTCACTCTTTCTCTGTCTCTCTCTGGTCAAATTAAAAAAAATAAAATGAATAAATAAATAAAATGAAATAAATAATTGATTTTTAAACAAAACAAAACAAAACAAAAAACTCCTAAGATTGGGGCCAGCCCCATAGCCTAGTAGTTAAGAGAGCCAGTTCCCACATGGCTGGTTGAAGTTCAAATCCTAGCCTGGAGGCTTGTAAACATGTTGAGTACATGTGTCTGTGTGCTCAAAACTCCTGGCAGGATTGAGAAACGGAGGAGAAGGGATCGAGGCATGACCAAATTTCCATTGGGGGGTATTTTCTCTCTCTGTCTCTCTCTCTGTCTCTATCTTTGTCTCTGATGACACACATGTCCTCTAGCAACTAAAAATAAAAATCTCCTTATATATTTTTTGAAGCAACTCATTGTTTTCTTGGACACTTCATAATTCTCAACCTTCACTCCATAACTCCTGTTCTGCTATCACCATTTTTGTTCCGCGCAAATGGAACCAAAATGACAATACTCAACAGGCTGGGTTACTACTCACAGTGAACATCAAATAACACTGTCCCAAGTAATAGCTTATCGTTCTTTGGCCTTAAGACCTTTGTTGATCAGCCCAGGTGTTTGTCACCTTCCCCAGGGCTACCCACTGTCCTATACTGTGCCTTTTTGTAATTTAGTAAAAAAATGCAGGTGGGGCTGGCAGGTGACATGGTGGTTAGGGCACTGGGCTTCCACATGGCCGACCATGGTTTAAGTCCCAGACCTGGTGATTTGCTTTCTTACTTTCTCTTACTCTCTCCCCCTCATCAAATTAAAAATGATAATAATAATAATTAATTTAATTAATCTTTTTTTCTATTTTAGAGATTTTTGCTATAGGTCGTGTGTGTTCACCAGAAAGACAGAGAGAGACAGAGAGACAGAAAGCGGCGATAAATCACCCCCCACGGTGGCCACGCCACCATCCCTTCTCCTCCATTATCCTCTCGGAATCTTGGGCACGCACGCACACGCGCCTGGCGTGAGTTTAAGCCACCAGGTCCGGGACACGAACCGCGGTCGACTCCATGGGAGTTCAGTGACATAGCCATTATGTTAACTGCTGGTCCCATTAATCTTTTTTAAAAAAGGAAAAGAAAAAGATGCCAGCTCTGAGTGGGGCTAATACCAATGTCCCCCTTAACTCCCCCTCCCCCTCAAAAAAAAGAACATATGGGCAACTAAAGAATCTATAAAGCATGTTACCAGCAAACAGCTGCTACTCAGCTCCAGTCACTTATACCATTGCAAAAACATGAGCCAGGGTTGCCAGGCCTGGCAAAAGAAGAAGAAAAAGGCTAGAAACCTGGGCCGGCCAGTGGCTTGGTGGTTAAAGCAGCTGGATCCCACATGGCCAACTTTGTGGTTTGAGTCTCACACCTGGGAGCTTAAAAAACATGCTGGGCTCATGTACACACATGCCCAAAAGAAAAGATTGCAGCATGGCCATCACCCCAGGGGATGGGAGTGGGGACACTTTCTCACTTTCTCTCTCTCTCCAGGAGGTGCTTGCACCCGACAGCGAAACTGAAAAAAAAAAAAAGTCCAGAAACCTAGATTTCTATTTCAAAATAATCAACTTCATGCGTTAGTAACTGGCAGGGAAGTCAAAGTGTTTTTATTAAGTGCTTACTATGTGTCTGGAACTTTCCTAAAGCAACTTAGAGGTATTAATTATTTGATCTTTATAACAACCTATGAAATAGTTACTATCATTATCTCCACTTTACAGATGGAGAAACTGAGGCATAGAGATTAAGCTGTCCAAAGTCATATGGATAATCAGCAGCAGAGTGTTATTATCCTCTTAATCATCATACTTTATTGCCATGAACTAAATTTTGCCCATGCACTGTAAGTTTTTGATCTATGTTGGAGACCAACAGAACTTCCTGCAGGGATGGAAATGTTCTATTCTTCACTGTCCTGTATGGCAACCACTACATGTCTCTGTTGAGTACTTGAAATGTGGCTAGTACAATTGAGGAATTGAATTTAAAAAAATTTTAGAGGGGGGGCCGGCAGGTGGTATGGTGGTTAGAGGCCCTGGACTCCCACATGGCTGACCATGGTTCAAGTCCCGGACCTGATGGCTTGCTTTCTCACGTTCTCTCTCTCTCTCTCACGTGCACTCTCTCGCCCTGTCCCTCTCTGGCCAAATTAAATAAATAAATAAATAAATAAATAAAGCTAAATAAAATAATTTTTAAAAATTAAAAAATAATTTTAGAGAATTATTTGTTTAATTTTATTCATTCATTCATTCATTCATTTTAATTTGGCCAGAGAGAGAAACAGAAAGAGGGAAAGTGAGAAAGCAAGCTGTCAGGTATGGACTTGAACCATGGTCGGCCATGTGGGAGTCCATTACCTCAACCACCATGCCATCAGCTGGCCCTGAATTTTTATTTTTTAATAAATAATTATTTATTTTATTTTATTTATTCATTTATTTTAATTTGACCCAGGTGGGGCTGGCAGGTGACATGGTGGTTAGGGCACTGGGCTTCCACATGGCCGACCATGGTTTAAGTCCCAGACCTGGTGATTTGCTTTCTTACTTTCTCTTACTCTCTCCCCCTCATCAAATTAAAAATGATAATAATAATAATTAATTTAATTAATCTTTTTTTCTATTTTAGAGATTTTTGCTATAGGTCGTGTGTGTTCACCAGAAAGACAGAGAGAGACAGAGAGACAGAAAGCGGCGATAAATCACCCCCCAGGGTAGCCACGCCACAATCCCTTCTCCTCCATTATCCTCTCGGGATCTTGGGCACGCACGCACACGCGCCTGGCGTGAGTTTAAGCCACCAGGTCCGGGACACGAACCGCGGTCGACTCCATGGGAGTTCAGTGACATAGCCATTATGTTAACTGCTGGTCCCATTAATCTTTTTTAAAAAAGGAAAAGAAAAAGATGCCAGCTCTGAGTGGGGCTAATACCAATGTCCCCCTTAACTCCCCCTCCCCCTCAAAAAAAAGAACATATGGGCAACTAAAGAATCTATAAAGCATGTTACCAGCAAACAGCTGCTACTCAGCTCCAGTCACTTATACCATTGCAAAAACATGAGCCAGGGTTGCCAGGCCTGGCAAAAGAAGAAGAAAAAAGCTAGAAACCTGGGCCGGCCAGTGGCTTGGTGGTTAAAGCAGCTGGATCCCACATGGCCAACTTTGTGGTTTGAGTCTCACACCTGGGAGCTTAAAAAACATGCTGGGCTCATGTACACACATGCCCAAAAGAAAAGATTGCAGCATGGCCATCACCCCAGGGGATGGGAGTGGGGACACTTTCTCACTTTCTCTCTCTCTCCAGGAGGTGCTTGCACCCGACAGCGAAACTGAAAAAAAAAAAAAGTCCAGAAACCTAGATTTCTATTTCAAAATAATCAACTTCATGCGTTAGTAACTGGCAGGGAAGTCAAAGTGTTTTTATTAAGTGCTTACTATGTGTCTGGAACTTTCCTAAAGCAACTTAGCGGTATTAATTATTTGATCTTTATAACAACCTATGAAATAGTTACTATCATTATCTCCACTTTACAGATGGAGAAACTGAGGCATAGAGATTAAGCTGTCCAAAGTCATATGGATAATCAGCAGCAGAGTGTTATTATCCTCTTAATCATCATACTTTATTGCCATGAACTAAATTTTGCCCATGCACTGTAAGTTTTTGATCTATGTTGGAGACCAACAGAACTTCCTGCAGGGATGGAAATGTTCTATTCTTCACTGTCCTGTATGGCAACCACTACATGTCTCTGTTGAGTACTTGAAATGTGGCTAGTACAATTGAGGAATTGAATTTAAAAAAATTTTAGAGGGGGGGCCGGCAGGTGGTATGGTGGTTAGAGGCCCTGGACTCCCACATGGCTGACCATGGTTCAAGTCCCGGACCTGATGGCTTGCTTTCTCACGTTCTCTCTCTCTCTCTCACGTGCACTCTCTCGCCCTGTCCCTCTCTGGCCAAATTAAATAAATAAATAAATAAATAAATAAAGCTAAATAAAATAATTTTTAAAAATTAAAAAATAATTTTAGAGAATTATTTGTTTAATTTTATTCATTCATTCATTCATTCATTTTAATTTGGCCAGAGAGAGAAACAGAAAGAGGGAAAGTGAGAAAGCAAGCTGTCAGGTATGGACTTGAACCATGGTCGGCCATTGACCAGAGAGAGACAGAGAGAGAGAGGGAGAGGGAAAGCAAGAAAGCAAGCCACCGTTCTCGGACTCCAACCATGATCGGCTATATGGGAGTGTCCTGCACCTTAACCACCACACCACCTGCTGGTCCCGTGAATTTTTAATTTTATTATCTTTAAATAGTTTCACGAGGGTAGTGGCTACCTTATCAGTCAAAATGGCTCTGCACCTTCATCCCTCTCGTGCCGTCAGTGTTCAATGCTGTAATTCCTACCATTTCCTCCTGGTAGAACACTTTATTGCTCTGTTTCTTTAAAAATATTTTCTTTCTTTGTCTTTTCAAATGGTGTTGAGGCAAGGGGCACTGTTCATACCCATTAACTTAGGGGACCCAACAATCTATTTTGCCCCTCAGAAGACTCACCCTTGGGGTTGGACGGTGGTGCGGTAATAATGCAACACTTTGTGAGACTGACCCACATGGGAAGGGTTTGGGTTCAAATCCAGATAGCTCTCTTGAGTATGCCAAGTACACATATGCCCATGATTCAGGACTGGCTGGGGCTAGGAATGAATTTCTACATCAAGAACATGTTGAGGGCGCTGCCTTCCTCTATATATATCATTTGCTCATGGTAGAGATGAATTAATAAACTTAAAAAAAAAATCATCCTAGGGACCAGCAGTTAGCGTAATGACTGTGTCGCTGGATTCCCATGTAGTCAACCGTGGTTCACAGACCCAGTGGCTTAAAACTCAGGCTGGGCGCGTGTGCGTGCATGTCCAAGATCCCGAGAGGAGAATGGAGGAGAAGGGATTGCGGCATGGCCATCCCCCCTGCGGGGTAACTTCTCGCTTTCTGTCTCTCTGTCTCTCTCTCTCTGGCAAACGCACGTGCCCTATACTCTCTGGCGAAAAACCCAGCCCCATAGCGAAAAACTCCCAAAAAAAAAAAAAAAAAATTCATCCTACTGCTCTTCCAAGGGCAAAAATGCAAAAAGTTCTGGATCTTGTTTTCTAGATAGCATTTTTCCTTTTTGAGATATATTACTATGTATAAAAATATTGTAAAGATATGTATATCAAAATGTCATTGACTATGTTGGATAGAAGAATTATACGTCATTTTTATTTTCTTTCTTGTGCCTTTAAGTTTTTTTTTACAATGAACAGATAAGCCCTTTGGAATTATAGAAAAATATCAATAGTTATAAAACAATTCTCTTTGGAATTTTCCAGAAAGGAAAGTCTGAGGAAGATAGCTTGCAGCAGCCCAGAGAGCCTGTCCAGGTGGGGTGAGGGGTTGCAAGAGAAATTCAAGAAGGAAAAAAATGAAACGGAAGGATTATTCAAGAAGTTTAACTGTGCAGAAAATCGGATTAAGTGGGGTTTACAGATTCATTAGAAGGAGTGAGAATTTACAGATTGGAACAAAACTGAGCACTGGAAACAAAGAAATTCACTCCAGGGTAAACAAAAGGGAAATGTACTTGAATCCGTTATCATCTACATAGTCATAGTAAGGAAGACACTGAGTATAACTTTACCCAAATGGCATGAAATCCTCTAAGTCCATAATGGGAAGCCCAAGAGTGATAGCCACAACTATATTTCTAGGAACTTTCTAGAAATACCAGTATAGGGACCAGCAGTTAGCCTAATGGCTATGTCGCTCAACTCCCATGTAGTCAACCACGGTTCAAGTCCTGGACCTGCTGGCTTAAACTCATGCCAGGCACGTGTGTGTGCATGCCAAAGACCCCAAAAGGAGAATGGAGGAGAAAGGATTGCGGTGTGGCCATCTCCCTTTGGGGGTGATTTTTCACTTTCTGTTTCTCTGTCTCTCTGGCGAGTGTACGTGCCCTATAGCAAAAACCTCTTCAAAAAAAAAAAAGAAAGGGGACCAGCAGTTAGCATAATGGCTATGTCACAGGACTCCTACGTAGTCAACCGTGGTTCGAGTCCTGGACCCAGTGGCTTAAACTCACGCCGGGCACATGTGCGTGCATGCCCAAGATCCTGAGAGGAGAATGGAGGAGAAGGGATTGCGGCGTGACCATCCCCTCTGGTGGGTGATTTCTCGCTTGCTGTCTCTCTGTCTCTCTCTGTCTGTCTGGCGAGCGCACGCACCCTATAGCAAAAACCTCTCAAAAAAAATAATAAAATAAAAAAGAAAGAAAGAACGAAAAAAAAAGAAAAAGAAAAAAATACCAGTATAATCATCATTGGCTTGAGGAAACTGCATTGAAGTTGGCTTTCTCACAGCAGAGCAGTTTGACGAGTGGGTAAAACATAAGAACATGCTGGGCCCAAAGTGATTTTAAATAAATTTATATAAAAACAAACAAACAAACAAAAAGAAATGGCAGTACAAGTTTGTTATTAGCGCTATGGGGGAAGATACCAGAAAAAACAGCTGCAAAGGAGTTAGAAGTAGTGGGAACTCAGGAGCTGAACTTGGATTTGGAGTAGGGGAGCAGAAGGCTGCTGTTTTTTCTTTAAACGTTTTGCTTCTATTGCACTTTTTAGTTTTTGAAAAGTTATGTACCTATATAATTTTATTTTTAAAATAATTATTTTATTTTTAAAAAGAATTATTTAATTTTTCTCATCATCATCATTCTTCCTTTTCTCTTCTTCTTTTCCTCTCCTTTTCTTCTCCTCCTCTGTACTGTCCTCCTTTCCTCCCTCTTCCTTCTCTTCCTGCTCCTTTTCCTCCTCTTTCTTCTTCTCTCCTCCTCCTTCTTCCTCTTCTCCTTCTTCCCCTTCTCCTTCTCCTCCTTCTTCTTCTTATTTTCTTCTTCTGACTTGAACCATGGTCAACTATGTGGGAGTCCAGCACCCCAACCACCACGTCATCTGCTGGCCCCTTATATAATTTTATTAAAGATAAAAATTCTAATCCAGCTGTGGTAGTGCAACAATAATGCAACACTCTGCAATGCTGGGGCCATATAGGAATGTCTACATGGGTTCGTGTCCTGAGGTCCTGCTATGCACTCTGGACATGCATGTGTGCCCATGATCTGGGGCTGACTGGGGCTAGGGGTATATTGCTGTGTCAAGACCATGTTAGGAATGCTGTCTCTCTGTCTCTGACTCCCTTGCCCATGAAATAAATAAATAAATAAATAAATCAGGGGTGGATCACACATGAAGATCCTGTTTGGGTGCCGAGAGAGAGAGGGAGAGGGAGAGAGAGAAGGAGAGAAATAAACTTTTAGAAAGTTTAAAGAGGGACCATCATGGCATAATGGTTACATCACCGTACTCTTATGTAGTCAACCACAGTTCAAGTATCGGACCAGGCAGCTTAAAACTCAGGCTGGGTGTGGTACATGTGCACACATGTCTGCAATCCCAAGAGGACGCTGAAGGAGAAGAGATTGAAGAAATCACCCCCCAGGGGTGATTTCTCACATTCTGTCTCTGTTTCTCCAGCAAGCACATATGCCTCGACC
>NW_006204759.1:2650556-2669812 GCF_000334495.1 Tupaia belangeri chinensis
AAAAAGAAGTCGGAGCTGGCAGGTGGCATAGTGGTTGAGGTGCTGGACTCCCACATGGCCAATCACAGTTTGAGTCCCAGACCTGGTGGCTTGCTTTCTCACTTTCCCCCTCTCTCTCTCTCTCTCACTGTAACTAATCAAATGAAAATAAATAAATAATAAAATTAAATAAAAATTTTAAAATGTTTAAAGATAAAATTTTTTGAGAGGTTTTTGCTATAGGACGCGTGCGCTCGCCAGACAGGCAGAGAGAGACATAGAGACAGAAAGCGAGAGATCACCCCCCCAGAGGAGATGGTCACGCTGCAATCCCTTCTCCTCCATTCTCCTCTCAGGATCTTGGGCACGCATGCACACGCACCCGGCGTGAGTTTTAAGCCACCGGCTCCGGGACGCGAACCACGGTCGACTATGTGGGAGTCCAGTGACATAGCCATTACGCTAACTGCTGGTTCCCTAAAGATAAAATTTTAATGTCAGGTTTTTTTTAAAGAATTATTTTACTTATTAATTTATTTTAATTTAACCAGAGAGGGACAGAGCGAGTGAGTAAGAGAGAGATGGGGAAGGTGAGAAAGCAAGCCGCCAGGTCCAGGCCTTGAAACTCAATCGGCCATGTGGGAGTCCAGCACCCTTAATCACCACGCCATCTGCTGGCCCCTTAATGTCAGTTTTTAAATGCCTCCAATAACCTGGAAACAGGTGTGGCACTATCTTAGCATTCTCTTGCTGGTGATGTCAAGTAGAGCCCTGCTTGCTGGTCTTCTCCTATTTGGGCCACATTTTATCAGGCACAGTGATAGGTCGGGATACCTTACCCACACAGACTAAATGACTGTGACTAATAAGAGGACAGGAAAGGACCATCCCTAACTCCACAGTCCCTCACCTCTGAAGTCCATCTTCCTCTAGCAGCCAGTGTCACACTTTTCCATAAGAAAATCTTATTGCTGGGCCTGGCAGGTAGCATGGTGGTTAAGGGTGCTGGACTCCCACATGGTCAACCGTGGTTTGAGTCACCTGGTGGCTTGCTTTATCACTTTCTCTCTCTCTCTCTCTCTCTCTGGTCAAATTAAAATAAATAAAGTTAAATGAAATAATTCTCTAAAAAAAATAAAGAAAAGAAAAAAGTCTCACTGTCAAGGCTGATATAGCAACAAGACTGTTGCTTTGGGAAGGAATCCTAAGCCCAGAGGACAATGCAGGGAATGTAAAGAAGAAAAGAGAGCCAATGTGATTCTGCCAAAGAATTACCCTGTCCCTACATGTCTCAGTGGTGTAGATGGGAGGGGTATGAAGGTGACAGACAGGGTCTGATGTTTATGCAGGCTCCTGTATTTTTTTTTTTTCAAAACATTTTTCCAGAGGACACATACTGTCACCAACAAAGAAAGGGAGAGGCATGGCCATACCGTAATCCCTTTTCCCCCATTTCTCCATCCTGTTGGGATTTCTGGCATGCACGCACAAATGCCCTACATGTTTTTCAAGGGCTGGGACTCAAACGGTGTGGTTGGCCACGTTAAAGTAATTCCCTTAACCACTAGGACACTGGGTTAGCCCACAGGTTTCCTTCCAAACAATCAAAGAAATAGGATAAATTGACAATGTTAACCCTGGACGATGCAGACTTTTCTTTCTACCCAATCCCATTGGATATAAAGTGCTAAGAAAGTAGGATGACCTGTTTGGATAACTCTCCTTACCTTGCTTCTCCACTTTCTTGCCCCCTTTAAGCTCAGCCATGAGTCCCACTAGATAACACTGATTTTTCAAGGGGGAAGTGGTAAAATAGACACAAAAATAAAATGTACCTTTTTTTAAAAAAATTATTATTTTATTTAACTATTTATTTATTTATTTATTTATTCATTCATTTGTTTATTTCAATTTGACCAGAGAGGGACAGAGTGAGGAGAGAGAAAGAGAGAGACAGAGAGAGAGAGAGAGAGAGAGAGAGAAAGTGAGAAAGCAAGCTGCCAGGTCTGGGACTCGAACCACAGTTGGCCATGTGGGAATCCAGTGCCTTTAGCCACCATGCCATTTGCTGGTCCCAAAACGTACCATTTTAAACATTTTCACATGTACAATCTGTGGTATTAACTGTGCCACCGTCACCATTATCCATTTCCAGAACTTTTTTATTTTCCCCCTCTGAAATTATACTCATGAAATACTAACTGCTCATCCCCCTCCCCATTCTACTTTCTGTTTCTATGCATTTTACTTCTCCATGAACATCATGTGAGGGTCTTCCAAGAGTTGGTGAAAAATTAGTACTATGAAAAGCCATACATGAATTTCAAGCTTTTTAATTTTATTTTTACTAAAGTAAACTCATACTACCTTGTTATAACATGTCTGAACAGGATCTCTTGGGTTGTCGGGAAAGTTATGACGTATTTTTCTATGCATAATGTGTCATGACTTTTCCAATAACCCATCCAATAGTTTGAGGCACTGAGAAGGGCATCAGTTTGGAGATCCTTTATCAGGCAACTGCTGCAACAGAAACAAGAACAACCATCCAGTTTATGGTGAAGCTTGGGTGAAAGAAAGGTGAAATCACTGATGTTCTATGAGAAGTTTGTGGGGACAAAGCCCCAAGGAAATCAGCAGTTCACAAATGAATAGTTAGTTTTCAGAAGGTATGAGACAGGGCCAGCCCTGTGGCATGCTGAAGGGAGCTGGATTCCACATGTCTAACCACAGTTTGAATCCTGGCCTTGAAAACCATGCCAGACATAGTGTTCATTACCAAAATCCCAGCAAGGTAGAGAAATGGAAGAGAAGGTATTGCAGCATGACCACACCCCTCTGGAGATGATTTATCTCTCTCCCTCTCTGTCTCTCTTTTGCTGGTAAGGGCACATGCCCTCTGGAAAACAACAACAATAAAAGGGAGGTGGGAGGATGAGACAGTGTTGAAGATGATGCCTGCAGTGGCAGACTATCCACATCAATTTCAAAGAAAAAATTAATCTTGTTCATACTACCTACTCATTTCTCTAAGGAAACAAGGGAAATTTTGTGAAAGTTTCAATGGGAAATCATTAGGCATCCATGTTATAGTCCTGATTTGGCTCCTTTTGAGGACTGGGTGACATTGTCTATTCCTAGTAGGTATTCAATGCATGTTATCTATTTTTTTTACAGGAGGTATTATAGCTTTTAGGCCTGCCTAAATTATATCAAGACCTCCTTTCCATATTCAGTTCACAACTCTTTCTAGAACGTCTACTGTGCACCAAGTACACAGGGGTATAGGATAAACTGAAGCAGACAAAATTCAGCTCTTGTGGAACTTTTAACCGATTGAGGAAGAAAGTCCTTAATTGAGGAAGCTAAAAGGTAGCATAGTGATGAAAATCCTTGCTCTGAAAGGCTGACCCACATGCAAAGATTCTAGATTTGTACCCAGAAACCTCACTGAGTATACAAGGCATACATGTGCTCCTGACCAGGGGCTGACAAAGGGTGGAGCAGAGCCAAGACCCTGTTGGAGTGCTCTTGCTCATAGAAGAAATAAATAAATAAATAAATTTTATTGTTGCTTTAAAATATAATTATTTAATTTTATTTATTCATTCATTGATTTTAATTTGACCAGAGAGAGAGAGAGAGAGAGAAAGCAAGCCACCAGGTCCAGGACTCGAACTGTGGTCGGCCATGTGGGAGTGTCCAGTATCTTAACCACCATGCCACCTGCTGGCCCCTAAATAAAATAATTTTAAAAAGGTTGTAGGGACAAGAAGGTGGCATGGTGGTTAAGGTGTTGGATTCCCACATGGTCAACTGTGACTTCAAAATCATGCCCGGTGCATGTGCATGCATACCTGAGAAGAATGGAGAAGAATGGAGGAGAAGGGATTGTGGTGTGGCCATCCCCCAAGCAGTGATTTCTCACTTTCCCTCTCACTGTCCCTCTCCTGTGAGTATGCGTGCCCTACAGCAAAAACCTTTAAAAAAAAAAAAAGGCTTTAGTTGAATAATCATCTTAAATGAACGCATGATTATAAAATATGATAAGTACTATTTCAGGGACACCCTGGTAGTTCCTAAATGTCCATTCTTCCCTTCTCTGGAACCTTTGATTTTCAGGTGGGCATATGGTTACCTAGATTCAAACCTACAACTACCAGGTTTCTTGCAGCTAGATGTAATGACCTTGTGGCTAAATTCTGGCCAGTCAGATGTATGCATTTGGCCCAGTGGTAGCATGCCACTGATTGATGCTGGAGCCACAGGGAAGATCCGAAATGGCGTGTTCAACTTCTAGGAACTGTCTTTAAAGGGGAGAAACTCATCCTTTTCCCCTCTTTCTTCTTTCTGCTTGTGGTAATGTGGGCATAATGGTTGGTGCTCCAGCTGTCTTGGACTATCAGGCAACCTTGGGAATGAAAGCCATACATACAGGAGAAACAAGATAAAAGAAGCTTTGGTTCCAGGACATCATGAAGCCCAAGACTTCTGAACTAAGAGAAGTGATCTTTGATTTTGTTTAAGCCCCTGTAATTCGTGAATTCTCTTGTGATTTGCAGCTTAAACAGCAAGATGTGATTATATGAGCATATATCACACAGAACCTAACCTGGATGGGGAGACTTCTCTGAGAAAGTTACACTTGGATTAAGTTAAGGATAGAGAAGACTGGAAAAGGTTTTCAAGCAAAGAGAAAATCCTGTGCAAAGGCCCTGAGGTGGAAAGAAACTTGGCATGTTCAAAGGAAGAGAAGCGAGGCTGGGATAGCTAGGACTAAATATTGTTTATCTGTGGATAAACATTTTTAAACTATTTTTTAAATTGTGGTAAAATATCTATAACCTAAAGCTGGCCACTTTAACTATTTAAAATGTGCAATTCGGTGGCTTAATTCTTTCTAAATTTTTTTTGTAGATAAACTTTTGCACTTCCTAATCATTTGACAATTGTGTGTTGGGTTGAACTGCATCACTGTGGCAGTCATTGTGTATGAATTCCTGGAAAGTGGGCTGTAGGCTGTGAGGAGGAGTTGACCAAGTCAGAGACAGCTGGGGCCAGCCTGAGGAATGTTACGCCCAGGCCAGTGGTACTGCAGATGTCAGCTAGTACTGTATAGGTCATTTGGTGTGCTTTACTTGAGAAGAATTATTACCTCAACTGGAACCAGTACAGAGACCGGAGTGAACTGGTGTCTGACAACTCCCAGGATCTTAGGGAAACCTTCTGACTTGAATAATCTACCAGAGAATGCCAGGGACAACAAAGAACTCATTTTGTCTGTGTTTCTCAACTTGGGACAGTTCCCTGGATAGACACAGTGCCATGTCCAGAACATACGAAGCTTCAGGATAGACACGAGGCATCTCCCTGGAGCACTTATCTGAACTGATGAGAAATAATGTGCATTATTTTATTTTAAAATAAATGTGCATGTCTTATGGGACAGAAAACATCTTATGATGAAGCTTAGGGTAACATATGAGGCTTCAAAGAAATTATATTTGCTACCTTGGGCTTTCTTTTCAGACTTCCAGGAATAATATTTGTCCCTTTTCCCTGCTAATACTGGTATTTTGAAATAACTTCATGATTATGAACATACTCTCAAACCAAACAGCCCCAGAGTCAAATCCTTGCTCTGGTGTGACCTCTGGCAAATTAAGTACTTTTGCTGAGTTTCAGCCTCCTAGTCTATAAAATAAGAAAATGATTGTACTAACTCACAAAATTATTATATGGCATGACTGTATAATAGATACTTATATAAAATGCCAGCACATACCAAATATTCACTGAGTGCATGGAATACCTCTCAAAGTAGGAGTAGAGGTTAGAGCTGAAAAATGTGAGGAAGCTCAGGAAAATATCTCTTCAGCAAGTTTTAGGAGTCACTCAATCATATTAGAACAGGGAGATTGAAAGCTCCAGGTGCCTTCCCCATCTTTTCCCCTAGTTGCTACTGTTTTTTTTTTTTTTTTTTAGAGACTTTCACTGTAGGGCGCGTGCGCTCGCCAGACAGACAGAGAGAGACATAGAGACAGAAAGCGAGAAATCACCCCCCAGGGGGGATGGTCACGCCGCAATCCCTTCTCCTCCATTCTCCTCTCGGGATCTTGGGCACGCACGCACACGCGCCCGGCGTGAGTTTCAAGCCACCGGGTCCGGGACGCAAACTGCGGTCGACTACGTGGGAGTCCAGCAACGTAGCCATTACGCTAACTGCTGGTTCCCTGGTTTTGTTGTTTTTTTTAATCTAATAAAATAGGAAGATTCCAACAAAAAAAAGGGGGGGGGACGAAAACTCCAGGTGCCATGTCATCAAGATAGCTTTCCCACTGTGTTTGCTTATATTGAGTTACACTGCAGACTTTGAGTATGCAATAGGTACATAGAAATTCAACCAACAAGGGGCCAGCAGATGACATAATGGTTACATTCCTGGACTCTCACATAGTCAACTGCGGTTTGAGTCCCAGACCTGGTGACTTAAAAACCCACACCGGGTGCATGTGTATGCATGCCCTGGATCCCGAGAAGATAGTAGAGGAGAAGGAATTGCAACATGACCATCCACCCAGGGGGTGATTTCTCATTTTCTTTCTCTCATTCTCTCTGTCTCTGGCGAGTGCATGTGCCCTATAGCAAAAATCTCTCTAAAAAAAGAAAAGATAATCAACCAACATGCCTGTGGCATGATGGTTTAGGTGGCTGGATCCCACAAGGCCAACTACATGGTTCAAGTCCAAGACTCAGCAGCTTGAGACACACACTAGTCACATATGTGCCCAAAATCCTGAAAAGAGGAAGAGGTAGAGGAGAAGGGATTGTGGCATGACCATTCCCCAAGGTGGGTGCTTTCTCACTTTCCCTATTTCCCTCTCTGGGAGGCACACGCGGTGTCTAATAAATTTAAATAAATAAATAAACCAACAAATGAAGCAAGATCATTGTAAAATGCAAGAGATAGGAGCAAGGGGGAAGGGAGGATAGAGAATTATATAAGAGAGAACACGTAATCATGGCACACTATGTAGCTCAACTGTGAACACTATTATATAATTATAAAAAGTTAAGTACTGAGTATTGGTTTTTGAAGAATTGTAATAAAACTGGGCTGGTCCCGTAGTGCAGCAGATGAGCACTGCACAAAGGAAGCTGGATCTCACATGACCAACCAAGGTTCCAGTTCCAGCCCCTGAGGCCTTAAAAAATATTCTGCATGCACACATGAATGTTCAGGATACTGATGAGATGGGAAATTGGAGAATAAAGAATTATGACATGGCCCCATTGGGGAATGCTTTCTCTCTCTCCTCTTCTCCCCTTTCATACCTGAAAGTACCCTCTGACATTGGAAAAAAAAAAAAAAAGAAAAAAAAAGTCACAAAACTGTGTTAGGGATCCACCACAGTGACACAAGCAGGAGGGGACTGCTGTGTGATAGTTTGTACTACCTGGAACAGGGTCACATGGAAAGGCCAGGTTGGGTTCTTGGCCCAACCTGAATAGTGATGTGCACCTGAGGTCTTAACTGGCTGGTGCAGGAGAATCATAACATAGAGAGATACCATCAAAAATACCTATTTTGGGGAACCAGCAGTTAGCGTAATGGCTATGTCGCTGGACTCCCACGTAGTCGACCGCGGTTCGCGTCTCGGACCCGGTGGCTTAAATCTCACATGTGTGCGTGCATGCCCAAGATCCCGAGAGAAGAATGGAGGAGAAGGGATTGCGGCGTGACCATCCCCCCTGGGGGGTGATTTCGCACTTTCTGTCTCTATGTCTCTCTCTGTCTGTCTGGCGAGCGCACGCGCCCTATAGCAAAAACCTCTCCAAGGCGACAGCCCTCTAAAGCAAAAACCCCCCCAAAAAAAAAAAAAAAAACCTATTTTGGGGGGCCAGCAGATGGTGTAGCTGTTACATCACTGGACTCCCACATGGCCAACCATGGTTTGAGTCCTGGTGACTTGAAACACACCAGGCAAATGTGCATGTGTGATCCCAGAAGGAGAATGGGCTACCCACATTGGGGGGTGGGGATGATTTCTCACTTTCCCTCTCACTGTCTCTGTCTCTCTCTCTCTGGCAAGCACACATGACCTAAGGCAAAAACCTTTACAAAAAAATAAATAAATGAAAAAATTTTTAAAAAGACCTACTTTTCTCCTAATTGCTCTCTCTCTTTCATATAAATAAGAAATTCGATCTTAAAAATTATATTGGGGAACCAGCAAATGGCATGGTGGTTTAAGGGACTGAACTCCCACATGGCCAACCATTGTTTGAGTCCTGGATCTAGTGGCCTGCTTTCTCACTTTTCCTTTCTCTCACTCTTTTTCTCTGTTCAAATAAAGAAATAAATAATAGCAAATAAAACTGAATAAATAAATCATAGAAAATTATTTGGGGAGGATGATCAAGGATGTATATGTAAGTATGTCAATGTCTATATAAATTATAGCAAAATCTTATTTCTATAGTAAGTAAACAGTAGATATTATAGAAACATTTAAAAAAAACAGTTGTAGGGAACCAGCAGTTAGCGTAATGGCTATGTCACTGGACTCCCACGTAGTCGACCGCGGTTCGCGTCCTAGACCCTGTGGCTTAAAACTCACGCCGGGCACGTGTACGTGCATGTCCAAGATCCCGAGAGGAGAATGGAGGAGCAGGGATTGCGGCGAGACCATCCCCCCGGGGGGAGAGGTCTATTTCTCGCTTTCTGTCTCTCTGTCTGGCGAGCGCCCGCACCCTATAGCAAAAAACCTCTCAAAAAAAAAAAAAAAAAAACAATTGTAAATGTCATTTCGAGGTATGGAAATTCATACCAGAAGGAAGTGCTAAGAGGGTGCAAGTGGCGCCTTTTGTGAATTGAGGCTTGGGATTGGAAAGAGATGAAGCGGGAGGCTGCTGACCTTTATCATAAACCTGATAGTTCTATTTTTGTTTTCTAATTTATTTATGTATATTACTTTAAAAAGTCAACCCCCAAACTAATTTATACATTGAATTCAGTTCCAATTAAAATGCCATCAGGATTTGTTGAGAAATTTGACAACTTATTCTTATTAGAATAACTAAATTAGTTTTGAAACAAAGAACGGTAAGAGAGACTACTTCAATCAGATTTTATGATATACATGAAGCTGTAGTCCTAATACCAGAGTGATGTTGCTATAGGAGCAAATACATAAACCAGAGGAACAGAATCAAGAGCTCAGAAGTAGACACATACATCTGTGGACATTTGATATAAGATGACAGAAATGACACCACAAATCAATAGGGAAATAGGAAAAGCACTAATTATTCAATAGATGATATGGGGAAAACTATCCCACTGTTTGGAGGAAAATAAAGGATGATTCATATCACTTACGATGCACTAATCTTTACTCCAATGGAATTAGATACTTAAATGTAAAAAGAGTACACAAAAAAGACAGAAAACACACTAAGAAAATGGGCAAAGGCTGTAAATAGGTTAACTCCCGGACAAGAAATGCAAATGACTCACAAGTATAAGAAAAGATGTTCAAACTCATTGATAATCAGTGAAATGCAAATTAAAACAATGAGATGTCATTTTATACCATATCAGAAGGGCAAAATTTAGAGAATACTAAAATAGCAAGTGATGGTGAGAATTAGAGAAATAAACGTCCTTTTGGTGCTCTACACGATCAGAGAAACTTCTCTAGTAACGAACTATAGAAATGATCCCTGAAAGTATAGTCTTAACATCCTTTTGCATCATTATGGGAGTGCAAATTGGGCAAGTTAAGGATGCAAAGGCCCAGTAATCAGCAAACCAAGCTGAGATTTGTACACTAGTGTTCTTGGATCCATATACAAACTGTATACAAGGATGTTCACTGCAGCTTTATTGTGGAAGTGAGGAGCTGGGGCATTCTAGATGTTCATCACTAGCGGGATATCTGGGTGCATCCTGTGTAGTGCTGCTCAACAGTAGCACCTATGGGCTTGGTGTACACATAGCAGATGGTGAGGTCATGAAAACAGCATTGGGTCCTGCCATGGCAGCGTGCGCCACTAAGACACTGTGTTCCTCAAGCTGGGACCACATGGGCGGCTAGGTTTGATTCCTGGTTCAACCTATAGGCTAGGCATGATGGCATGTGCCTATAGTCCCAGAGACTCCAGGAGGCTGAGACAGAAGGATTATGAACTCATAGCTGTCCTGGGCAGCATAGCAAGACCCTGTCTGAAAAAGAGCTATGTGTGGTGGCTTGCACCTGTAGTCCCAGCTGGGAGGCTGAGGCAGAAGGATCATGACAGCAAAAATCTGTCTTAACAAAAACAGAGTGTTGAGTAAAAAAATAAAAGAAACAGAAGATCCTTAGGCCAATACGTTATATGTAAATCTAAACATATACACAAAACAACAGCATGTATCATATAATACATGCCTTTCCAAGGACACATTTTAAACATGTAACTGGTGTTTATGCAGGAGAGGATAGAGAATGTAGATTAAGAATAAGAAAGGGATTAAAATAAGCAAAGGATCCTAGAAAGACCATGTGCACTGTAATGTCAAGAGCACCACTCAGCACACAAGGCTTTCCCAGATCCCAATGTTATTTTACTGCTATTTCAGCAAATATACAATGGAATTTCTTGAGGACTTTGCAAGATAATTTTGAAGTTCTCCTGGAAGAATAAATCATGAAGAAAAGACCTAAAAACTTTTGCAAAGAAGAGCATCTAGCAGGGACCGGGCCTACCAGATAATAGAATGTATAAATAATGCAGTAGTCACTAGAACAGTATGTTACTGGCACAGGAATAGACAGAAGAATCAATAGAACAGAAGAGAAAAGAGCAGAAATAGACCCAAGAAATTTATCACAAGCTACTAGATAAGAGGGGCGTTTCATTCAGTGAGGGGAAAGGCTGGATTTGACACAAATGATTTTGAAAAACAAATTGATGAATGATTTCAGGGGGAAGTTAGAAAAATATAGGATAATGATTATGACTTTTGAAAGTAGACAAATGTGAGATTTGAATGAGTTTTGCCCCTGATTGGCTGTGTAATAGCTGGCAAGATACTTAACCTCCCTAAACCTCATTTCTCCCATATTTAAGAACAAGGTAATAACAGTGACTACCTCAAATGATTGTGAGGATTAAAAGAGATAATGGATGTAAAAAAAAATTAAAATGTGGTGCTTATCACACAGAGTATGCCTCATAAAATTTAGCTATTATTATTTCTATCTTATACCACATGCAAAGTTATGTACAAAATGAAACCATAAATGTTTTAGAAAGAAAATAGATTAGTACTATTATGATCTGGGGGAGCAGAAGGACTTTCTAAACATGACCCTGAGGGTAGAAAACCTGGAGGAAAAAGATAATAGTTCTGACTACTAAAAAAAATGAGAAAACAAAATACAGAAACTTCTTTATGCCAATATCCCTCCACAGATGAAGTGAAAAAAAACAATGGCAAATTGGAGGAAATATTTGCAATATGCATAATAGACAAATATAATAGTCTGTTATTAATCAAGAGGATGAGATGGATATGACACTAGAAAAAGCACCAAGCACATTGACAAATAAGGAAAAAAGAGGTTTAACATAGATATAAATGTAGGAGATAGGTAATGTTCAACCTCCCTAATAAAGAATGCAAATTAAAATGAAATCTTATTTTTTAAAAAGTTTCTTTTTTCCACAAGTGGTAGAGACAGAGACAAAGAAAGAGAATGGAGAAGGGGCATCCCTAACAAAGTCTCCACTCCACAGTCCACTCCCAGCTTCAGCCAGCAATGTCGCATATCCAGCATGTTTAGGGAGGTCTCCAGACACAAACCTAGAATCTTTCAGTGTGGATCAATCTCTCAAAGCATTGACTTACTATTGCATCATTGGCCCAGAAATCTTGTTCTTCATATATTGAATCAGCACAATAAATTTTTATGATAAGAATTAACTTTATTTTTTTGGAGAGGTTTTTGCTGTAGGGCACATGCGCTTGCCAGAAAGACAGAGAGAGACAGAGAGACAAAAAGTGAGAAATCACCCCCCCATGGGAGATGGCCACGTTGCAATCCCTTCTCCTCCATTCTCCTCTTGGGGTCTTGGACACACATGTACACGCGCCAGGCGTGAGTTTAAGCCACTGGGTCCAGGACTTGAACCATGGTCGACTACATGGGAGTCCAGCAACATACCCATTACGCCAGCTGCTGGTCCCGATAAGAATTAACTTTTATGGGAGCCAGCAGGTGGCATGGTGGTTAAGGCATTGGATTCCCATGTAGTTGACTACAGTTTAAGTCCTGGACTTGGCAGTTCTCTCTCTCTCTCTTTTCTTTCTCTCTCTGGTCAAGTGGAAGAAGAATTTTTTAAAATTAAATAAATAATTATTTTAAAAAATTAACTTTTCTAAGTTTAATTTTTTTTTTGAGAGGTTTTTGCTATAGAGCACGTGTGCTTGTCAGAAAGACAGAGAGACAGACAGAAAGCAAGAAATCACCCCCTCGGGACGGGGGGTGGCCACACCGCAATCCCTTCTCCTTCATTCTCCTCTCAGGATCTTGGGCATGCACGCACACATGTCCAGTGTGAGTTTAAACCACTGGGTCCAGGATTCGAACCATGGTCGACTACATGGGAGTCCAGCGACATAGCCATTATGCCAACTGCTGGTCTCTCTAAGCATAATTTTGATTGTCCCATTAGCCTCCTGTTTTTCTTAGGTTTTTTTCTCTTACTCATGACAGAAGATGTGCATGCGCACGTGAGAAAGACAGGATCGCCCTCCACAGGGTCCAGTCACACCATGATCCTCTACCCCCAGTCCTCCAACCTGTTGGATCTTGTGCACTTGCAGGCGTGCCTGCATTTCAGACTGACCATGCTGGAGACTTGAACCATGATCACCATATGGCAACCAGCTTCCCTTGGGCAGCATATTACTGCTGCACCATGTAGTCAGCTCCCACCTCCTATTTTCAGGTAATCCGTTCCCATCAGCAGTCCTTGATCAGCAAGCCACCTGACCAGAGTAGGAAATGTGGATGACTGAGGCTGATTGAACAAGGGATAGACACTTTATCTGAAGGGAGTTGATGCACTGACAGGTCAGCTCTCTGTGGTTTATGTGGCCACACTGGAGAAGATGAGCTTGACCTAATAGATTTCTCCTCAGGAAATAACAGAGAGAATTCATCCATCCAAGGTGGCCACTTGAACTGAAACACCATGAAAAACCTAGGATGAGGCAACATGTCTACTGGCCATTTTCACCAAGAGTCATAAAAGAGTAAGGTCTGGTGAGAGAGAGCTGGGAGGAGCCAGAAGAAAGTCCAGCAGACACACCCATGGCAGCTGATAAGCCATCACAGAGAGACAGAGTAGCTGTCTCCCAGATGGAATGACTGTCTCCTGCCCTCCCTGAGGCTCTGTGGTTCATATGCTTGTCTCAGATTTATTTATCTTTTTATCTTTACACTAAGCTTTCATTTACTGGAGTTACTTCCAGTGGATTCCTTTTTCTTACATATTGGTGAGACAGAGGCAAGATGGTTGCTTTCATACCTCTGGAGGCCAGTATTAGACTCCCTAAATAACAGATTCAGTAATTCCACATCTTTTTATTAATCCTCAGGAGGAAGCTAGTTGGAGCATAACACGTATTGAGTGTTCACTCTGTTTACTAAGCACTTCATGCACATCATAACATAAACCTCACAACAATCTGAGGTTTAAAATTCCCATGCTGAGGCCAACAGGAGGCAAGGTGGTTAAGGACACTGGACTCCCACATGGTCGGCTGCAGTTCGAGTTCCAGACCTGGCAGCTTGCTTTCTTATTTTCTCTCTCTCTCTGGTCAAATTAAAATAAAAAAAATAAAGATAAAAATTTTAAAGATTCTTTAAAAAATAATTCTCATGCTAGAACTGGCTCTGTTATGCAGAGGTAATGTGCTGCTCAAGAGAAGCTAGATCCCACATGGCCATCACGCTTCAGCTCCTTGGCCCAGGCAGCTTGAAACATGCAGAGCACCATGGCATATGCCTGAGATCTGATGGGCTAGAAAACTGGAGGAAGAGGACCCTGGCATGATCAGATTCTTAGGAAGGTGCTCATTTCTCTCTCCTGTATGTACATATACACTTTACCGTGAATAAAGGGGAAAATATGCATGCTTATTTTCTTCTGTATTTATTTATTTATTTTTTGGAGAGGTTTTTGTGCCATAGGGCATGTGTGCTCACCAGAAAGACAGAGACAGAAAGTGAGAAATCGCCCCCCAAGGAGGATGGCCACACCACAGTCCCTTCTCCTCCATTCTTCTCTTGGGATCTTGGGCATGCACGCACACATGCCCGGCGTGAGTTTAAGTCACCAGGTCTGGGACTCAAACAGTAGTCGACTACATGGGAGTCCAGCGACATAGCCATTATGCTAACTGCTGGTTCCTCCCTTATGTATTTATTTTTCAAAACAGGGTCTCACTATATTGCCCAAGCTGGCCTCTAAGTTGTGATCCTCTTGCCTCAGCCTCTAGACTAGCTGGAACTCCAGGAATGTGTCACAGTGCCTGCTCCCATGTTTAGTTTATAGATGAAGAAATCGAAGCAGCCAATAGCATGATAAAGAAGATTGCTCACTCAGTCTTCCACTTGCTCCCCTACATTTCTCTGTTGGGTAGGGCCAGAAGTATCAGCCAGTGAAGCCGTGTTTGATTTTCTAGCCCTTCTCTTCTGCTACGGTTCCCAGAAGGGCAGTGTCCAGATGAGGTGGCGCCTCCAATAAAGTGGTACTTGGAGTGTCTTTTGAAAAGTAGCCTTTCACTGACCGACACTGGAAATTGGATATTCGCTATAAATAAAAAATAAACCTTTATTTGTTGTGCTACCAATAAATCCATGTTTCTTTGTTGTTTTGTTTTCATGCTCTAATCCAAGGGGGTCTGGATAACTTACTTAGGAAGATACAACTGCTATGGTGGACTTCAGATTCAAATTCAGGTCCACCTGTGTGTGTGTGTGTGTGTGTGTGTGTGTGTGTTTTCTTTTTAATATAGTAAAACATGTATAACATGGGGCCAGCAGGTGGCTTAGTGGTTAAGGCACTGGAGTTGCACATGGTTGATCGCGGTTCAAGTTCTGGACCCAGAGACTTGAAACTCATACCAGGTGCGTGTGTATGTGTGCCCAAATCCCAATTGGAACTGAATTCAATATATAAATTAGCTTGGGGATTAACTTTTTAAAGTAATATACATAAATAAATTAGAAAACAAAATAGAACTATCAGGTTTATGATAAAAGTCAGCAGCCTCCTGCTCCATCTCTTTCTAATCCCAAGCCTGACTCCACAAAAGGCGCCACTTGCACCCTCTTAGCACTTCCTTCTGGTATGAATTTCCATACCTCGAAATGACATTTACAATTGTTTTCAAATGTTTCTATTTTAGATATAATCTACTGTTTACTTACAATAGAAATAAGATTTTACTCTAATTTATGAGACATAGACACATATTCACATATACATCCTTTGTCATCCTCCCAAAATAATTTTCTATGAATTATTTATTTATTTAATTGTGTTTGTTATCATTATTCATTTCTTTATTTGAACAGTGACAAAGAGAGAGAGAAAAGGAAAGTGAGAAAGCAGACCGTGATGTCCAGGACTCAAACCATGGTTGGACATGTGAGAATCCAGCTCCTTAACCACCATGCCACTTGCTGGTTCCCCAATATTTTTTTTTTTTGTAGAGGTTTTTGCCTTAGGACGTGCGTGCTTGCCAGAGAGAGAGAGAGACAGAGACAATGAGAGGGAAAGTGAGAAATCACCCTCACCCCCTAATGTGGATGGCCCATTCTCCTCCTGGGATCATGCATGCAAACATGCCCAATGTGTTTCTCAAGCCATTGTTTTGAGATTTGAACCACACAATCAGCTATGTGGGATCCAGTTCATGTAACTACTAAGCCACATGCCAGCCCTCTTGTATATTTTATTCTACAAGACTCATAGTTTTAGGTTTAAATTTAGGCCTGTGATTCATTCCAAGTTTATTGTTTTATACGGTACAAAGTGTGGATCAAGGTTCATTTTTTACATATCCAGCACCATTTGTTGAAACTACATTGTTCCTCATGTTATTAACTGTCACATGTTGTGTATAGTAGTTCTCATTATTATCAAAGGGTGGTGAGACTTGGGGGGTATACAGGCAACACATTTGTTCTGTTCTTTATAGTTATGAAGTATTTTTGTTTTCATGATCTCATTTGACCCTCAATCAACCCTTGAGCTGGGATAAAATATTATTGGGTCATCAGAAAAGTCACAACACATTTTTGTATAGAAAAATAAGTCATGATGACCCAATATTACCCCATTTTACAGATGAAGAGATCAAGAGAAGTTAGGTGTTTTGCCAAAGATGACAAAGCATTCAGGGAGAGCATCTAGATTCAGGCCCAGGTCTTCTGCCAGTCATTGCTATTTTCAATATATTGTTGACTCTCAAGAAACACTGAACTGCCTTTTCAAAGATCCAAGTTATTCCTATAAAAAGGCCCACTACTCTAGAGCACTAGAAATGAAAGTCAATACTCACTACTTAATTTTGAGTAGACTGAACTTTGAAAACTGAAAAGGCTCAGAGATTTGGTTTAGCTGGGATCCAAGAGGATGGTCATTTGGATGACACATGAAAAGTGGCCATATGTCTCCACCCTGCTATGTGAACTGGCCATAGTCATGCAAGCTTCATTTCATAAAGACATAATTGAAAATCTTTTCTTCAGAATATTCTAGAACTTCAACGAGAAAAAAAAATCTTTTACAAAAATGTCCAAATATCAGAGCAATAAACAGAACTGTGTTGTATTTTGGGTTATTTTCCAAGCCCACTAGCCAACCTCCTTCTGTGGGAAGCGTACCCACATATCACTCATTGGAGCGGGTGCTCTTAGAAGCCATTTTGCTATCACTTAATTCTACGTCACTCGGCAGGGCAGGTTGAACCAGGGGTAGATGTGCCGCTGAGGTGGCTCATTAGATCGTTTCTTTGGAGTATTTAGGATTGGACTGAGAAACAGCTATTGATCTACGGATGGCTGGGATTTCCATGTAGGCTGGGAGCTACACAGCAGCCATATTCACCTGTCAAGTAGATCAGAGGAGGAAAAAAGGAAAACCAAACAGAGATGCAGAGAGAGAAAAATAGATATTCAGAGAGAGAAGGAATGAAGCAGGAAGGGGGAAGGAAGGAGTTAAAATTGCTTTACTGCTCCCGATTCTAGCCCAGCTCCTGATTCAGTGGCCTCCCAGCATACCCTGCTTTGGTGCTATGAAAGCACCTTTCTTTCCTTTCAAAACTGCCCGTTTTGCTTAAGCTTGCTCAAATGCGATTCTATTGCCTACGACAAACGAGTTCTACCTAATGTGCTTGACGTAAATTGAGTATTCATGGGGTAGAAAGACATGTCTCAGACCCGGCCTTTGGGGATTTAGAAACAGAGCTGACTTTGGGAGTAATGGTTGCTGTAACTGGCAGACAGAACTCCCCCTACTCTTTTATTCTTTAAAATATAAATTATTGTACATGAAAGATTTAGACCAGTTGAGTGAACATCACCTTTGTGAACAAGGGAGCGTATTACTCAGGTTAAACTGTCATTTGTTTGCAGCTGGGAAGGAGCAGGGAGTAGGAAGAGAGAGAAAAACTGGGCAGGAAGGAAAACCTGCAGAGAGGAGGAAAATGCTGACATTGTGTGGAGCCCAGAAAATGTTCATGCATTCACATTTGGATACTCCTTTACTTTTGGATGAAAAATGCTGATCAATTGCCAAGTATTATTTTGTAAATTAGATATTGTCCATAAAATTAGCTTTCTGACATATTTCTAGCCATTACTCTGAAGCAACCCATGAGAAATTTTGACTCTCTTTACAAGCAGAATTAAATAAATATGGCCTCATGTCCTCTCCTGCATCCCCCCAACAGAGTTTGTTTCTTTGCCATGTTACTGCCTTTGCCGTTAGCTGTGATGAACAGAATGAATGATGCCCAGAGGCCCGTGGGACAATGGGGCTGATTCATGGTTTGGGAAAACAGACAATTGTCACAGAGCAAACACTGGCTCTCCTTTTTATTGAGGACACTGCAATGTTTAGCTGAAAGCATCTTGTTTGAATTCTTCCAACCATTGGGTAGGCATCTAAATGAGAGAAGCAATATGGGGCTCTCAGGGTCCCCTGGGGTGCTTAAAACAATCCTGAGATTTCGTGGCAAAGCTCATGATCTTCGGACACAAGCAGGCAGAGGCTATTCAAACAGCTGTTAATTTCATCCAGAAGCCTCATTTTAAGGTTCCAGAACAAGCATTTCTTTTATGTCAGAATTATCTCCAAGTTTTATATTTGTATCCATTCCCAGTACTTTAGATCCACGTCAGGTTTTAAGTTTGTATTTGGATTGATGTGGGGTTTTTGTTTTGTTTGATTTTATGGCAGAGGGTATGTACACATGCATGAGAGAGAGAAAGAGAGAAACTCTCCAATGGGGCCTGGTCTTCTTCCAACTTTCCATTCCGTCAGGATCCTCGGCACATGTGTGAGCCTGGCACATTATTTCAAGCTCCTAGCCTGGATCTCAAACCCTGATCCTCCATGTAGAATCCAGCTACCTCTGCACAGTTCTCAACCACTGCCATGAAATGACGTTTTTGTTGGAGTCTCAGAAGAACTTATTTTGGGGGGACCAGCAGTTAGCGTAATGGCTATGTTGCTGAACTCCCATGTAATCGACTGCGGTTCAAGTCTTGGACCCAGTGGCTTAAACTCACGCCGGGCGTCTGTGAATGCGTGCCCAAGATCCTGAGAGGAGAATGGAGGAGAGGGGATTGCGACGTGGCCATCCCCCCAGGGGGTGATTTCTTGCTTTCTGTTTCTCTGTCTCTCTCTGTCTCTCTGGCGAGCGCACATGCCCTATAGCAAAAACCTCTCAAAAAAATTATTGTAGGGAACCAGCAGTTAGTGTAATGGCTATGTCGCTGGACTCCCACATAGTCGACCGTGGTTCGTGTCCTGGACCCGGTGGCTTAAAACTCACGCCGGGCGCGTGTGCGTGCGTGCCCAAGATCCCGAGAGGAGAATGGAGGAGAAGGGATTGCGGCGTGACCATCCCCCCTGGGGGGTGATTTCTCGCTTTCTGTCTCTATGTCTCTCTCTGTCTGTCTGGCGAGCGCACGCACCCTACAGTGAAA
>NW_006204759.1:2670573-2691118 GCF_000334495.1 Tupaia belangeri chinensis
CTCAAACCATGGTCAGCCATGTGGGAGTCCAGTGATGAAACCATTATACCATCTGCTGGTCCCCATTTTAAAATTTGTAAATTAATTCTTTTTTTAAAGTTTTTTATATTTATTTATATTTATTTATTTATTTATTTATTTATTGCCATAGGGCATGTGTACTCACTGGAGAGACAGAGAGAGGGAAAGTGAGAAATCACCCCCCAAGGAGGATAGCCATGCTGCAATTCCTTCTCCTCCATTCTCCTTCTGGGAGTTTGGGTGTACATTCAGACATGCCTGGTGTGATTTTCAAGTCACTGGGTTTGGGACTTGAATTGTGGTTGGCCATGTGGAGTCCAGCGCCTTAAGTACTATGTCTCCTGCTAGCCCCAGTCAATTAATTTTTTTAAGAATTATTTTATTGGGACCAGCAGTTAGCATAATGACTATGTCGTTGAACTCCCATGTAGTTGAATGCAGTTCAAGTCCCAGATGCGGTGGCTTAAACTCACACCGGGCACGTGTGCATGCATGC
The DNA here is from genome assembly GCF_000334495.1 of Tupaia belangeri chinensis. NCBI lineage: Eukaryota > Metazoa > Chordata > Mammalia > Scandentia > Tupaiidae > Tupaia > Tupaia belangeri. The sequence goes on from NW_006204759.1 coordinate 2,671,091, forward strand.
CCAAGATCCCGAGAGGAGAATGGAAGAGAAGGGATTGCGGCGTGACCATCCCCCCGGGGGATGATTTTTTGCTTTCTGTCTCTCTGTCTCTCTGTCTCTCTGGCAAAAAAGCCCTATAACAAAAATCTCAAAAAAAAAAAAAAAAGGAATTATTTTATTTATTTATTTTCATTATTATTTTAAATTTGACCAGAGAGAGAGAAAGAAGGAAAATGAGAAAAGCAAGTCATCCGGTCCAGGACTTGAACAACAGTAAGCCATGTGAGTGTCTAGCACTTAACCACCACACCACCTGCCAGCCCCAAATTTCTAGTAAGTATGTATGCACATAGTAAAAAGTTCAAACAAAACAAAAAAGGTTTAGAATACCAGGTGAAGTTTACACCAACAATGCAAGTTTGGCTTAACATTGATAAACCAACCAAAGTAATTCACCTCATTAACAGAATAAAGGAAAAAAAAGTCTTTGAAATGATCATCTCAATAGTTGCCAAGGAAAAAAAAAAAGTGTTTGATAAAATTTAAAACCATTTATGATTTTTTAAAATTCAGCAAACTAAGGACTGGCAAGTGGCATTGTGATTAAGGGTGCTGGACTCCCACATGATCAACCATGGTTCAAGCCCCAGACTTGGCAACTTGCTTTCTCATTTTTCTCTCTCTTACTCTGTCCTGCTCTGGTCAAATCAAATGAAATAAATAAATAAATGCTAAATAAAATAATATATTTTTTAAATTAGCAAATTAAAATGAGAAGGAAATAGCTATAGTCTCATACAGGTTATCTAAAACAAATCTCAGCTGACTTTTACTGAATGATTGGCCATTTTGCCTAAAGACTGGAAAGAAAACAATGATGTCTGCTCTTACCTCTTCTATTCAACATTGTACTGGAAATCCTAACCAAAGTGATAAGGCAAGAAAAAAAAATGACTGCAAGAGAAGTAAAACTATTGTTATTTACAGATGACATGATTGTTTATGTAGAAATCTCTACAAATTCTAGCCACAAAATCCCTTCTGAAAGTAGTGAGTGAATTTAGAAGGATCATAAAATAGAAGTCAATATACACAAATCAATTTTATTTCTATATACTAGCAATAAACTATTGGAAAATGACAAAAAATAGCACCTATAAGAGCATCAAAAAACGTATCAAGGAATAAATTTAATGAAAGATATACAATATCTTCTTTTTTGGATTTTTTTATTATTTATTTTAATTTATGTACAGTCATTCACTATACATCAATACAGTATACAAAATGAGATTTTCCTATCCAGAATACATTGTATATTGTCTTAATCAAGGATATTACCATACATGTTATCATCAACAAATACTTTTCTATTTCTTGTTTTTTATATATTTTGCTTTTTCCCCTTTCAATTCCCTAACTCTCACCCTCTGCCAGTTCCCCTCCCTTCTTCCACATTGTCTCTAGTATATACAGTTGTTTTCCATGCCTTTTTTTTTTTTACATTTTATTAATTCACTAAAGATTGTAATTAATTAAAAAACTTTCAATAGTAAGCACAGCTGATATATACAAATCTAAGAACCATGTCGGACTTTACTGCAGTCATTAAATAGGTATTAGTAGGTATTTTTCTAATGCATGTTTTAATTAAAGAAAAACAGTTTTAGTTTTAATATATCAAAATAAAAAAATGTTAAGAGAAATTTGCTTAAAACTGAAAGCCAGGAAAAATGTTACGATTCAGTTCAAATAGTAGGTAGATGAAACTATCAACAGGTCAAGAGAAAATGAAAATCCTTAAATATGGAAATCAAAGCATTGAAGAAAATCAGTAATGTTTTAGTCTAAGGTCAAAAAAATTCAATTTCAGACTCATGTAATTAATCTCTCTTCTATTGAACTTGCAGTGTTACTGTGTTCTGATCTTTCCATTTAAACTCTGGAAGTTAACATTTAGTTCCAGACTTGTCCATACTATTAGGCTGGCCATTCTCTTGGTTGTTTCTTGTACTCTTTTTTTTTTTTTTTGGAGAGGTTTTTGCTATAGGGCGCATGCGCTCGCCAGACAGACAGAGAGAGACAGAAAGCAGGAAATCATCCCCCAGGGGGGATGGCCACACCGCAATCCCTTCTCTTCCATTCTCCTCTTGGGATCTTGGGCACGCATCCACACGTGCCCGGCGTGAGTTTAAGCCACCGGGTCCGAGACTCTAACTGCGATTGACTACGTGGGAGTCCAGCGACATAGCCATTACGCTAACCGCTGGTCCCATTTCTTGTACTCTTATTTCTGTGTGTCTAACTTCAGTTTTTCTGGTATAGTACTTCCTTTAGCACTTCTTGAAGAGCTGGTTTGGTGTTGGTAAATTCTTTCAGGTTTTGTTTATCTGAGAATGTTTTCGTCTTTCTCTCCCATATGAAAAACAATCTTGCTGGATATATTATTCTTGGTTGAAATTGTTTTTCACTTAACACTTAGAATATTTCTTCCCATTCTTTCCTTGCTTGCATTGCAACGTTAGTCTTACGGGATATCCTTTGAAAGTAACTTGACATTTCTCTCTTTCCAAATTTAGTATCTTGTCTCTGTCTGTGGTTTTGGTCTATGATACGTCTCAGAGAAGATCCTCTTGGGTCAATTCTATGTGGGGTCCTTTGTATCTCTTGGGTCTGCATATTTGAGTGCCTCTCTAGGTTTGGAAAGTTTTCTTCCAGGATTTCATGGAATAGAAAATCAATGCCTTTAGTATTTTCTTCACCTTCTGGGATACTGGTGATCCAGATGTTTGGGCATTTAATGGTATCTAGTTTTTTGTTTTGTTTTTTTGTTTTGGAGAGGTTTTTGTTATAGGGCACATGCACTCACCAGAAAGATCGAGGGAGACAGAGAGACAGAAAGCAAGAAATCACCACCCCAGGGGAATAGCCACGCAGCAATCCTTTCTCCTCCATTCTCCTCTTGGGATCTTGGGCACGCGCGCATACGTGCCCAGCGTGAGTTTAAGTCTCCGTGTCCGGGACTCAAACCCATGTAGTCGACATGGCCATTATGTCAACTGCTGGTCCCAATGGTATCTAGTATTACTCATGTGTTATTCTCATTTTTTGGGTTATTTTCTAGTCTTTTTGGTGAATTTTTCTAGGTCAGAGTTTCTATCTTCTATATGTGCGATTTGATCTTCTGCATGATTTAATCTATTTTTGATATTTTCAGGGAAGTTTTGATTTCCTTTATCACAGCCTTCATCTCTAACACTTCTGTTCGATTCATTTTTATGATGTGTATCTCCTCTTGCAGATTGTGTGAGAACTTCCTCACCTCCTGGAACTCATTTTCTCTTTTCTCCTGGATTTTCTGGAGTTCATTGTCTCTCTTTTCTTGCATCTCTGTTAGCTTTGCCACTATGAATATTTTAAATTCTTTATCTGACATTTCCACAAGTTTCATTGTATTCTTTGTGGAGGAAGAGGAGTTATTCTTTTCCCTTAGAGGAGAGATATTTTCTTGGTTTCTCATATTTCTTGTGCCTCTGTGGTAGTTTCTGGTTATCTGATGGATTATACTTTTCTTCCTAGTTTTTAGAGTTAAATCTGAACATTCAGAGGAATGCAGGAGGAAGTGACCTGCAGTCTCTAAATAGTACCATTTTTCTCTCTTTGCACAGCTGATTCATTAAAAATCGAGGCTTAATCTGACCCTAAAAGTATTCAGATATTTGGCTACTGAACACCTAGAAGTATCCAGAAAATCAGTGTGAGGAGGCTGAGCAGAAAAGTGAGAAAGGTAAAAAGAAAAGGAAAAGGAACAGGAAAAAAAAAAAAAAAAAAAAGAAGAGAAAAAAAATAATGAAAAAAAGGAAAAAAAATTTTGAGAGATTTTTGCTATAGGGCGCATGCGCTCACCAGACAGACAGAGACAGAGAGACAGAAAGCGAGAAATCACACCCCCTCGGAGGATGGCCACGCCGCAATCCCTTCCCCATTCTCCTCTTGGGATCTTGGGCACGCACGCACACGTGCCCGGCGTGAGTTTTAAGCCACCCAGTCTGGGACACGAACCGCAGTCGACTACATGGGAGTCCAGCGACATAGCCATTACGCTAACTGCTGGTCCCCAAAAAAGAAAAACAAATTTTGCAAGAAATGAAAACTGCACAGTATGCTAGAGAGAGATGGAGAGAGACAGAGAGAATAAGTAGGATGCTCTAACCTGGCTCCTGGCTAGATCTGGGGGCAGGAAGGTTGTATCTGGGCAGAGGGTCTTCAGTGGTCGTAATCCCTGAATGGGACCAATACAATATCTTCTTACTGAAAACTCCTGGTAAAATTTAAAGAATACCTAAATAGAAAAATAAATAGATATGTAATTTTTATAGATTGGAAGACTGAAATAAAAATGTAGATTCTCCCAAAACTGATGTAATGATAGATTTTATATCATCTCATTCACAATCCCAGCTAAGATTTTTCAAATTATTTTATTTAATTATCATTATTATTTTTAAAAATTTGCCCAGAGAGAGATGAAAAGTGAGAAAGCAAGCTGCCCAATCTGAGACTTGAACCACAATTGGACATATGGGAGTCCAATGCCTAAAGCCCCACTTTCCCTAAGAAAGGGAATTATTATTTACAAAGGGAAGAAAAAAGAGACCTGTCCAGCCACAGTCATGCACATTAGTCAACACTGCTAGTCAGGATGCTGAGACCACATTGAAGGTCCAGGTCTAATTCCTGGCCTATTTCCCAAAAAAGCCCACCTTGGAAGTATGTGCTGTAATCCTAGCTACTTAGGAGGCTGAGGAAGGAGAGTGGTGAGATAATAAGACCTTATTTATTTTTTAAAATTAAATTAAGAAAAAAAGACTTAAGGAAAAGATGACTATAGCAGAAATTATGAACATCATCAAAGAACTATTCCAAAAAGTTCTACTCCCATAGAACTTCCTGAGAACATTCTTTCTTTCCTTCTTTTAAAATTTTTTAGGATACGTTCGACTAAAGACAGAAAGAGAAGGAAAGTGAGAAAGCACCCACTGGGGAGGATGGTCACACTGCAGATCTTTCTCTTTTGGGGATTTTGGGCATGCACACACATGCCCCTGGTGTGTTTAAGTCACTGGGTCCAGGACTTAAACCATGTGGTCAGCCATGTGGGATCCAGGTACCCGAACCACCATGCCACCAGCCAGCCTCACATTCTTTGTAAATTTTCAAAACCTCAATCATGCCTATGCTATTTAAATTTTTTTTCAAGGACAAAAGGTGTACAAATTGGGTTGTATTTATTGTTTATTTGTAGATGCTCTTAATACATTATGGATATTGGGAGCCAGCAGGTGACATGGTGGTAAAGGCACTGGATTCCCATGTAATTGACTGTGATTCAAATTCTGGACCCAGCAGCTTGAAAATCACACCTGGTCCATGTGCATGTGTGCCCAAGACCTCAAGAGGAGAATGGAAGAGGAGAGATTGTGGCATGGTCATCTCCCCTCAGGGGATGATTTCTCACTTTTTATATCTCTCTCTTACAAGCTCATGTGCCCTTTGGAAAAAACCTTTAAATATAAAATTTATATCTGCATATTACGGTAAGCCATGTACTATTGTGTTCTTCAGTTTGCAATTGGTGTAGACATTGCTAGTGGCCATTTCTCCCAATGTTTAGAAGAATCCAGTCTGAAAGACAAAATAGGCCAGCCCATGGCATGATGGTTAAGGCAGCTGAATCCCATATGACTAACTGCATGGTTTGTGTCCTGGGCCCAACGGCTTGAAAAACACTGGATACATGTGTGCGTGCCCCAAATCCCAAAATGTTGGAGAAATGAAAGAGAAGGGATTGCAGTGTGACTGTCCCCCATGGGGGTGTGCTTTCTTATTTTCTCTTTCTTTCTCAGTCTCCCTCTGGTGGGTGTACATGGCCACTGGTAAAATTAAACGAAGAATGGATTGAACACATAGAAAGAAGCTCTGACATGAGACTGAATCTTGGCAAAGGTAATGTCTTTGGTTGCTGTCCTTTACCCTGACCCTTTCTATGGTTGGTTGGTGAGCCATTACATTCTTTTTGCCTCAGTCATTTCAATTTGGATTTGTTCCTTGCAATCAAAATAGTAATGTGACAGGTATTAAAATAATGCTGTATGGTCCCAGCTAACATCTATGCTGACATCCTTATGAAAGATCCCAAGCCAGAACTGCCCAGTCAAGATAGTTTCAAATCCCTGATTCATGGAAAGTCTGAGATAATAAATGTTTATAATTTTTATAAAAATGATGTTGTAGTCCCAGCTATAGTGGTACACAGATAGTGCCACTGATTGGGAGACTGGAATACTGTATACACCTATAATCCTAGCTAACTGGGAAACCGTGGCAGGAAGATTGCAACACAGCAAGACTCTCTCAAAACTACTTAGCTCTCTTGGGGTCAGCAAGTGGCATGGTGGTTAAAGGTGCTGGACTCCCACATGGCTGACCACAGTTCAAGTCTCAGACCTGGTGGCTTGCTTTCTCACTTCCTCTCTCTCTTTCTCTCTCTCTCTCTGTGTCTCTCTGATCAAACTGGAAAATAATAATGATGATAATAAATAAAGTTAAATAAAATAATTCTTAAAAAAAAACTACTTAGCTCTCTTTCTGTCTCATAAGGGAAATTTGTCTACAAGATAGTTGTGATATTGTTGAATTGAAAATGCAGGTTATAAGGGCTGGCAGGTGGAGTAGTGATTAGGGTGGCTGGACTCCCACATGGCTGACCAGAGTTCAAGTCCCGAATCTGGCAGCTTGCTTTCGCCCTTTCCTTCTCTCTGTCTCTCTCTGGTCAACTTCAATAAAATAAAATGACAATGAATAAAATTAAATAAAATAATTCTAAGAGGGACCAGCAGTTACCATAATGGCTATGTTGCTGGACTCCCATGTAGTCGACCACGGTTCACGTCCCAGACCCGATGACTTAAACTCACACCGGACGCCTGTGCGTGCATGCCCAAGATCCCAAGAGGAGAACAGAGGAGAAGGGATTGCAGCGTGGCCATCCCCCCGAGAGGTGATTTCTCGCTTTCTGTCTGTCTCTCTCTGTCTTTCTGGTGAGCGCACGTACCCTATAGCGAAAACCTCTCCAAAAAAAATAATAATAATTCTAAGAAAGAAAAAAAGAAAAAGCAGGTTATAAAACAGTACATGTGGTATGACTGAATTTTTGTAACAGTAATATATATATACAATTACAACAATATGATTACAATACAAAAGTTATGGAAAGAGGGACCAGCAGATGGTGTAATGGTTACATCACTGGACTACCATGTGGTCGACCATAGTTCAAATTCTGAACCCAGCAGCTTGAAACTCATGCCAGGCACATGTGTGTGCATACCCAAATGAGAGGAAAATGGAGAAGGGATTGTGGTGTAGCCATCCTACCAGGACGTGATTTCTCACTTTCTGTCTCCATTGAGCGCACACACCCTATAGCAAAAAAAAAAAAAAAAAAAAAATCCTCTCTCTTAAAAAAAAAAATGTTGGGCCAGCAGGTGGTGTGGTGGGTAAGGTGCTGGAATTTCCACATGACCAACCGTGGTTCAAGTCTCAAACTTGGTGGCTTGCTTTCTCTCTCTCCTCTCTTTCTCTGTCTTCCTCTGGCAAAAACCATGTGAAAAATAAAAAATAAACAAATAAAATAATTAAAATAAAGTAAAATAAAGAATATGTTATGGGAAGATAGACATTAAGATAGGAAAAGTAGCTGCCCCTGTGTCTTGTATGGGAGAAATTATTTTCATATTTATTGTCTTTTTGCCCCTTGATTATTGTGAAATATATATAAGATATATAGATCTATCTATCTATCTGTTTTTTTATTTTTTATTTTTAGAAGTTTTTGTTATAGGGCATGTGCGCTTGCCAGAAAGACAGAGAGAGACAGAGATAGAAAGCAAGAAATCACCCCCCAGGAGGGATGGCCACGCCACAATCCCTTCTCCTCCATTCTCCTCTCAGGATCTTGGACACGCACGCACCTGAACCCAGCATGAGTTTAAGCCACTGGATCCGGGACTCGAACCACTGTCGGCTACATGGGAGTTCTGTGACATAGCCAATATGCTAACTGCTGGTCCCCTATCTATTTTTAGAAAGGAATAATAGGGCTGGCTCATTAACTCAGTGGTTCAGCTCTGTGCATGTGGAGCTGGATCCCACAGGCTGACTATGGTTCAAACCCTGGCCCCAGCACCTTGAAGAACACACCAGGCACATGTGTGGACATGTCCAAATCCTGAGGGGAGGGTGAAATGGAGGAAAAGGGATTGTGATATGACCAGACCTTTGCAGGCTACTTTCTTTCTCTTTCTGTTGGTGTTCACACACTCTGGCAAAAAAAAAAAAAAAAATTAGAATTTATTCCTGGAAGGCAAAGAAGGTTCAACATACAAAACTAAATCTGTGGGGTACCAGCAGGTGGCATGGTGGTTAAAAGCACTGGACTCCCACATGGCTGAGCACAGTTCGAGTCCTGGACCTGGCAGCTTGCTTTCTCAGTTTCTCTCTCTCTCTCTCTGGTTAAATAAAAATACATAAATAAATAAAGTTAAATAAAATAATTCTTAAAAAATAAATATAATATATCGCTTAATAGAATGAAGAGGAAAAACAACACATAATCATCTCAATTGATCTAGAGAAAGTACTAGGCGAAATTCAGCACCCTTTCATGATAGGAACACTTGATAAACTAGAAATGGAAGGAAGTTTTCTCAACATGACAAAGGCTATACCTGAGAAACCCACATCTAACTTCATACTCAAATGGTGAAATACTGAAAGTTTATTCCTGAGGTCAGAAATAAGACAAGGATGTCTGCTTTTGCCATCTCTACTTTATCATCAAACTGAAAGTCACAGCCAGAGAAATCAGGAAAACAAAGAAATAGAAGACATCCAAACTGGATGAAGTAAGGTATCTCTTTTTACAGATAATAGGTCTTTCCTTCTTACTTCCTCCCTCCATTTCTTCCTTCTTTTCTTTAAGACAGGGTCTTGCTATGTTGTGATCCTCTTGCCTCAGTTTCCTGAGTAGCTGGGTCCACAGGTGAATACCACTACATTCAGTTATTTCATACTGGATTTTGCTATGTTGCCCCTCTGGCCACGAGTTTCTGTTTCTTTTACCTCAGCCTCCCAAATAGCTGGGACTACAGGAGTGTGCCACTGTGGCCAGCTTTCAGGGTGGGCCAGTAATCAAACCCAGGCCTTCCCTGTAGCATCAGCCTGCAGAGCAGCAACATCACCCAGCGTGTGGTACTGTTGCTGGACCAGATGAATGTTCTTAAGGCAGCAAACTCTAATGATTACACACACACACACACACACACACACACACACACACACACACATATACTTCCAATCAACAAAGCTTATTAGATCTAATATACTCAGTTAAAGTGTGGCTAGAGGCCCAGGAGGTGGCGTGGAGATTTAAGGTGCTAGATTCCACATAGCCAACTCTGTGGTTCAAGTCCTAGACCTGGTGGCTTAGAAATTACACCAGGTGGGGCCATCAGGTGGCATGGTAGTTAAGAGCGCTTGACCCTCATATGGACAACTGCAGTTCGAGTCCTGGACCTGGTGGCTTGCTTTCTCACTTTCTCTCTCTCTCTCTTCACTCTGGTCAAGTTAAAATGAACAAAGAGAGATAAAGAGAGAAAGTTAAATAAAAGAATTCTTTAAAAAAAGAAATCACACTAGGCGCATGTGCGTGTGCACTCAAAATCCTGAGAGAAGAATGGAGGAGTGGCCACGCCCTCTGGAAAGTGACTTCTCACTTTCTCTCTCTTTCTCTACGTCTGTCTCTCTTTGGCAGGTGAATACACCCTATAGCAAAAAAAAAAAAAAAAAAAAAAAAAAAAAAAAAAAAAAAAAAAAAAAAAAGAAGAAAAAAAGAAAAAGAGAGAAAAAAAGAAAAAAGAAAAAAAAACTTAACAGAAAGGTAAAGGGTAGATAATCAGCATACAGTAATCAACTGTGTGCCAACAGTTGGTATGGAGATTAACACAGCTGGATCCCACATAGCCAACCACTGTGTGGTTTGAGTCCTGGACCTGGCAGCTTAAAAATCATGCTGGGTATGTGTGCATGCATGCCCAGAATCTCAAAAGGAGGATTGAGAAGAATGGATTGTAGTGTGGCCATTCCCACGGGGGGTATGATTTCTCACTACCCCTACACTAGTCTCTCTCTGGCAAGTACACGTGCCCTATAGCAAACAAATAAACAAAAGTCACACTGCTATATACTAACAATGAACAATCCAAAAGGAAATTAAGAAATCAGTTCCATTTACGACAGCATCAAACAAGAGATTTCCATAATAGTCCCATATAACTTTCTTTGTGTGTTTGCAGGTCTGTACCTATATTCTGCTTTTCACTCCTGACATTAGAAAGTTGTGTCTTCTCTCTTTTCCTTATTTATTTATTTATTTATTATAGAGGTTTTTGCCTTAGGGTGTGTGTTCTCGCTAGAGAGAGAGAGAGACAGTGAGAGGGAAAGTGAGAAACCACCCCCCAGAAGGAATGGTTATGCCATAATCCCCTTCTCTTCCATTCTCCTCCCAGTATCTTGGGCACACATGCACATGTGCATGGCTTGAGTTACAAGTCACCAGGTCCAGGACTTGAACTGCAGTTGGCTATGTAGGAGTCCAATGATGTACCACTATGTCATCTGCTGGTCCCTCTTTTCCATAATTTAAAAAGTCCCAAACATGTTTTTCCAAGTCAAGGTGGTGTCACTGGAGAATTCTATTAAACATTTAAAGAAGGAAATTAACACAGATTCTACATAATCTCTTCCAGGAAATGGAAGAGGAAGGAATACTTCCCAGATCATTCTATCAAGCTAGTATTATCCAGATCCAAAACTAGAAAAGACAAAAAAAAGAGAACTGCAAATCACTATCCCTCATAAATACATATGCAAAAATATTTCACAAAATATTAGCAAGTAGAATTCAGGAATATCTTCAAAAAATATATCTATCATCACCAAGTAGAATTGTTCCAGGGATTCGGTGCTGGTTCAACATTTCAAAGTCGATCACTGTTCCAGCCCCATGGCCTAATGGTTAAGGGAGCTGGATTCCACATAGCCAACTGTGCAGTTCAAGTCCCAGATCTTGCGACTCAAAAAACATGCTGGGTGTGTGTGCGTGTGTACACAATTCCCAGTGGGATACAGAAAGGAGAAGGGATTGTGATGTGATCACACCCCACTTGGGGGTGTTTTCTCTCTCTCCCTTTTCCTCTCTTTCTGGTGAGTGCACTTGACCTTTGGTAAATGAAAATACAAGATGGGGGCCCGCAGGTGGCATAGTGTTTAAGATGCTGGACTCCCACACAATCAACCACAGTTCAAGTCCCAGACCCAACAGCATGAAATTCACGCCAGGCACATATGTGTGCCCAAGATCCCAAGGGGAGAACGGATGAGAAGGGATTGCAGCATGGCCATCCCCCTTGAAGGGTGATTTCTCACTTGCCCTTTCTCTGTCTCTCTGATGAGCCCACATGCCCTATAGTAAAAATCTCTTAAAAACACAAAACAAAACAAAACCAGTCATTTGTAATCTACCATATTAACGAACTAAAGAGAAAAAAAAATCACATAATCATATCAACTGTTGCAGAAAAATTAAATGCTCTTTTGTGATTAAAAACTCTCAGAAAAATGGGAATAAAAGGAACTTCTTGAACTGATAAAGAATATCTATGAAAAGCTAACATTATACTTAAACAGTGGGAAAAAAAAATTAGAAAGCGGGCAACCCCGATTGGTGCTTTTTCACTTTCCCTTTTTCTGTCTCTGTCTTTCTCTGGCAAGCACACAGACCCTACAGCAAAATTAAAAAAAATAATAATAATAATAAAAGAAAGGAAGCAGGCAACATAAAGACCATTTGACTGAAGAGAACATACAGACGGGAAAGCAACATGAAAAGACGTTCACTACCATTAACTTTTAAGTAATTACGAATTAAAACCACAATGAAATATCACTGCAAACCTGTAAGAATGGCTAAAAGAAAAAACTAGTGACAACACCAAATGTTGGCAAGGATTTGAAAAAGGTGGATCAGGGACCAGCAGTTGGCATAATGGCTATGGTGCTGGACTCCCATGTAGTCGACCGCGGTTCAAGTCCCAGACCTGGTGGCTTAAACTCAATGCTAGGCACGTGTGCATGTGTGCCCAAGGTCCGGAGAGGAAAATGGAGGAGAAGGGATTGCAGCGTCCCCTGGTGGGGGACGGTGATTTCTTGTTTTCCGTCTCTCTCTCTCTCTCTCTCTGTCTTTCTGGTGAGCACACACGCAGTATAGCAGATACCTCTCCAAAGAAAAAAGGAAAGAAAAAAGTAGATCATTCATGCATTGCTAGTAGGAATGTAGAAAACTGGATATTTCTTATAAAATTAAACATACAACTACTGGGACCAGCAGATGGTGTAGTGGTTACGTTGTTGAACTCCCATATAGTTGACTGCAGTTCAAGTCCAGGACCTAGCAGCTTAAAACTCATACTGGGTGTGTGTGTCCTAAAGACCTAGAGGAGAATGGAGAAGATGGACTTGTGGCATGACCATCACCCTGGGGGATGATTTCTCACTTTCTGTTTCTCTGTCTCGCTGGCAAGCATATACGTCCTAAAGCAAAAATCTCTCTCTCAAAAACAAGCAAACTAACAAAACCATACAACTGCTAAATGACCCAGCAACTATACTTCTAGGCATTTATCCAAGAGAAATGAAAACTTCTGTTCACACAGGAACACGTACACAAATGTTTATAGCAGCTTTCTTCATAATTGCACCTAGCAGGAAACAACCAGATGCCTTTCAACAGGTGATTTTTTAAAAACTTTATTCATTTATTTATTTATTTATTTAAATTTGACCAGAGAGGGACAGAGTGAGAGAGTTGGAAAGAGAGAGAGAGAGAAAGTGAGAAAGCAAGCCCCAGGTCCGGGACTTGAACTGCGGTAGGTTATGTGGGAGTCCAGTATTCTTAACCATCATGCCACCTGCTGGCCCCACAACAGGTGAATTGTTAAACCATGGTATATCTGTGGCTTAGAGTAGTACTCATCAATAGAAGGGAATAAAGTTGAATACACAAAACAACCTGGGTCAATCACCAGAGAATGATACTTAGTCAAAAAAGCCAATCCCCAAGGGCTTGGCCTTTGTATGCTTTTTTAAAAAAAGTATTTATTTAATTTTATTTATTCATTCATTCTTATTTTATTTTATTTATTTTCAATTTGACCAGAGGGAGACACAGTGAGAAAGAGAGAGAAAACATGAGAAAGCAAGCCACCAGGTCTGGAACTCAAACCATGGTTAGCCATGTGGTAGTGTCCAGCACCTTAATCACCAAACCACCACGCCACCTGCTGATCCCTGTATGCTTTGTTTCTATGTAGTTTTTTTTGTTTGTTTGTTTGTTTTTTTTTTGCCATAGGACACGTGATGACCAGAGAAAGAAAATGAGAAATCATCCCCTGGTGGGGAGCTGGCTACATGGCAATTCTTTCTTTTCTTTTCTTTTTTTTTTTTTTTCAGAATTTTGGGCACACAAACACGTGTGCCCAGCATAATTTTCAAGTTACCAGGTTCGGGATTTGAACCATGATCAACCATGTGGAAACAGTACCCTAATGACTATGCTACCTGCTGACCCCTGAAGCATTCTTTTTATTTATTTATTTATTTTTTAGTTTTAGGTTTTTGCCATAGCACATGTGCACTCGCCAGAGAGAGACAGAGAGAGGGAAAGTGAGAAATCATCCCCCAGTAGAAACAGCTATGCCACAATCCCTTCTTCTCCATTATTTTCCTGGGATTTTGAGCAGGCATGTACATGTGCCCAGCATGAGTCTCAAGCCACCAGTCCAGGACTCAAACCATGGTCTGCCATGTGGTAGTTCAGCCACATTAATCACCACACCATTTGCTGGCCCGAGCCCCTGTAGCATTCTTAAATTTACCAAATTCAAGAACACATTAGCAATTGTCAGGAGTTAAAAACAGGTGTGTGGGGGAACCAACAGTTAGTGTAATGGCTATGTCACTGGACTCCCACGTAGTCGAACGCGGTTCGCGTCCCGGACCCAGTGGCTTAAAACTCACGCCGGGCGCGTGTGCGTGCGTGCCCAAGATTCCGAGAGGAGAATGGAGGAGAAGAGATTGCGGCGTGACATCCCCACTGGGGGGTGATTTCTCGCTTTCTGTCTCTATGTCTCTCTCTGTCTGTCTAACGATGCACCCAATAGCGGAAAAAAAAAAAAAAAAACAGGTGTGTGGGAGGTAAGTGGGTATGGCTATAAAAGGTCTGTTCTTTCCCCATGTCTTATACATTTCGGTATTCTGTACAATATTTTCTTTGGAGAAACAAATCTTGGAAAAAAGGAAAGTATGAAAACTATGATTAGAGTATCTTTCACTGTAACTTAACATTAGTGGTTTTTCTAGGCCATCATTTTGGAGGCCCAGAATCCAGTCTTTCCTTCCTCTGACCGTCAACAGAGAAAGGGGGAACAGTAGAAATAGCAACTGGAAGGAGAAAAGAATGTACTACTGAAAGGAGCCGAGAAGGTTCTCTTTGGAAGATTAAGGTTATTGGCTATGGCTTTACACAAAGACAATAATAAGCAGCCTCATAGCCAACAGGACAGACTTGCTGTCAAGGTATTCAAAAGCTTCCAGGCCAGCCACATCACCCATATATTTCTCCCTTCTCTCTCCAAGCCTCTATCTCCCTTCCACCTTTCTCTCGCATATGCAAATACTCCTTTTCACTCCACTGGAAACATCTCTTATTCCTAGAACTTGCTTTCCACATTTATAACTCTGTATCATTGCTTAAGCTATTATCTCTACCTTCATAGGTTGCCTTTCCTCCAGACCAGCACTGTCTTGTGTGGTAGCCTCTAGCCACATGGAGCTTCTAAGCACTTGTAATATACCTCCTATAGATTGAGATGTGCTATAAGTGTAAAGTTCACACTGGCTTTCAATGAGTAGGATAAAAAGATAATGTTAATTTTGCCCCTTTTTGCTTTTTAAAAAGGCTCCAGGTCTGGGACTCGAAAGTTCGGATATGTGGGAGTCCAACACCCCAACCACCATGCCACCTGCCAGCCCCGTGGACCTTCTTTTGTTTCCTTATACACAGCAAATGGGCAAGTATTTACCTGTTTCAGGGTCTTTACACTTGCTGTTCTATAATTTTAGAATCTTGTGACTCCTTAAGTCTGTTTAAATGTCACTCTTCAGAAATGGCTTCTTTTTACCAGTCTTACTAATGTAGCTCTTCCTATTCTTCTCCATCTTAATACCGTTTATTAGTATTGTTTATTGCCTCCATAGCTTTGTCACCACACCCATTTGTCTTTTATTTGTGTGTTCTACCAGAATGCAAACTCTATGAGCTCAGGAACTCTGTCTTTTCCTTCATGTATACTCAGCACCCACCACAGGGTTTGACACACAGAAAGCAATCAATCAATCAATCAATCACAAATAAATAAGTTTGTGAATGAATTAAAATTCTAGCTATTTTTAAAAAGCCTTGCTTTAGGGGGCTAGCAGGTGGTGTAGTGGTTAAAGTGCTGGACTCCTACATGGCCAATCACGGTTTGAGACCTAGACCCAGAGGCCTGAAACTCATGCTGGGCAGGGGTGCATGCATGCCCAAAATACTGAGGGGAGAATGAAGGAAAAGAGATTACAGTGTGGCCATCTTCGGCGGGTCATATTCTGCGGTGTGTGTGTGTGTGTGTGTGTGTGTGTGTGTGTGTGTGTTATTTCTCACTTTCTCTCGGTCTCCAGGGAGCACATGCGCCCTATAGCAAAAATCTCTCTAAATAAAAAAGGGTCCTGCTTTAAATAATGTCCTTTATAAAGCCTTTTTAAAGTCCTCCAGGTGAGAATTAACCTTTCATTCCACAAAGATACACAAAACAGGCATATACTATAGAACACATAGGCTGGATTCTAAATGAGTTTTCTACATCCTTTTGTATTATGTATCTTTTTCATTTTTTTGTTTTGAAAGATTTTTGCTATAGGGTGCATGTGCCCTCTGACAGATAAAACTAGAAATCACCCCTCAGAGAGGGTGACCACGCTGAAATCCCAATCTCCTCTCAGGATTTTGGGTGCACGCACACACACACACACACACACACACACACTAGCCTGGTGTGTTTCAAACTACTGGGTCCAGGACTCAAATTGCAGTCACCTATGTGGGAGTACAGCGCTTTAGACACCATGCCACTTGCTTACCTCTGTATTGTTCCTTTATGTTAGCACTTCAAAACTTATTTTTCAATGTATTTTTAAAAGGTTTCATATTACAAAGTGTTGCTTTTAAATATTCTATGTCCAGGCTGAGAGTTTCACTCTGTTAAAAGTCTTTAATTTGTTCCTGCGTCTTCCCAACATTCATGACACATGAGGATGTCATGATGCTGAGATGAAGAATAACTGGTCCAGTTGGACCTGCTCTCGCTGACATAGCCATGCTTTGGGGAAATGCAGGTACACAAATTAATTAGCTAAAATTGCTTACAGAGATTCCCTCCACAGTTGGGCACAGTTCTCCTTTATATGGGACTTTGATTTGCATTATTTGTGTGCTCAAAAGTTACCTTTTCACTATTTCCTAATAACTTTCTATCAAATTTTCACACGCAACAGTGTATATTCAGTTATAAACTACAGAAGACAGTTTAATTCTCAAAGTAATATTTTAACATTTGTGCTTATTGTAAATAGATTTTTGTTCTGGGGATACATTCAGAAGACGTTTGTCCTTTCCTCAATAGCAATACTTTTACTTTTAGAGTGTTTCTTTTTTTTTTTTTAATAATTATTTATTTTATTTTTTATTCATTCATTGATTGATTTTTTTAATTTGACCAGAGAGATACAGAGGGTGAGAGTGAGAGAGAGAGGAAGCGAGAAAACAAGCCACCAGATTCAGGACTCGAACCCTGTCCAGCGCCTTACCCACCACACCACCTGCTGGTCCCTAGCGTGTTTCTTTCAATCAGCTTATTTGTAGAATTGTTTAAACTAATGCTAATTGTACTGCGGCAATTGAAACAAATGTTTCCATTTTAGAAATGACCGCTGGAAAAAATAAAGATTTGGAATTCAAATGAATGGGGGAGATTGTTAAGACTGTGGTAAAATAGATCCTTATATTTATTATTTTTTCCAAGAAATGTCATCTAAAATATCCATTCTCAAATGTTTCCTGGGTGAATATAGTACATTCAGTATAAGTCCTTATGAATTATGATCGATAGCATAGATGTTCTAATTCTCTATTTTCAATAGACAAGTGTTTATTAAGGCAGAGCTATCATTTAGCAACTAACTGAAAGTGCACAGAACCATAACACATCAAGTTAAGTATATAACATAGTTTGCTATTTGGAAAAATCATAAACCAGGGAGAAAGATTTTATACATTTTCCCAAAGGAAGTTTATTATTTATTTAAATAATTATTCAATATTTATTTAATTTTGCTTTTATTATTATTACTATTTTTTAATTTGACCAGAGAGAGAGAAAGAGAAAGTGAGAGAGCAAGCCACCAGGTTGGGGACTCAAACTGCTGTTGGCCATGTGGGAGTCCAGCAGCTTAACCACCACACCACCTGCCGGCCCCCTATAGTTTGTTATTTTTGTTTGTTTGTTTTTTAGAGAGGTTTTTGCTATAGAGCGGTGAGCGCTTGCCAGACAGAGACAGACAGAGAGCTAGAAAGTAAGAAATCACCCCCCAGGGAGGATGGCCACGCTGCAATCCCTTCTCCTCCATTCTCCTCTTGGGATCTTGGGCACGCACGCACACGCGCCCAGTGTGAGTTTTAAGCCACCGGGTCCGGGACACAAACCGCGGTCGACAACATAGCCATTACACTAACTGCTGGTCCCTAGTTTGTTATTTTTTTGAAGAATTTCTAGAGATAGAAAATCTGATCTCAATTTAGTGCATAATTACGTAATACAGATTTTGAAAGCTTTCTATTCATGAGTGAGTTCAAGCATTATAGGGGGTGTTACTGATTTGCATTAAATCATGGTTTATCAATATGCTTCTGATTTCTTTAGGAAAAAAAACCCTCATAGAAGTAGAGAATTGAAGAATAACTAGTAGAGACTAGGAAGGCTGGTAGTAGGAAATAGAGGAACGTTTATTAACAGAAACAAAATTACAGATAAATAAGAGGAACAATTATAGTGTTATAAAATACAATAAGGAGAATATACTTAACAACCACCTACTGCATATTTCAGATTAAGTAAAAAAAGGAGATTTTGAATGGTTCCAACACAAGGTAATGATAAATGGTTGAAATGATGGACATACTATTACAATTATCTTGATTTAATCATTACACATTGTGATCTTGTGTGGAAAAATCATATTGTACCCTCACAAATGTACAATTGTGTCAATGAAAAAACATTAAAAGAAAAAAAAGCAAAAATATGCTTCTGATTTCTTTCTGGGAATTCTTGTTACCTTTGAGAACATTCATTAAAAAAAGAAACTGATTTACTCAGTTGATTAAATATTAAAGAGTGTTGTATCAGGCAATAATAAATATTTTAAAAGGTAAAAATGAAAGAAGGGTGGATTTTTTTAAATGAAGGATGTTAATTTATTGTACATTTATTGACCATTATTAAACAGAAGTGAAAGCACAGAGCAAACCTTCGTATCTCACCTTGTCTTTGTCTAATTAGAGAATCCCAGAACTGTGAACATCCCTGGACCAGATGAATTTAGTCTCCTGCCTTTATGGAGGTGAAAGCCCAAACACTCCATCCCATTGGCTCATGTTCTTTTTGAACACTTCCAGGGACAGACAAGTTTTCTTGATAAAGGAAACTTGTTCTGAAATCAACAGTAATAACCTCATGAGTCTCCACTAAGGTGAGATATATCCTAATTCTCACAAAAGCCTTACCAGTTATTCATTAGGTTCATTTTATAGAGAAACTGAAGTCACAGAAAGGTAGGATGATTTACCCAAGGTCACACTCCTGACAAGTGGCAGATCCAGGAATCACAGCTAACTTTTCTCTCATTAATCAGCTGTTTTCCCAAATGCCGTGTGTATAATTTACCTACATAAAAGGAAGTGATAAAATAAACAAACATAAGCCTAAGCCTATGTTTCAGGAAAAGAGCTTCCTTAGATAATACAAATGAATGATGAAATAATCTCATTTGCTACATCTTATTAAAAGAATATCCCATGTTGAATTATTCAAAACCCCAAATCTGGCCTTTTTAAAATCAAGTGTCTCTGTGCGGAATAAATTGACTACAAATCCCCAAGACTTCCTTGTCATCAATATTTCAACTCGTAATTTAGCAAACACACACAGACATCGCTCGTAGGGATAAAGTTCTAGGTCTTTCTTTGAGAGTCAGTCAGTTCCGAGACTTCGAGAGTCTATGATGTGTAAGGAGAATAGCTGAATCATATCTAAAAGCGAATCATCCCAATTAAAAATCTATAATAAAAATGAAGACAAGACATTCCATCCGCCTTTTAACCTCAACAGTCCTTTCTCAGCCGGCCAACCTACTTCCCTCCTTGTCTTTTTTAGGAAATAACCCCGCAGGTCGCAGGTAGAAGGGGTCACAGCCTGCCGGGCTGTGCTTGCTCTGGAGCCTGCGGGGCCGGGAAGGCACCGGTGCCCCGGGTCTCTGCTGTCTGCGGGGGAAGCGGGGAGATCGCCGCATGAAGGTGTAAGCAGGGCGGGGAGGTGAGCAGAACCAGAATTCGCGAGGGGCCACCGCAGTCATATGGGGGTCTAGGGAAAAAAAGAGCCTTTCCAAGGTTACAGGGGCGTGAGGAGCGT
The DNA here is from genome assembly GCF_000334495.1 of Tupaia belangeri chinensis. Taxonomy (NCBI): domain Eukaryota; kingdom Metazoa; phylum Chordata; class Mammalia; order Scandentia; family Tupaiidae; genus Tupaia; species Tupaia belangeri. Next base: position 2,691,031 of record NW_006204759.1, read on the forward strand.
GAGAAGCAGCGCCTGATGCGCAAACTCGCCCGCCAGCCCCGCGGTAGCACCAGCCGCACCAGCCCCGGCCGCCCGCCCGCCAGGCGGA